>NC_139319.1:41398405-41963405 GCF_056507025.1 Lutjanus erythropterus | reverse complement strand
CGTTGGGGAGGTGGAGCGCGAGCGCGTACGATAGGACCCGAAAGATGGTGAACTATGCCTGGGCAGGACGAAGCCAGAGGAAACTCTGGTGAAAGCCCATAGCGGTCCCAGAAATGTGGGTGCAGAGCTTGGTTTCAAGTCTCTACCACCTTCCCTTCAAAAGTTATCCCCTGAAAACCTGTTGAGGTATGATAATGACATGTTGGTAGGGTTATCACCTAACACTGATGGCATTACAGAGCCTATGCTAGATCAAAGCACAGGATCTATGACGTCATCACATTCCCTTTGATGACATCACAGCCACCTAACATTTTGATGTGTTCACTTCTGTGTGTGTGTGTGTGTGTGTGTGTGTGTGTGCAGACAAATTATGGGGTGCAGAGCCTGTAGAGACTCGATTGTGGTACCTTTGCATCCGGAATGTCCGAAAATGAAGGTCCAGAGCCTGGTTTAAAGTCTGTATCACTTTCCCTTCAAAAGTTAATCCACAAAAACCCATCGAGGTATGCACCAGAGTCCTCCAGGTTCTGGTTGGCCCACTTCCCGAACTCGTAGAGACTCGATGGTGGTACCATTGGAACCAGAATGTCCGCAAATGGGGGTGCAGAGCTTGGTTTCAAGTCTCTACCACCATCCCTTGAAAAGTTATCCCCCGAAAACCTGTCAAGGTATGCACCAGAGTTCTCAAGGTTCTGGTTGACCCACTTCCCGACCTCGTAGAGACTCGATGGTGGTACCGTTGGATCCGGAATGTCTGCAAATGTGTGTTCAGAGCTTGGTTTCAAGTCTCTACCACCTTCCCTTCAAAAGTTATCCCCTGAAAACCTGTTGAGGTATGATAATGACATGTTGGTAGGGTTATCACCTAACAATGATGGCATCACAGAGCCTATGCTAGATCAAAGCACAGGATCTGTGACGTCATCACATTCCCTTTGATGACATCACAGCCACCTA
Organism: Lutjanus erythropterus; assembly: GCF_056507025.1. Classification (NCBI taxonomy): domain Eukaryota; kingdom Metazoa; phylum Chordata; class Actinopteri; order Lutjaniformes; family Lutjanidae; genus Lutjanus; species Lutjanus erythropterus. The sequence goes on along the minus strand of NC_139319.1, from coordinate 41,962,445 downwards.
ACATTTTGATGTGTTCACTTCTGTGTGTGTGTGTGTGTGTGTGTGTGTGTGTGTGTGCAGACAAATTATGGGGGTGCAGAGCCTGTAGAGACTCGATTGTGGTACCTTTGGATCCGGAATGTCTGAAAATGGGGGTCCAGAGCCTGGTTTCAAGTCTGTATCACTTTCCCTTCAAAAGTTAATCCACAAAAACCCATCGAGGTATGCACCAGAGTCCTCCAGGTTCTGGTTGGCCCACTTCCCGACCTCGTAGAGACTCGATGGTGGTACCATTGGAACCGGAATGTCCACAAATGGGGGTGCAGAGCTTGGTTTCAAGTCTCTACCACCATCCCTTGAAAAGTTATCCCCCGAAAACCTGTCAAGGTATGCACCAGAGTTCTCAAGGTTCTGGGTGACCCACTTCCCGACCTCGTAGAGACTCGATGGTGGTACCGTTGGATCCGGAATGTTCATAAATGTGGGTGCAGAGCTTGGTTTCAAGTCTCTACCACCTTCCCTTCAAAAGTTATCCCCTGAAAAGCTGTTGAGGTATGATAATAACATGTTGGTAGGGTTATCACCTAACACTGATGGCATCACAGAGCCTATGCTAGATCAAAGCACAGGATCTGTGACGTCATCACATTCCCTTTGATGACATCACAGCCACCTAACATTTTGATGTGTTCACTTCTGTGTGTGTGTGTGTGTGTGTGTGTGTGTGTGTGCAGACAAATTATGGGGGTGCAGAGCCTGTAGAGACTCGATTGTGGTACCTTTGGATCCGGAATGTCCGAAAATGGGGCCTCTGCACCAGTGAGTATGAGGAGAATGATGCACTGTTTGAGGGGTTCTGCAGTAAACTGTCTCGGGTCTCTAAGGAGACTAATTCACAGCCTGATCGGTCACTACAGATGGTGGAGCTGCCCACTACTTTGCAGAGTATGTAAGGATGGAGGACTCCCGGCATCGATGGCCTGATTGTTGAATTTTATAAAGCCTTCTGGAACATTTTAGAGACGCTGACATCAAGAGAGACTGGCATGTGCTTCAAGTAGAACCATCTTTGAAGGACTTCTGGAAGTATGCACCACTTTTCTCATTTAGAAGAGCACCTACTATCAAAAATATTATCATGCACAAAAACACGTCATCAATCAAAACCACATGGCTGACAACAACTGGTATGTATGGATGTGGTAACTGTGCCTGCTGCAATAATACAACAAATACAAAATCATTTAATCATCCCCAGGGAGGAAAATTCATATTTGGGAATTTATAAACTGTAAGTCGACCCATGTGGTTTACATGTTATCATGTTCCTGTGGGCTAGAATATGTGGGACAGACCAAACGACCCCTGAAACAACGTATATCTGAGCACAAAACTGCAAACGGTACAGACAATATGGATTATGCAACTACAAAACATTATGTTGAAGCTAATCACGGTTCACCCTCTTCATTGAGGTTCTGTGGGATTGAGAAAGTCACGATACCCACTGGAGGAGGAGATATTCTAAAGAAAGTGGCCCAAAGAGAAATGTTCTGCATATACACACTCAACACTATGGCACCAAATGGACTTAATGATGATTTCAGTCTAAAATGTTTTTTGGGTTAGGATTTATTTATTTATTTATTTATTTATTTATTTATTTATTTAATTAATTAATTTCATTTCATTTCATGTATTTATTTATTTAATTTTATTGTTTTCTTTTTCATTTATTGATTTATTATTATTATTATTATTATTATTATTATGTATTTATTTATTTATTTTTTTATTTTTTTATTTTTCACACGCAAGGCAGAATTTAAAAGTGGCCAGTAATAATGTTCTGTGAAACGTATTGTTATATGGAAGGGAGTTATTTGAGGCATAGATAAAGAAAAGTGATTGGTTATTAAATAATTGGGTCCCGCCCCCAGCTGTGATCTTTCTCTGACCTTGTGTATATTATCAAATTGAACCTGCATAGTACTACAAACGCTCTGATGAAGGCTTTGTGCTGAAACGCGTAAGCGTTTGTTTTTGTGATGTGAGACAAATAAATAACTGAAATGTGAGTATTTTGTCCTCACAGACTTGAGATGTGTTCCCTTTTTGATTTTTTCACAGTATGTGCATGTTATAATTGTCACTCCCAATAACAATACAACATATATTAAGATAAACAATTTACATCCTAACTCAACAAAGATTTGAACATTTACATTAATATTTTTATGCACTATAACATAGTAGTAAGCTAGTGTGAGGATTGTAACTACACCGGTCCAAAGAAAATAATGGCCACGCATCATACAGATGTCTTTTTGAGTTTTATTCCATGTCTTTATCCTCCGCAGACACCGTGAAAACTAGAAAAATAAAATACATAAAAAAGAATTTGAAAAATAAATCTCTTATTATTTTAAAGTCTCTCAACAAATGTCCAGCATTTAGACAGGCTCAACAATAGACTTTCACATGAATATCTGATATAGACAGGTCCCGACACGTTAGCATAACAACAGAAAACATATTAAATTGTCCATTCAGGGTCACAAATGTTAGAAACAGATAAAAAACAAATAAATGTAAAATAACAGTTACTGTGTGAACCTCTTGGATCATGTAGAATATTATGTTGAGGCCAAATGTACTTTCTTTTCAACCATGTTGGCGCTCCGCTCTGTAGGCAGCACTTTACTGTTTTTACAGAGAAATTCTTTACAGTGTCATTTTACATCATTAGAACAAAGTTGTCTCAGTCCTCTGATGTCTTTTGTCTTTTGCTGAGAGGTGCTGCCACCTAGTGAGTTTAAAATGTGTCTACAACTGTTCATTTGATCAAAACCTGTTGTCATCATGACTGATGTTGATGATGTCACTGAAGAACAAATATGTTTGTGTATTAAACTGAATAAAGGTGTGATATTAAGACTAAACCTTTGTCAAAGATGAAATTAATTTCATTCTCAGTGTACAGAGGAGGGAAAAGTGTTACTTCATTGTGCTTTTATAAACCAATTTCATCCTACAACACAGACTGATTGAAGCACTAAAGCCTTGTACTTGTTGTACTTATAAAGCCATGAAAGTCAGTCTACTGACTGCTTTGACTGATGTTTTTATATTGACTTTTTATTTGCTCCCAAGTCAGTTTTATACTGCGCTCTGATGGACTGGTGTGTTATTCTAAATGTACCCATATAAAAAAGAGAAAGCTGCACTCACATGTATATAATTCAATACATTTAATCATGTGTCTACAGATCAGATGACAGACAGATGATGACTAAATGTATTAAATCATATATAACTCTAACACACCATAAGAAATAAGAATAGTCTATATCTAAGCAGAACATTCATTTAACTGAATACACAAATGTAATGATGGTCAGATGTACTCGTGCTCTACTGATGGAGCAGTGATATTATACAGCCCTGTGTCCAGCTGAAAACATCAGGCACCCTTATGAAAATACCCACAATTCAAAATACCCGCTCTTAACTTACGCCTTGAACTGTTTTTAATGTGTGATTAATGTTTTGTGTCACAAATATTTTACTTTTACTTTGCTCTTCATTTGTAAAATATGCCTGTGTGCTGTCAGTAGTCTTGTCGATGCTGCGATCGGTGAGATACTACAAATGCCACCCTGTTTATGTGAACATGTTTGTGTCTATATTGGGAAACCTTGGGGTGACTTACAGAGTTGATAACCAGCTTCATGTGACGGCTTCTCCTTGATGGTCTTTGTTAGATTTAGTCGAGTCAGATCACTCAAAGATACTCTGGGTATGTTGAACCTGCTTCGTAGTACAGGCTGCTGCTACATCACAGGATCAAGCTGTTGCACTTGAGGGGACTGAACTCTGAGCTGACAGGACACAACAAGCAAGACTGGAGCAGGATGAGGGGAGGTGGGCTGTGTATCATGATGCTTCAAACACAAACTCAGTCAAAGATGATGGACAATGTTCTCCACATGTGGAACTTCTTCTGTGAAGACGTCCACCATATTATCATCAACACCTTGTCCTTTTTGCTGCTGTTAACATTCAACCTGATGCAAATTAACAAAATGCAATACAGAATTATTTCCTGGATGTTTAAGTGTAAAAGTTGCTTTATTTTATTTAGTTTTATATTTTTATTTGGTTCCATTCTGAATTCAGTAGCATGAAGGAACTACAACTCCCATTTTGTTGTGTAAGCCTGTGTTGTATAATGATAAAAATGACCTTGATACCTTGATGTCAGCGCTGCTCAGCCACTTTTCAAACTCATTTCTCTCCTAAAATGTTTGGAAATGAATCTGAGCTCCATCAAAAATTTCAAATTCAATGGTAAATCAGTCATTTTTATTTATTTATTTATTTTTGGACATACTTTAGTTTTACATTTTCTTTTAAAAAAATGTAAAAAAAATGTGTATTGCGGAAGCAGAAAAAAGCTCGTCAAGACGTACGTCAAGATACTTCCAGATACTTCAATATTAACATCATGGTCTGATCTTTATGAATGTAAACTAATGTGGAGAGTTCTTCAATCAAAATGAACTCACATTTATTTTTACATGGTAGGACTTCATAAAGTATCACAGCTGTTCTGCTGCGTGCATCTCTCTCTCTCTCTCTCTCTCTCTCTCTCTCTCTCTCTTCACTTCCCTGTCGTTTCCTTTCTGTCTGTTGGTTGTTAGAATCAGGACAAAGTGGAATTAGAGCCCAAAGTTCAGTTTGCAACAACGAAAATCAAAGAGGAACCGAAGTAAGTAACATGTTGTGTCTGTGTGTCAGTCACCTCTGCTCCGTGTCAGGACCATGGACAGCACAGCTGTCAGGCTGCTACACACAACAGCTCACAGAGCATAGTGTTAATTAATGTTCACAAATTATAATGTAATGTGTGAATAAACTCACAACATTGGAATATTTTCACTATTATTATTATTTGAGGAGCATCATGTTTTAGAGCTGCCCTCAAATGTTCCAGATTAGACTTTCAGGGGAGTTGATGATCTTTTCAGGTGAGCCGAGCTCCTCTTAGCTTCCCCGTAATTAGAAGCATGTTCTTACCTTACCTCTTAATGAAAACCAAGTCCTGTCCAGTCCAACTGCATCTTTTGACCCTCTGAAGCTGTGTGTGTCCTGAGTGTTCTAAAGGCTCCCTGTTATATATGGTTCTAACCAGGTTCTAGAATGTTGATGCGTCATCAGAGGAACATCTTCAAATGAAGTCTGTGACGTCACAGACGCTGACACACACACACACACACACACACACACACACACACACACACACACACACACACACACACACACACACACTTGAGTACAATCAAAAACAAAAAGGGGCAGATATACATTTATTATGTGGTACTTTTCACCTGGATAAAAACAATCCAACATTAAAAGCCTCCCTGGAATTATTTCTCTCTTTCTAATTATAATCTCCTGCCGTCACCATTACTGACTTTTGTTTGAATGAAAGAGGGAGAGCTTATGGCAGGCCGGTTTATCATTTAATAGCTAAATTTGACTATCCGGAATTAACATTATAGATATGAATAATTTCATTTTGACTAGTTGTAATTATATTATGACTAAGTATTTTCATTGAAGATATCTATAACTTCATTCTGACTAGTCAAAAGTACATTTAGAGATATCAGCAATTCAATTTTGACTAGTCAAAACAGAATTGCAGATATTCGAAATGACGTCACTTAAACCGACACTCGACTCGTCACACATCCTAAATGACAATTACACATATCTGTAATTCTGTTTTGACTAGGCGGAATACAAATTAAAGATATCTCAAACGTAATTATGACTAGTCAGAATTGTTGTGCAAGACGTTGCTCATGCGAGGATTCCCATTCGTTGCTCATTATTATGGCAAGCTTTCCATTGGATACTGGCTCAGTAAACAAAACATTTGAACAGTGTTAGAAGAAGAAATGCACATGAAGAAGAAAACGAACGAGCTTATCGCCAAGGAATTTGTTTGATTGAATAGGAAGCCCTATGGCCATATAAGCCGCTCCTACCACCCACTTGCTCCTGCCTCCCACTTTTACAGATATCTGCAATGTCATTTCGCCTTGTCAAAACTCCAATACAAGATATCTACAATGTAATTCTGACTTGGTAGATTGCAGGTAAAAGATATCTCCAATTCGAATCCCTTCCAAGATATCCACAATCCGATTATAGATATCTACATATGAATTATGAATATCCATAATCCCAGCTAGAGATATCTACAACATAATTTTGACTAGTCGTAATTCCAACTCAAGATATCTACAATGTAATTCTGGCTAGGTAAAACTCATTTTAAGATATCTCGAAAAACAAAGCAGATATCTTGAATTGAGGGCATTTGGAGATATCTTTAAATGGAATTAGGGATATCTATAATTCATATGTAGATATCTGCAATGCGAGTTGTGGATATCTGCAATTTAATTAAGGATATCTGTAATAACAAACCCCTTACACATGAATGGGGAAAGTGACGTCATTTGTCCTATTAAAAATTACATTGTGGATATCTGAAATGATAATTGTATATAGGAAGAATTACTTTGTGGAAATCTGAAATGTTATTTTTGAATAGGAAAAAATGAATTACAGATATTTGCAATACATATCCAGCCTAGCTATTAAATGTTAACCTTCCTCTTGTGTTAGCTTTCCGTTACTATCTCTTATGTTAACGGGTCGGTTTTGACCCGTGTCTTGAATCAGCCATAAAATACCCTAAAAACAATTATTTATAATCCAGTTTGTTTCTTATCTCTTGGTTACCTTGTTAGGCTTCCCTATCCATGAAAAGTTTGGTTTTAATATTTTTGTTGTGGCCCCTGGGCCTTTCTTTTGACAGCGTACCCCTTGTTTTCAATATAAAAAAACTGTCAAATGAACCTCAAGAGAATTATATAAATAAATAAAAGGTTTTTATGTTACCTGACTGATACTGAGGGGTATTAGAACACATGTCTTAAATGTTCAATTTTTTTTTTTTTTTTTTTTTTTTTAATTTTAATATTATTGACTATAGTAACATCTATGGTGTTATGGGTCAATTTTGACCCATATATATTTACATCAAGAAAAAGGCAAAAAACAAGTCTTTTTCTTTTCAAAAATAGAACTTAATACAAATACAAAATGAAAAGTAGAACTGGTGTCCATCCATCCATTTTCTGTAACCACTTATTCCCAAAGGGTCATGGGGGCCTGGAGTCTATCCCAGCTGACACTGGGTGAGGGTTCACCCTGGACAAGTCATGAGTTCATCGCAGGACTGACACCGACAGACAACCACTCACACCTTTGGGCAATTTAGAGTCACCAATTAACTTAGCATGCATGTCTTTGGACTGTGGGAGGAAGCTGGAGAACCTGGAGAGAACCCACACAGACACGGGGAGAACATGCAAACTCTGCACAGAAAGGCCCTGCCCCAGCCAGCTGGGGGATTCAAACTCAGGACCTTCTTGCCGCAGAACTAGTAATAATACAAAATGTAGATTTGCAAGGTCAAACAAACAACAACCAATCAAGCAAATCAAAGCAACAGAAATCAAGTACTAGTTCCATAAAAACTCTATGTGCAAGAACATGCATGTGTATTTGTGTATTTTTAGATGCATGTGTGGCAAAAAGTGATACTAGTGTGTTCTTTGAGAGCTATTTTTTGCAGAAGAGGCACAATTCATTTGTACTAGGTACATAAAAAGTCTCTCTGTGCAACAACATGCATGTGTATGCGTGTGTTTAGATGCATGTGTGGCAAAAAGTGACACTTTAAGTGTGTTCTTTGCAGAGATATTTTTTGCAGGTGAAGCACAATGTGTTTGTCTTTCTGTCCTTATAGTAAATCTTCTCATTGTTGCATGCTGTAAACTGGAGATGTGTACTCTGCAAGTCACCAACCCTAAAGTAAATTGGCCTTATGTACCTGGACATGTCCGTCTTTGTTTGGTCAAACAGGCAAAGAGAGAAGCCTCTAACTGAAGCTCAAGTAGTTGGAGGAACAGCTGGCTGTCGGCTGTTGGCTGATAGTTTGTTTATGATTTCAGTTTTGGCACTTATTATTGTTTTTATAATCTTATATTATAACTGGGTCGAAACCGACCCTAACAACACAAAGGTCATAATTTTAACAAGAGCATTTTATAATTTATTATTATTATTATTATTATTATTTTTTTTTTTTTTTTTTTTATTATTTAAATAGAAGTTCCTGACAAAGTCAAAAAGTCTTGATGCAATAAACAAAATTTATGTTGTACTTTTATGCATTTAAAATAAAAAAACGGGTCGGTTAGCTTGCCATAGTTGTGTGTCTCATTCAGATGGTAGAAGTTAGTGTCTTAATGATGAGAGGTGTTTGATTGTTAAGTGATGAATTCAAGCGCTCTGTGTCCTCGGCCCGTAAGAGCAACACAACACAACACACACAAACACACACCCTGCATGAACACTAAATGTGAAAAATAATATTACACGTGCCATTACTATTTTATTTTGCTATCAAATACTTTTATTAGTGTATGGCTATATTACAAGGGCATTTTTCCTGCTGCTGCGATGATTTTTTAGTTTTTAAATATGTAGTTAGGGAAACCTACTGCGTTAATTAGAATGCTTCACAAATATTGTTACAACACCACTTAGTAACCCCTGAGAATATGTAATAATACTTGATATAAACAACAAAAGAAAAATTTCACTGCTGGGACTTAACACATCTGTCAGAAAAAACATTTTCAGATAATTATTATTATTGCTATATAATAATGATAATAATAATAATAATAATAATAACAATAATAACAATAATAATAATAATAATAATAATAATAATAATAATAATAATAATAATAATAATAATAATAAATAATATAATTATTATTATTATTATTATTGTTGGAGCAGCAGAGGAAGAGTGTCTTCAGAGAGAGTGAGGTGGCTCTTAAAAGTATTAATGGTTTAAGTTTAGTCAACAATGTTCACTTTGAAAATGGATATTATTTTATGTCAGAAATAATCAAAGTCAACATTGTTCAACAATGTTGTTTGTCACATGTCATTTCTAACACATGTGGTCTTTTCCATCACATCATCTCCATGACAGCACATATTTTGAAGCAAAATTCATAAGAAATAACACAATAGTCTGAAATTTTTCTGTGGTTTTTAAAATTGAGCAGCTAATATTACAAAAAATCACACACACACACACACACACACACACACACACACACACACAAACACACACACACACACACACACACACACACACACACACACACACACACACACACACACTAACCTGCAGAGGTGAAGGTGTGTGTTTGTATTAGTTTGTGACTAAACACTAAAGATGAATAGTGACATTAATGTCATTTTAATCATCTTTATTTATAGAGCTCTTTTCAAAGTCCACATTACAAAGTGCTTCACAAAGGCAGCAAAAGAAAACAGACAGGTTGGAAAGTCAGCAGGTTTTTAATGGAAACACAAAACATGATGTGAAAACAAACAAACAAACAAAACAATACAGTACAATACAGCTGTTGTGTGAGAATTAAAGAAGTTTTGTAACATTCAACATTCATCAGTGTGACTGTTACATTTAAAAACATGTTTTTGTTCATTAACAGTAGAACTTAACAGCTGATTGAAATGAAAAGTCGTCCTCAGTGAGCAGCTCTGATACAAGTCTGGCACCAGAAGCCTCGGCCATCATCAGTGTGTTTGCTGCTACCAGAATAACTTGACTTTCTTACAAAGTGATGATCAACAGATGCTTGTTTTTACTTGGAGTCTGTGAACAAACACGTGGAGCAGCTGAAAACGGCTTTTGATGGAGCTCGGATGGATTTTCAAACATTTTAGGAGAGAAATGAGTGAGAAAAGTGTCTGAGCAGCGCTGGACGCGGCGGTGAATGTGTGAGTTTTAGAGGCTCCTCAAAGAAAAAGCAGAGAGCATCAGAGCTCTGCATGACGTCAATATGAAGAGACACAAGTCCACTATCGACTCCTTCACTGTCAGTCTTCAGAACTTGTCCCACATTTAGTCTGGACTCTTTTATCGATGAAGAGAAAACACAAGTGACACGACATTCACACCGCTCAGAGGAGCCACGGGCACCTGGACTGAGTCTCCACGGTTCTCATGGTGTGTTTAAGTGCAGCCTCCGGCTCTGGACTCTTCATAGTCCAGTCAGACTCGTGTTGTCGTGATCAGGATCAGATCATTGAGAGAGAAAATGGCAGAAGTAGCTCCAGCTCCCGCCGCCGCCGCTCCGGCTAAAGCAGCCAAGAAGAAGACTCCCAAACCGAAGAGGACTGGTCCCAGCGTCACTGAACTCATCGTCAAAGCTGTGGCCGCATCCAAGGAGCGGAGCGGCGTGTCCGCGGCCGCCCTCAAGAAGACTCTGGCTGCCGGAGGCTACGATGTGGACAAGAACAAGGCCCGCGTCAAGACCGCCATCAAGAAGCTGGTGGTTAAGGGAACTCTGGTCCAGACCAAGGGGACCGGGGCCTCCGGCTCCTTCAAGATGAGCAAGAAGGCGGCTGAGCCGAAAAAAGTCAAGAAGCCTGCAGCCAAGAAACCCGCTGCTAAAGCCAAGAAGGCCGCAGCCAAGAAACCCGCGGCGGCTAAAAAACCCAAGACCGTAAAGAAGACAGCAGCCGCTAAGAAGTCTCCGGCGAAGGCCAAGAAACCCGCGGCGGCCAAGAAAGCAGCCAAGAGCCCCAAGAAGGCCACCAAGAGCCCCAAAAAGCCCACCAAGAGCCCCAAGAAGGCCCCCGCAGCCAAGAAAGCCCCCGCTAAGAAGGCTGCCAAGCCTAAAGTCAAGAAGGCAGCACCCAAGAAGAAGTGAGCTGTCATCACTTTAAACAAACTTTCACACAAAAGGCTCTTCTAAGAGCCACCACGTCATCATTAAAGAGCCTCTTCCTCTTTTTATTGTCCTTATTAACAACAAACATATTATATATTCATTATACGACTTAACGTTTAAAAGGACGTTAAAGTCATCCATTGTTTTCATGCGCGCGGGAACGTAGGTTAAACGGGGTGTTGCCCTGGAAACAAGAGCAAGGGAGTTTCGGGGCGCGCGCGTATTAATCAATTCACTTGTCTCCACTTAACATTCATGTCTTGTTATAAACAGTTATAGTGCATTATTCAGGTAAATATTTACTGAACCTCGTGATGAAATGATACTACAGCAGAATAAATAACACGATCAAGACTCAAAGTCACAACATTTCGGTCTAACATGAGCTCATTACAATTGTGGTCTTTTATTCAACATCTTCTCACTCGTGACTGGATTATCTACTCTACTTTGATCCCACGGAAGTTTCTCCGTCATGACGCACTCAAAGTTCACCAGAGAAAACGTCCTGCTGTCTCTTCCCCGCACTTTCTAATATGAATACACTCGCTGAAATATTATTCCAGAAACAGATGATTAGTTTGCTTTAATGACTTTTCTGGATGTTTTCAACATCCAATAGTCACCATGTTTTCCCTCTGTCATTTTGTCCATAATGAATTACCGTCTGCAGTCAAGTCACTGCAGTGCTTTAAATAAAATAAAAATAAAGATTTAAATGTGCCTGTTTATTTCAGAAATGAAGTTCAGGTCAGCAAAATAACGAACAAGTGCAGGAGAGGAAATGAAGTCAGTGTACCTTAACAGACACCAGAGTGGAACCCTGAGATTCTCTCAACAAATTAACAACATTTTGAATTTACAGAAGAAAATCAACAATGAGTCAAATTCACTATAAATCTGCCTGGAGAAATACAGAGGAAGAATAAACAACATGTAGACCTTCAGACAAACAGCTGTCGACTCTTTCAAAAACACTTCTACAACTACACAAAAAATAACTAACAAGGAAAAGAACTCGGTGCATTTTAGCAGCAACCAGAATAGACACCCGAATTTCATTTCAACAAATGAAGAAAACGTTACAGGATAAAATCCGTCAGGAGTCAAATTCATCAAAATGCGGCAGAGGAAGGAAAACATTTTTCATGGCGTTTTTTTTTTTTTCGAGTAGGGGAGAGTTGGGCATCTTGTCACATGGCTACGTTGACACAAGTTATATCTCCAAAACCACCGTTGACAAGTCATTTTTCTCTTGACGTGCAATAAATGTGATCTGAGGTGAGAACAATTTTCAGAATTTTCAATCAAATAAAAAGAAAAAAACAAGAACTAAAATGAAATATTTATGTAATAAACCTTTCATAAATCAGTACATCAATAATATTGTTTTTTATACAGTATAGTGCATTTAGTGCATATAGTGTGTATTTTGATACCTAAATTCAAGTCATATATTAAAGTTACTTTGTGACGTAGTGAGCAACAACACATGTAACTCTGAGGCAAGTTGTCTCAGTGACTTTGCTGCAAATGGTTACATGTCACAATTTTCCCCAGTGTGCAGATCTGACCACAGCCCTGAAGAAACTGACTCTGTTAGCTGCTACAGTTGATTATTATTAGTTTTAATCATATTCACTTACTGAAAATATCAGTGAGTTTAAGTCACATTTTAGTCTCTTGTTTTTGATGATTTAGTTGTAACTTTTTTGGTGCTTTTTGTTCAAAACTGTTTATTCTTCATCCTTAAAACTAAAGTTCTTTCATACATGTGGATCTTAAATCAGCAAGCTTCCTCTCATTGTTACATCTATCACCAGCTCATGTTTCAACCCACCAACAGTCGGTGGGGCAGGTTGTAAGAATGGACCTGCTCATATGTCACATTAACACACATAATCTGTGATTGTGTAGGAGACGTCCAATAGAGTTTTATATGTAGTAGACACATCTGAGCGCTGTGCATCAAAGCTTGAGAGATCGAGCAACAACAACCACTGACTGACTGATGGTCAAACAAAAAGTGTCACTAACAACCCCGGTCTCCCCTATTATGTACAAATACATGCATCGGTGATGACAGGATGCTTCATTACTTCTGGAGGGGCTTTAGAGGGTCTCTCTATTCCTGCACATGCGCAGTCTCGAGCACAAGTCAGCCAATCCTGTGTGAGTAACAGCCCACTACTCTTCACCTCATGCACATACATATAGAGCCTCTTGATCGCTCTCAAGTCACTCGTTTGACCAGTCAGTTTGGTTGGAAACGAAAATGCCTGAACCAGCGAAAGCACCGAAGAAGGGCTCAAAGAAAGCCGTCTCTAAAGCCACCAAGAGCGGCAAGAAGAGGAAGAGGACCAGGAAGGAGAGCTACGCCATCTACGTGTACAAGGTTCTGAAGCAGGTCCACCCCGACACCGGCATCTCCTCCAAGGCCATGGGCATCATGAACTCGTTTGTGAGCGACATCTTTGAGCGCATCGCCGGTGAGGCCTCCCGTCTGGCTCACTACAACAAGCGCTCCACCATCACCTCCAGGGAGATCCAGACCGCCGTCCGCCTGCTGCTGCCCGGTGAGCTGGCCAAGCACGCCGTGTCTGAGGGAACAAAGGCTGTGACCAAGTACACCAGCTCCAAGTAAACCCGCTACACTCACTCACTCACTCCAACAACACAAAGGTCCTTTTCAGGACCACACAACACTTCAACTGAGAGCGGAGTCCTGATTCTTTCGTGTCTTCATCACATGTTGGATTTAACTTTAAACAAGTTGACTATGAGGGATTAAACGATTATTAGTCTTCTTGGAAGTTTTTATTTCTAAACCTTGGTTGGACTAATAAATTTCGTTCTAATAAAACCTTAACTCATTATCTTTTCAATAATATATATTACCATTGTCATTTTTTTCTAAGTGATCAAAGAAAATGTAGATCTTAATGTTGATTGAAATCATCTAGTCTACATGAACACTGAATAAAAACTCTGGTGGTACTTGAGGCAGAGGAGAGGTAAGGAAAAGCTTAATGCCTCAGATTTACTTTACTACTAAACTTTACTACTTTACTGCTAAAGTTTTCAAAATCTAAGAATCTTTTTAAAATCTTTTTTTATTTTTTTTAAAATGAACTTTCGTGTCTTCATCACGTTTTTCTTCAAGTTTGTAGAGTTTTGGAAGAAGTCAAACATTACAACTTAAACTGAACAAATAAATCCCATTGGCTCTGGCTCACAACATTTCTTCACTTTGTCACAACAGATTTTTACCCACCATTAATTTTCACAGCATAATCACTATTTCACAGAGTGAAAATAATTATTGGTTGCCTCGCAATATTGAATTACTTTTAAAACCTTTATAACCCCATATTGTTCGTTTGTTGTTTAATGTGAGGTAAATATAAAAAATGAAAAGGTTTGATTTAAGATTTAACTTTAAATGTAACTCATATAATTAATCTAATCTATATATCGATCTAATTTGCGATGTCTTAAAAACATTTACATTAATACATTATTAAAAAAAAATTTTCTTAAAAAAATATTACCCTTTTCTGCTGCAAGGAACACTGAATTTTTACTAAATTCAGATTTTGTGGTGGTACTTTAGGCCAAGGAGAGTAAAGGAAGAAGCACATTAAATAAAACATTTTGCGTTTTCAAAATCTGAGATAACGTCATAACAACAATTGTTTATTCATCTGAGTTTATTAATTCAGTGTATAACAGTATAATACCTACTTTGTTCATTAATCATACCATATTTTGCAATATTGCAAATTGAAATTCCTTGAATATAGACGGAATAAAAATGGGGTAGGAATATTGTTTATCAAAATTTACCAACATCCATATCCATATAGTCTACACAAATACTGACAAAATAAAATGTTTGTGGTACAAAAGAGTAAAGCAGCTTACTGCCCCATACCAGATTTATTACTACTTCACATATATCTTAAAATTTCTCTTTTTAAACATTTGAGATAACATTAAATGATAGTTTAAAAGATAAGAGTACTGATGAAGGACTTGAGCTCTTGACAGAGTGAGTGTGTGGTCCTTAAAAGGACCTTTGGTTTTTTTCTCTAAAGACACAGAATGAGCGCTTTAACCTCCGAAGCCGTACAGAGTGCGTCCCTGTCTCTTCAGAGCATACACCACATCCATGGCGGTCACCGTCTTTCTCTTGGCGTGCTCGGTGTAGGTGACGGCATCACGGATGACGTTCTCCAGGAAGACCTTCAACACACCGCGGGTCTCCTCGTAGATCAGACCGGAGATGCGCTTCACTCCACCACGGCGAGCCAGACGGCGGATAGCGGGCTTGGTGATTCCCTGGATGTTATCACGGAGAACTTTACGGTGACGCTTAGCGCCTCCTTTACCCAGTCCTTTTCCTCCCTTTCCTCTGCCAGACATTTCGTTCGCTTTTTCTTTCACAGACTGAATCGAGTCTGCTGCTTGAGGACAGACAGTCTGTATTTCTAGACTTTCTGAGGACCTGATAGAGAGCAGATGGAGGGAGTTTCACTGGGCGGTGACTCAGTGGTCATTCCTACATTTTTAACAGCTGAAAGTGAAAATTGTTCCTTTTGATTTTCTTGATTAGAAAATTATTACATTTTAAAAGAGAATATTGTCCAGATGAAGTGACAGTGACACTGATACTGACTGTGGTTTTACTTCATTTTTACTGATAATCTACAGTTACCTACAATAAGCAGCTTAAATATTATTCATAGTAAAATCAGACTTAGTAAAGTTCTTTAAAATACTACATTTATCATTTAGTGTTTCATGATTTAACATTTAATTCCACACACAGCAGTTATAAATGATCCATACAGGTGGTGATATACTGACATTAATAAACATTTAGAAGTTAAAACTTCTTCACTCAAAAAAGACAAAAAACAAACAACAAAGAAAAGGAAAACAACAAGAAAATACATCAAGCCAAAATTCAAGTTTATAAAAAGCCATCACAGCTCCTGAACAACATGTAAATATCCCATCTGAAGTATTAATCATTATTATTTTTAAAAAAGATGTGATAAATGAATATGATCATTACATTTAGATTAAAGTCCATTTCACTAAAATTGGCGGATTTTATTAGATCAATATTCAATGTTAAAATGATGCAGGGTTGAACGTCTTTGGGACAAAGGAGATATTGCAAACATCAAACGTTAAAGGCCACTTTTTATGTCATAAAAAAAAGAACTGATTTACCATTAAATGTTTGTAGGTTTATTTTAGTGTCAAGTAAGTGTGACAAAAATAAAATATGAAATGTGTTTTTTTAATATTTTGCGAAAGTTGCATTTCAAAAGAAAGTTACAAAGTGATTTACATGGTAGAGCAGAGAGTGAAAAGTTTCTTCATGTTGTGTTGTTCAACATGTTGTGAGTGATGACTGTATTATCTACTGTACTTTGACTCCGCGTCATGACGCACTGACAGTTGTGGACTGTAATGTAGTTTCCCTCAGAGAAAACGTGTTGTTGTCTGTTGTGTTTGATTTGTCATTTTAGTAATAATTGTAACAGTTGGTGTTTTCACTGACTGGACTGTTAAATGACGGATAGTTGGCGTTACTTGATCGATGGCGGAGAGAACAGCCGCTACTGCGAGAGGAAATGAAAAGAAAGTTGTTGTAAACTCCTGCAGCTTAATGAAGATGATGTGTGGTGAAAAGCCACTGTGGTTGTAAATGATTTTCAGAGTTCCACAACATTAGTAAGACATGGTGAGAGTTCCAGTGTGTTTGTGTGCATGAGACATAAGACAGAGCTCTTTATGAGGAGAGTGTGTGGCTCTGAAAAGAGCCGTTTTGGGGTCTGGTTGAGGATCCAGCAGCTTTACTTCTTGGCGGGCTTCTCGGTCTTCTTGGGCAGCAGAACAGCCTGGATGTTGGGCAGCACGCCGCCCTGAGCGATGGTGACTCCACCCAGGAGTTTGTTGAGCTCCTCGTCGTTGCGGACAGCCAGCTGCAGGTGACGGGGGATGATACGGGTCTTCTTGTTGTCGCGGGCAGCGTTTCCAGCCAACTCCAGGATCTCAGCGGTCAGGTACTCCAGCACGGCCGCCAGGTAGACGGGGGCGCCGGCACCCACACGCTCCGCATAGTTGCCCTTCCTCAGCAGCCTGTGAACACGGCCGACTGGGAACTGGAGCCCAGCACGAGAGGAGCGGGTCTTTGCCTTAGCTCTGGCTTTACCACCGGTCTTTCCTCGTCCGCTCATTGTTGGATACTTTCCGAAGTCGAGACTAACAGAAACTGAAGACCAGACAGTCAAACCCCAATTATATGCTCAGGAAGCGCGCGCGGACGGGGTCTGGGGTCCGTCAGACCAACCACAGCAGAGCCTCCAGCAGAGGTCGACCGCTCTGGATTGTGGCGGACTTTTTGAACACATTTGTCTCCAATCAGCAGCGGAGATTCGGGCGGTGGGTCGCCCCTCCTGTCGGTGCTGAGCTCCAAGAGGAGCCTCTCACCAATCAGGAGGCGGAGGTCTGAAGCAGCGTCATGATCCCAGCCGGTCCCACAGTTTAAGAGCAGCGTGTCTCGTGTCTTTACTTTTCATACTTCTGTCGAGAGAAAGAAGGAACGATGGCAAGAACCAAGCAGACCGCTCGTAAATCCACCGGAGGCAAAGCTCCCAGGAAGCAGCTGGCCACCAAGGCTGCCCGTAAGAGCGCCCCGGCCACCGGCGGCGTCAAGAAGCCTCATCGTTACAGGCCCGGTACCGTGGCTCTGAGAGAGATCCGTCGCTACCAGAAATCCACCGAGCTGCTCATCCGCAAGCTGCCCTTCCAGCGCCTGGTCAGAGAGATCGCTCAGGATTTCAAGACCGACCTGCGCTTCCAGAGCTCCGCTGTCATGGCTCTGCAGGAGGCCAGCGAGGCTTACCTGGTCGGACTCTTTGAGGACACCAACCTGTGCGCCATCCACGCCAAGAGAGTCACCATCATGCCCAAAGACATCCAGCTGGCCCGTCGCATCCGCGGAGAGAGAGCTTAAACTATCTGCTGCTGCTCCACAAACACAACGGCTCTTTTAAGAGCCACCTCACTCTCTCTGAAGACACTCTTCCTCTGCTGCTCCGAGCTTTAACACCTTCAGTTACTTCAATTATAACTCCCCAAAACTAAAATATTATTATTATTATAACGATAATAATAATTATTATTATCTGAAAATGTTTTTCCGACAGATGTGTTTAGTCCCCGCAGTGAAATATTTCATTTGTTGGTTATATCGAATACATATTTACAGGAATTACTAAGTGGTGTTTTAACAATATTTGTGAAACATTCTAATTAACGCAGTAGGTTTCCCTACCTACAAATTTAGAAAAAAAAAATCACCGCAGCAGCAGGAAATATTCCCTTGTAATATAGCCATACAGTAATAAAAGTATTTGATAGCAAAATAAAATAGTAATGGCATGTGCAATATTATTTTTCACATTTACTGTTCATTAGGGGTGTGTGTGTGTGTGTGTGTGTGTGTGTGTGTGTGTGTGTGTGTGTGTGTGTGTGTGTGTGTTGTGTTGCTCTTACGGGTCGAGGACACGGAGCGCTTTAATTCATCACTTAACAATCACAGAGTGTCATCAATTCAAACACCTCTCATCATTAAGACACTAACTTGTGGATCTACCATCTGAATGAGACACACAACACCACGTCTGACACCTGCGTGTAGAAATACTTCACATTATTTAACAAGGAAGATGCTAATTGTGCGCTGGAGGGACAAAATCCTCTGGACTGAGGTTTGCTGTCACATGTCCTCACTGTCTCTCTCTGAAGACACTCTTCCTCTGCTGTTTGTCTTCATTTATTATTATTATTTTGTGTGTGTGTGTGTGTGTGTGTGTGTGTGTGTGTGTGTGTGTGTGTGTGTGTGTGTGTATCAGCCTCTGTGACGTCACAGACTTCCTTTGAAGATGTTCCTCTGATGACTCGTCAACATTCTAGAACCTGGTTAGAACCATATATAACAGGGAGCCTTTAGAACACTCAGGACACACACAGCTTCAGAGGGTCAAAAGATGCAGTTGGACTGGACAGGACTTGGTTTTCATTAAGAGGTAAGGTAAGAAACAATGACTCTTTGACATTTCAGACAGATTACTTTCAACTTGTTACTCTTGGTGATCAAGTGACCAACAGTTCTTTTAATGTGCATTTTGGAAATGTGAGTTTTGTTTGAAGACACACTTGAAAAGCATGTGAACCTATTCTTTAACTTCAAACTGTAACCAAGTTGTTTGTGTTGGTGAGACTTTAGATGGACAGAGTTTCAAATGTCTGCATTTGAGGTTGGTGTTTGATGCATTCAGTTTATTCCCATGATGCTTCTTATTAATGTTAACTTATTGGTCTTAGTTTGTAATGACAGTTCAGTAGAGGATTTTAAATGACATCCTAACTATTTGCTTGTCACTAGGAGGTGGTGTCTCATGTCCAGCTGTGCAGTTGTGCAGACAGTGCATGTTTGTGGTATGGGAGCTACAAAAGTTTTGCCCACCAGCAGCTGCACCGTGACAACCAAGATGCACAAGATTGTCCTCCTGAATGCACGCTAAGAGGCAAGTTATCAGGGAAATCATGGCTGGTATTTCCAACAGTGAAGCTGAGGGCACGCGACGGTTACTCCGGTTGATGGTGCTGTCATGTTGTCTGTCCTCATCTGTAAGAAAAGGTGCGTCACACGGCAGGTGGAGGTGACTCCGCTCATTAAGGCTGCCAACAGGCGCAGCAGCGTCAGTAACTGCAGTGATGCGGTCAACTCACAGAGGTCGGAATAAGTTATTAGTGACTTCCAGAACCATTGTGTGCAACAGTCCACAGTCCACCTCCCTCTCCAACACACACACATGCTGCTGCAGCCGTGTGCACAGCCACGCATCCAGCGCGCTCTCAGGTCAGATTATCTGAGCTCAGAGCGCGATAAAAAGGGTTAAACCCTGAAACTGTGGAATCCCATCTTTTTCTACACAGTTCAGACAAATCCCCTGGATAACAGGAGACAGTATAGTCCTCCACATGTGGACTACTGTTCTGTTAAAATTCGCTGTGAGGACATGAGGGGAAAAAACACAAAGAACGAGAGAGACAGAGAGTCCGTGTGTTTGATGAAGCCTCGTTGTTTTGCTGCAATAATGAGGAATATATTTAGAAAAAAAAAAGTCTGTTCATTTAAAAGTGCAGATCTTCACACAGAGACAGAGACGCAGCTTCTCTGCTCCGAGCGCAGGATCAGCACCTTGGACAGCACCGTGCGGACATCCTGACTGTTGAGCTTCTTGAACTCATCAAGTTTGTGATTTTAGAGGGAAAATCCTCACCTTTTTTCAGGTCAGTCAATATAATGACTGAACAGCGCGTGATATTCATACAGCAGGACCCCCCACCTCTGCTGCCTCTGTCTCCTGAGTAAATATTTAAAAGTACACAAACCGAAAATCACGCAGCACAGAAGTGTACAGTATTAACTGTAACTGGAGCTGCAGCTCCATCAGCACTTGTTCCTCACGTCCATGGCCTTTTTTTATTCCATGTAACCCTCCTCAAACACGTACTGCAGCTGGCCTTAAGTGTCATCTAAGATCATGTACAGGGAGCAGGTCTCTATTGCTCACTGTACATTAACACTGTAATGACAGTATGTGCATCAATTCAGAGAAGGAGGTTCCGCTTCAACAATGAGATCCTCAGTGGAGCGCTGAACCCAAAATCCAGTGAACAAGTCCAAAAAATCAAAAAGGGAGCACATCTCAAGTCTGTGAGGACAAAATACTCACATTTCAGTTATTTATTTGTCTCACATTACAAAAAACAAACGCTTAGGCGTTTCGGCACAAAGCCTTCATCAGAGCGTTTGTAGTACTATGCAGGTTCAATATGATAATATACACAAGGTCAGAGAAAGAACACAGCTGGGGGCGGGACCCAATTATTTAAGAACCAATCACTTTTCTTTATCTATGCCTCAGATAACTCACTTCCATATAACATTACGTTTCACAGAACATTATTACTGACCACCTTTAAACTGTACCTTACATGTGAAAAATGAATAAATGAATAAATAAATAAATAAATAAATAAATAAATAAATAAATAAATAAATAAATAAATAATAATAATAATAATAACAATAATAATAATAATAATAATAATAATAATAATAATAATAATAATAACAACAATAATAATAATAACATTAATAATAATAATGAATCAATGAATGAAAAAGAAAACAAACAAATAAAATAAATAAATACATGAAATGAAATTAAATAAATAAAATCCTAAACATCTTAGACTGAAATCATCATTGAGTCCATTTGGTGCCATAGTGTTGAGTGTGTATATGCAGAACATTTGTCTTTGGGCCACTTTCTTTAGAATATCTCCTCCTCCAGTGGGTATCGTGACTTTCTCAATCCCACAGAACCTCAATGAAGAGGGTGAACCGTGATTAGCTTCAGCATAATGTTTTGTAGTTGAATAATCCATATTGTCTGTACCGTTTGCAGTTTTGTGCTCAGATATACGTTGTTTCAGGGGTCATTTGGTCTGTCCCACATATACTAGCCCACAGGGACATGATAACATGTAAACCACATGGGTCGACTTACAGTTTATAAATTCCTGAATATGAATTTTCCTCCCTGGGGATGATTAAATGATTTTGTATTTGTTGTATTATTGCAGCAGGCACAGTTACCACATCCATACATACCAGTTGTTGTCAGCCATGTGGTTTTGTTTGATGTCATGTTTTTGTGCATGATAATATTTTTGATAGTAGGTGCTCTCCTAAATGAGAAAAGTGGTGCATACTTCCAGAAGTCCTTCAAAGATGGTTCTACTTGAAGCACATGCCAGTGTCTCTTGATGTCAGCGTCTCTAAAATGTTCCAGAAGGCTTTATAAAATTCAACAGTCAGTCCATCGATGCCGGGAGCCCTCTGTCCTTACATACTCTGCAGAGTAGTGGGCAGCTCCACCATCTGTAGTGACGGATCAGGCTGTGAATTAGTCTCCTTAGAGACCCGAGACAGTTCACTGCAGAACCCCTCAAACAGTGCATCATTCTCCTCATACTCACTGGTGTAGAGGGATGAATAAAAATCTACAGCTCACCTTCTTATCTGACCAGGCTCAGTGAGTTCCTGTCCTGTGTCAAAGAGCAGAGAGTGGATTGCTTTTTTCTGTCCATGCTTTTTCTCCAGGCCAAAGAAGAAGCTAGAGGGAGCATCCATCTATGTGATATTCTGAACCTGGGACCGGACCAGTGCACCCTGTATCTTGGTATCTAGCAGGTTGGCTAAAGCCGTTTTTTTGGACTTGAGGATTTCAATATATCCCCATTTTCCTGTGGAATCACGGATTGTTTGTAGTTCCACGATCTCAGTCTCCAGGTCTTTAATAGATCGACAGGTGTCTCATGTGACATTGAGTGTATACTGCTGACACAAGAGTTTTATCTCAGTATTGCCATGGTCCCACCACTGCCTAAGGCATCTAAAATCATCTTTCCTGCATCTAAAAGAAGTCCCAAAAAGCCTCTCTAAAACCTTTATCATATGTTAAAACCAAATTAAAATGCCAGTATGCGCTCTTGGGTAAAATGCTCTAAATAGCAACATGACATAAAACCAAAAAATGATCAGTAAAACCAGCTGGCATAATTTTACACCCCTGAAAAACATTAAAATGGTGCTTAAAACAATAAAAGGTCCTATACTCTCTCAGGTGGGGCCATTTGTACCGTCTGCAGTCTGTGTGCATCTTTCTCCACAAATCCACAAGGCCAGGAGAATAGACCAGCTGCTTCAGAGTGTGTTGGGAGGCCGGATGAGGCTCTGCATGGTTACGATCTAAAAACTCGTACTCAGTACAGTTAAAATCCCCACCCAAGAATAAAAAATCCTCTGAGCCCCAGCAGTTCAATCTAGTATTAATTTTTTCTAGAAAGCTCTTCCTCTCTGTATCGTTGGTTGGAGCATAAATATTGATAAAAAACAGAGTATGATGCTCAAACTGTGCTTTGGCTAAAAGACATCTCCCCTTTACAACATGCTCGACCTCAGGGGAGGATGGAGTAAAAGTTCTGGAGAACAGAAGTCCACTCCACCACCTAGTTTGGTGTTATGGCTGAAAGCCACCTGTCCTTCCCACTCTTTATTCCAGTCTGCCTCATTACTATCATCACTGTGAGTTTCTTGTAAAAACAATACATCAATATGTATTATCTGTGCTGTGTCAAACACCAGTGCCCTTTTCTTTGCCTCTCTGGCTCCATCCGCACTCTAAAAGAATCCATTGTGAGGGGGATGTTAAAAGCAAAAACAATAGAATAAATAAATAGAAATAAAACCAACAGCCTCATCATCATTAAAAACTAAGTTGCTTTCTCACTTTAATCATCTGTTTTTCAATCTGAATATCTCTTGATCAGTGAAATCTGATGTTGCTCTGTTTTTAATGAGATGTTTTGCTGAGTTATAAAATGTGAGCTTCTAGATTTAGGCCCTTCATGCCTTTGGTTAGTTGCAGGAACAATGTAAACATTTTTGCAGGATACAAATTGTTTTCCTGACTGGCAGTTGTCTGGCTGTGAGACATTTCACTGCAGTCAGACACACAGCCTTGCACTGTCACTGCTGTCTGCAGCAGTCAGTCTACTACCCAGTCGACCAGCTTTACGGCCCACCACAACATTCAGCGCGTTCTTACGTTTACTGCGCCGCTTTGCAGGAGCAGGTGTCCACTCAGACACACAGGCCTCCATAACTCCAGCCTCAGCAGCTGGATCCCCCTCACACAACTCACCTGTCACCTCACCTGTCTCACCCAACTCACCTGTCATCTCGACTACCATCTCCACACCTTCACCTGCCCCTCTTTCCCTCTCACTACTCACCTCAGTGCGATCACCATCCTGGCTCTGTTTCTCCTCCACCTGATGCTCAGCCATTGCTCCACCCAAGCCAGAGATATTAACAGCTCCATTAAACCCTGCAGCAGCTGACCGCCTCCGCCACGCAGCAGGAACGGACTCCACTTTTTCTAAAAACAAGAACACCTCCGAGCTGTGCCCGATGATCTCCTCCAAAGCCAATGCCACCTCCTCCATACTGCACAGAGAGCCGGCACCAAACTTGATGTCGTGCTTCTGTGACAGCTTGGAGAAATGACGGCCAAGATTCAGTGAATACTCTTAAAAATTCCTGTGTCAAAATATGTTGATAATGACATGGTGATAGGGTTATAACCTAACACTGACTGATGGCTTCTGCCTTATGAATATTGCACAATGTGGTTTGCTATTAATTGTGCTTTATAACAAACAATTACATGCACATTAATAATGACACTCTGCACTTTGATAGTGATATTTGCACTTTATTAGCAGAATTTGCACAGAACAATTTGCACGTTGCATATTTGCACATTTTGTAGAGTATTTATTGGCTCTATTTATTGATAGCATGTGTCATGTTAAACCATGAGTGATTGTGTGTTGTCTTGCAGATGCTGCGGTCGATTCTCGGCTCTGCCTGAAAGAGCAGTGAGTGGAGTGATATTAGGCTCCTGTAGTGGCAAGTGGGAATTTGCTACAATATGAATTACGTAAGAGAATATTTGATACACAAATATGTTTGAATGTGAGTTGAAACGTTAAAAGAGGGAGGAGGCTCCCAGGAGCCTCCAAATGACAGAGTGTTTTGAACCTTTTCTTCAGTCTAATCCCGGGTTTGGCTCATGTTTGTTGATTTTTCTATACCAGAGAGATCAATAAACTTTATATGGCAGAATCAGTTGCTCCTCCAGTGACTGTTCTTGATTCACCTTTAATGATGGTCTGAACTTTGACAAAAGAGTAATAACTGTATATATTTTTTTCTTTTTTTGATAAGACTGTTAAGGTGTTGTGGCAATAAGCCCAGACCTCACTGGCCTATCTTCTGAGACTTTTTGTCACGACACTCCAACTGTATCGGTTGAGATTCCATTTGTTCATAGTTGATCAGGAATGATTTAAATTACATTCTGAATTCTGTGCAATAAAAGAGACGTTCTAAATGTTGTGACAAAGTGTGTGCTAGTGCATAAGTTTAAACATTGTTTTAGTTGTTTGTTACTCACCTGTCTTTCCTTGTGTCCACTCCAGGGTGTTCAGCCAAAAGAGTCCCCCCCGGGTACAGGTGGCTTGTTAAACGTTGCGGGAGAGAACCAAGTGTGAAGATAGGAGGAGGGGGACTTGGGAGTCGGCTGTATTTGTATATTTATTGATTATAATTATCTTTGGGTTTATTTATGGGTTAAACAGCAGTTAGTGGGGTTTTGTAAATATTCTGGTTTCAACACTGTTTAGATACAGATTAGGGGAATTTGGTCAGTGAGGAAATTTGGATAGCGCCTTCAGATGGGATCTTCCAACAGGGTCTACCAGAAAGTTAGTGACGAGGTGAGGGATGTAACAAAGGGCATTTATAGGGGAGTCCAATGCATTAATTAAAATGCTTCACAAATACTGTTAAAACATTATTTATTCATTAATGTGAATATGTAATAATACTTCATAACAAATCAAAATTTTCATTGGCGGGACTTACAATGTCTGTTGGAAACATATTCTGATTTTTCGAGAGATTATTATTTAGGGTGTCTTCAGAGAGAGTGAGGTGTCTCTTACAAGAGCTGCTGTGTTTGCTCAAGTTTCTCACTTGAGCTCTTGTACCTATGGTCATCTTCACTAAAGTGACTTTCAGCATCACTGTCCATGATCTGATCATAGCTGGCCTCACCTGATTCAGAGAGGAAGTCATCAGGAGGAGGCTGCCGTGGAGTATCAGCTGATTGAGAGCCAAAGACCTGCAGCTGCTGCTGGGCTGCAGCTTTGGGGACCGGTTGTTGTTGCTGCTGCTGCTGTTGTACTGCAGAACTGGAGCTGGAGCTGCTGACTTTCAGGCATGGAGACAAGCTGCTGCTGGGTCTTATCTTTCTTAGCATGAGAGTCCAGGCAGCTGAAGAATGTGTGGCCATTTAAACCACATAGACTACAGAAGCTCTCTGAGGTGAAGTCTTTAGCTTTGTGGCCGAGGCAGTTACACCTCCAGCACTTCACAGTGGGGAATTGTTTCACGTGGTGGTCGACGGAGCCACATATGAAACAGGAGGTGGACTGTCCAGGGTAGATGATGCAACCGTTGTAGGGGCCGAGGGATATAGAGTTAGGAATCTGAATGATATGACTGTTGGTATCTTTATGCATCTTGTGACGACCCTGTTCAGTTTCTCCTGCCTGTGTCTCACCATGCTCTCTCTTTCAGGGAGTTGCCTGGTAGGTGGGGCTGAGGGGGAGTGCCTGCTGGCACCTGCCCTTGTGGGCTGGACCAGGCAAGGTTATTAAGGACCACCCATTTGGTCACACTCTCTCTCTCTCTCTCTCTCAGCCGGGCCTGCTGCATCCTCGTCAGCCTGCTACTTTTGTTTGGTTTGTTGCACCCTACAACACACTATACACCATTTTTACACCCATCCATACACTACTACCATGACTGATAACTTCCTTATAGACACATCCCATAAGTTGTTTACTTTGTTCATTTGTTTTTGAGTTAAATAAAAACAGTCTTCATAGTTATATCTGTGTGTGGCCTCCCTTTTGTTGCCAGCCTTGAGCCAGTTGGTATGAAGTACCATACTCCAAATTTGTCTGGAGACTTACTTGTGTCTAGAATGTCACAAAATCTTTTGGGATTAAGTTCAATATTGTGGTCTGGTGCTTTGGCAGTCCAGAACTTCACCACCAAATTGAAGATGTCTGATTGAAGAGATGCTGCAATGTCCCAGTCTGTCCATTTAGGGTCACCCTTTCAAGTGTGCACTTCTAAGAAATGTCTGATGTCCGATGTAGTCCTGGGAAGGAGCTTCATCGCTCCTACTGTTTTTAAGGCGAGCCCAAAATTGGCCAAATTTGGTGGCATATTTTGGCGTACTGCTGAGTGTAGCCATGGTGGCTGCCTGCCCAGCCGGGCACGTGTAATGGAGGGACAACACAATATACTGTCTCAGTCTAACCTCCCTTACCTCTGCCAGACATCTTTCTGTTTCCAGTCTTTCGTCACCCAGACATTTTAAGATATTTCTGAAGTCCAGATGCTTCCAGAGTCCTGTGTCAAGGAAACCTTTGTTTTCCACCCCCCTCTTTTCTTCGTGTCCTGCCCTCTGCTGTCTATTATCTAATACACTGATGGTCCAGACTCCCACTAGGGGTCACCAAAACTTCACAGGGCCTGAAGTGAAGCCATCTAGATCAGTGGTTCCAAACCTTTTTTCCTTGGAGCCCCCTCTACTTGTAGCTGAACCCCCCCCCAAGCCAGAACTCAGAATTTTGTATAAATTACAGGGTCTGTAAAGGTGCTGGAAATCCTTGAAAACACATGAAGTTTGATGTAGCGTTTCCAAGGTTGGAAAAGTGCTTGGGTTTTGGATGATGTGCTTGAAACTGCTTGAAATTGTAATCAGATTACTTTCATAATTAATTACTGCCTGACTGAATAAGTTAGTTAATCAAAATTTACTTTTATTAAGTCACATTTGAAAAGCATGTGAACCTGTTCTTTAACTTCAAACTGTAAGCAAGTTGTTTGTGTTGGTGAGAGTTTAAATGGACAGTCTTTCAAAATTCTGTATTTGTTTGAGGTTGGTGTTTAATGCATTCAGTTTATTCTCATGATGCTTATTATTAATGTTAACTTATTAATTGTTCTTAGTTTGAAATGACAGTTTAGTAGAGGATTTTTAAGTGGTCTTTGTTACTATTTTCATGTCACTGGGAGGTGGTGGATCATGTCGTCCAGCTGTGACAGTGCATGTTTTTGATGTGGGAGCTGTAATGGTTTGTCCTCCAGCGGCTGTACCTTGAGAATCAAGATGCACAAGATTGTCCTCCTGAATGCTAAGAGGCCAGGAATCAGCCCTGGATCATGGCTGGTGAGAGAAGGAATCCATTCGTAGAGGATGGTCATCTCGTACATTCATGGATTATGTGATGGTAAATGAGAGTCGATGCAGAGATGAGACAAGGAGACAGAGACAGTACCCTAGTGCATAAGAGGAGTAATTTATTTGGCAAATAGAAAGCTAGAATAAAGATGTACAACCTTCTTTTATAGTGTCATCTGTGTATGTGTGTGTATGTGCCCCAATTTACTAGTGCATTGTTTGGTTTTATTTTACATAGAGTGTGAAAAGCCCTTCAAATGCAATGTTTCACATCTTAATTTAGGCATCAGAATACACATTTATTCTCCACTATTCTGTGCAAAAACAATATAATTGATCATACCAATTTCTCAAATTTTGTTACACAAACATTGCATTTCATTATTATTATTATTATTATTATTATTATTATTATTATTATTATTATTATTATTATTATTATTATTATTATTATTTTACTTTTGTCTGATTGAAAATTCTGAAAATTGTTCTCCCCTCAGATTAGATTCATTGTTTGTCAAGAACAGAAAGCCTTAAGAGCAGAGAGTACTACATGGAACTGTTGTGATTTGTTTTACGCAGCTCCATCTGGTTTTGGAGAGAAAACTTTTGATAACTACCCATGTGACAAGATGCCCCACTCTCCCCTTCTTGAAAAACTGCACTGACAAGAAATTCTGCTGTCAAATTTATGCTGAATTTTACTCCTGGTGGATTTTACTCTGTAATTTTTGTTTAAAGAATCTCAGGGTTCCACTCTGGTGTCTGTTAAGCTGCACTGACTTCATTTTCTCACCTGCACTTGTTCACTGTTTTGGTGACCTGAACTAAATTATCCTATTCATGAAATAAACAATAAGCAAGAAAATAGATAACATAATGACTTAATTTATTTTGGACAAAATACACACAGACAACATAACTTTTGCTTTTGGAATAATATTTTAACAACTGTATTCATATTTGAAACTACATGGAACAGACAGCAACACGTTTTCTCTGAGGACTACAGTACAGAGTCTTGAACTGTCAGTGTGTCATGATGGAGAGTGGGAAAGGGATGTCTGGGGTCTCCTGCTGGAACTGTTACCTCCACAACCTGATATCAGATAAGTGATTGAAGGTGGATGGATGTACAGTAGATAATACAGTCAGACTTACTTTTAGTCAGCAGTAGCTGTAGTTGTAGCCAAGTTTGTTGTCGCTTGTCGGATTTCCTCCATCATATTGATCATGTTGTTTATTCTGCTGTAATATCATTTCCACACCAGCTAAACATGTCACTAAATAAGGAACTACAGCTGTTTGTTATAAACATCAGTGTCAGCTGGGGACAAGTTTCAGATAATTCTATATGACCCTACATCTTTTAATGAAAGAAAATTAATAGTTGCAGCTCCAGACAGATTTTCTTTTCCACAGGAGAGCAAAACTCTATAAAAAAAAAAATAAAACACACCACTACTACTACTACTACTACTACTACTACTACTACTACTACTACTACTACTAATAATAATAATAATAATAATTTGTTTTTCTTTTTCTTCTCTCTGTCTGCTGTCTCCTTCATTTGTGCTGCAGACTGAAGAAGAAGACTAAAAACACAAAAACAAAAAAAGCTTTTTTATTTAATAATAGAATAATGTGAATGATTTTTAATTGCTGCTTTGAAATCTTCAGCAGAGCATCTTGATCAGGTTGTGCTGAACATCTTAACCTCAGCGACAAACACTCTACACGCACCAACTTTAAATTATATTCATATAATCAAATAATCAATGCATCTTCAGAGGATAAATGAGGACTAAATTACATTACAATAGTCTGTATCACTGATTCTTAGCTGATCATTTCACTTGTATTAAATTTATATATCATGTTGGCTGCAAATGGAAGTTCCCACTAAAAGCTGTTGAAGACAATCCTTTACAAAAAAAAAAAAAAAAAAAAAAAAGCATTAAATACATAGATTTTAGCACAAAGTGTACCACAAAATCCCTCAGAGTTACACAACATATGCCACAAAGACAAGTATCACCAAGTGCAAAAGCACATTAAGTAATTTATCTGTACATTCACATAATCTGACGTTAGTGGGTTGATATTACTGCCATGTGGATCTCTCACACAGCCAGTGTCGCTTGCTTCCACAGGGGGCGTCATTCCAGTTGGCCAGCACTGGGTTGAAGTGATACATCTCCACACAGTCCTCTACGTTGTTGGGACCACCACGATCTGGCTGACCAGACTGCCAAAATCTAAATGACAGTATAGAGAATATTAATGATTACTGCTCTGACAGCAGTTTGTATGACACTGGAGGTCTGCCAAGTAAAACTTAGATAAAACAGAATGCAATGATTTGCAAATACTGGTCAGCCTATTCAACTGACTATGGCACAAAGTCCAGATATTTAATGTTCAAACTGATAATATATATTTATAAAATATTATTGCTTTTTGTAAATAAAATAAAATATTATTGCTTTTTGTAAATATACATATATTCTGAATTTGATGCCTACAACACATTCCAAAAAAAAAGTTGGAACAGGAATATGTTTACCATTTTTATACATCCCCTTTTCTTTTAACAACACTCAGTCAGCATTTGTGAACTGAGGACATTAATTGTTGAAGTTCATAGAGTAAAATTATTTCTCTTTCTTGATAAATGATTTCAGGTCCTCAACAGTCCGGGGTCTCTGTTGTCGTATTTTGTGCTTCATAATGCACCACACATTTTCAATGGGAGACAGGTCTGGACTGCAGGCAGGTCAGTCTAGTACCTGAACTCTACTATGAAGACACGCTGCTGGAACATGTCCACAATGTGTCTTGGCACTGTCTTACTTAACACAACCCCATACCATGACAGATGAGCTTTCCATATTCGGTTTAACAGAAAGACTGAAAATCAGAATTGGCCAAAATCGGAATCGGCAGGTCAGACCCTTCAAAAACTCAGAAACGGTTATCAGGCTTCAGGCTATCAGGCAGAGGCTTCATGACGAGCTGATCATGTGAATCAGGTGTGTTGGAGCAGAGAAACATCTAAAACATGCAGGGCGGTGGGCCCTGAGGACCAGGATAGGGGAAAGACTGTACATGTTATATTCCTATGTCTATTAATATTTGACTTGTAATCATGCTTGTTTACTTTTAAGTAAACGTTTAAGGTGTGATTATATTGTTACAGTGGCTTAATGTTTGTACGTGTTTTTCTTGTAGAAACCACACCTTCACTATTAGGAATAAATGAATGGATCTCAATAAGTGTGTGTGTGACCTGGAGTTATTGATTTTTTCCGCACCTGTTCTAACAGAACAACCTGTGGAGACTGTAAATCCAAATAATCAGTACTGAGGAGTTCATTCAACCCTGAGGTCACAAGCTGAAATCCAAAAGTCAGCACCTCTAATATTCTTTCCACCACTGTCTCCTGAGTTTGATGTGGTGGTGTCTGACCGTACAGCTGCATGCTCGGTTCTCATGTCTTATAAGACATTGACTAGCTAAATAAAAAAGTCAGAGTTGTGTGTTTTCACAAACATTATACAAAAGTACTGAAAACATAAGGAAGTAATGCAGTCACGCATGTTTCGTATTTGTGATAAGTTATTATCTATTGTTTTTTTAAGGAACTGATGAAGAATTTCAATGTCCTTCACTTATTTATTTACTTATTTACTTATTGACTGTGGGTGTCTGGAGCTACAGATATCTTGAGCCTTGGATAAAATCCTAACAGCTTGTGTTTTATTTACTGACAAGTGACATTGACATTGTTGCTTATGTAATGTGGTGCCCTCATGTCTAGTGTCCTGATGATGTGTGATCCTGTATGACATGAGATATACTGTATAAAACTGTTTCTTATTGTATCATTAAGCTTCTGGTGTGAACTGTATTCATGTGTTCATACTATATAAGATCTTTTGCACAGATGTGTGTTGCATTAAGCTCATATAGTGAAGTAAGAACAACTGAGAACCCCTTAAGTTTATACTTGTGTTCATCAAAGTGAAGACTGACCTGAAGTACAAGTTTTTCTGCATCAGGAACTGACACCAAATGAGCAGCTCATTAGAATCGATATATCGATTCTGCAGAATCAATCTCAATCAAAAGTTCTCAGTAAGCGTTAACAGCTAGACCACACTTTTCATTGTGTTTGTTTAAGTTTAGGCATTTTAAATCTTCCATGTCCTGTCAGATCATGTCTCATAAAGAATCTATTTAATTCACGCACTTTGGGTAAAGGTTGGTTTTCCATTTGTCTTTTTCATATTTCGGACCTGTGATGATCTTATTTGAGTCAGTCTGTCTCATAGAAACATTCTGAGTTATTTTGAAGGTCTTACGGTTTGGTTAGCACAGATCCATCCACCCATTTGAAGGTCCCAGCTGTGTCACGCAGACCAATCCAGAACAAGAGATGAACGTTCCCATCCAGACGGTACAAGGCCCTCTGTTTGGTCGAGATCACAGAAAATGTAACTATAACTTCAAAAGTTCTCCTTCAACATCAACAATGGCATACACACACATGCACACAGATCCACACACAGATTTACTGTACTGTACCTGTTCCTGTTCACTGTTGATCACCACCAGGTCAGCACCTTTACTCTGACAGTATCTTCTGCTTTCCTCCCATGTTTTACTTTCAGTGGACAGGAAGTAACATCTGGAGCTGATCTCCCTCCAATCTGCAGGACACTGCTGAGGGGACACACAGCCACTCAGCTCTGAGAGGGACAAACAGCACATCACAGGTTAGACTCTGAGGCATTTGGCAACTACTACAACTATACAGTCATCAGTTACAACCCTAGATCCAAAAAAGTTGAGATGTTGTGTAAAATGTGACCAAAAACAGAATGCAATGACTTGCAGATACTTTTCAACTTGTTTCAACATGTCATGTTCAAACTGATGAACTTTGTTGTTATTATAAATATACACTCATTCTGAATTTGATGCTCGCAACACATTAAAAAAACATGTTGGGAGAGGGAAAACCAAAGAGTGGAGAGTTCACATTTCAGATTGTTTTCAGAAATCGTGGACGTTGTGTCCTCCAGGTTCAAGAGGAAAAGGACCACCCAGATTGTTGTCTGTTGTTAAGAAAAAGAGATGTATCACAGTAGTAAACATCTTTTCTGAAATGTGTTGCAGATATTAAATTCAGAATGAGTGTATATTTACAAACAACAGTGTGAACATTAAATACCTTGTTTTTGTACTGTATTCAATTTAATATATGTCTAAAAGTTTTTGCAAATCATTTCATATTTTTCACGACATTGCAACTTTTTTGGAATTGTGGTTGCACAAAGACATTCATATCTACAATAATAACTACAATCATAACTCATAATTTCTTATATAAAACCTCTGACCGTGATGCAATAACTGTCTCTAATATGCCTCCAATACCAGCATATTTACAGCTTTTGTAGATGTGTTTAAAGAGTTTATGCTTTAACTTTCCAAACTGCAGCAATGTTTTTTAGTAACCACAAGAAGGCCTGTAGAAGAGTAGTAAGAACAAGACATCACAGAAAATGCTTCATAAAATATACAGATGTTTGTATGATAGTGGGTAGATTACAGATAAAGAGGTAAAGAGAGGAGACATTATTTTACATCAGAATAGGAAGATGAAATAAAGAGGAACTAAAGCTGAGGTCAGAAAGCTTTTTTCTTTTTTCTCACCACTCATGTTCATTTTCAGCCTGTCCCTCTCCTCCTCCACTTCCTTTATCTTGTTGAGGAGTTTATTGTTTATGTTTTCAAGCAGGTTTTTGTCTCTGGTCAAGGTGTTGGATTGTTCTTGTAATCTGTTGTACCTTTGTTCACAATCCTGCACCTCCTTCTCTTGGTTTTGCTCACTAAAATGAGTTATGCTGCAGTTGGAGTAGGTTGATTCCTTGCTCGAGTACACTGACAGGAGAAACAGAAAGTTACATTTAATTTTTTAATGATTTTTCAAATGTTTTTAAATTAAAAGCATTTTTCAGGTTTTGTTCGACATCAAATTGTGAAAGACAACAACATGTCAAATGATTCCACATGTGGGGTGTATGTGCAGTATTGTGGTTTTGTCTGTGTGACTTTCTCAGAAAGTCGTGCAATGCCAAAAATCATACTCACAAGCAAGCCGTAGAGAAACGTTGAGAGCGGCTTGTATGATACAAAGGATGCCAAAGCCGAGGAAAATCAGGTGACAGCATCTTCTCTCTGTAAAATAACAACAATAAAAGTCTAAAAGTCCTCAGCAGCAGCTGTATGAGGCTGTTATGTGTTGTTGAGCTCAACAGAAGAAATAGAAGAATCATATGTAGGGTGGTGCATTAGTTTTAACAAAAAAACAAAAATAACTAAGAAAAACTTTTTAACAATATGTGAAAGTTTTCTTTAACAAATCTCTTTGGCCCAACAATTTAAAATGAATTGGCAATGATCATTCTGAAAACAATAAATATAATCATTTCTGTGGACATTTCTGTTGTGGGTAAGCAGCATCAGAATGTGACAATAAAGTTGATCTTATGCAAAATACTAGGTTTTTAGAGATTAAAAAAAAAACAAGAAGCCCCTGAGGGGGAGAGAGAAGCCATCTGAGGGCTTTTGTTCCAAGGAACAGGTTCTACTGTCAGTCACTTTTCAGGGGAGGGTTTTAGCAAACTTGAATTTAATTTAGTGAGCACATGATGTCATAACTGATGTTCTCCCCAAACCTACAAAAACACAAGTTGTAATAAACCAGAAAACACTCATGTGGAATCAGTGTAAAAACATAACAAGATAAACTAACAACAGCATGTTATCATGTTATGTTAGAATTTAAAGGTCCCATGAAAGGATAATAAACTTCTTTAATGTTTTTTTCATTTCTACACTTTGATACAAGAGGCCAGCGTTCACATCATGAGACTCATATAAATGTGGTTATGCTTAATAAATAAAAATCACATTGGTTAAAGTCTTGAGACTGATTATTGATTGATTGATTATTGATTTTATTTGAGGTCCATAGAAATTCTCTGAGGAGAAAAACATCAGTGAGTTAAAGGAAATTTTACCAAAACTGACGGTGTTTGTATCTCATAGAAATGGACTTTTAATTTCTGATTTGGTAACATTATGATTAATAAGAGATCAGTTAACCCAATAGTAGGACTTTTGTGTCCTTTGTGGACTACATTAAAATATATTAACAGTCTCAGCAAAAATGTGCATATGACATCTGTAAATACAGGAAAGCACTGAATAAGTTATATAAGAACATTAAAGTGCTTGAAAGATGTTGAGTTCCCTCAAAACTTCCAACCAACTGAATCTAAACCCAGACACATTTTAACACTGCTGTTCTGTGTTCATGTGATGGGGAGCAGTGGACAGTATAGGAGCTTAAAAGAACTGCTGGCATTTCTTGTAAATAAAGGAGGAGGGAGGGGTGGGGAGCTCAGTGCTGCTCTGTGCTGCAGTTTAGTGCTGCTGTTTCATGTCAGTGGTGAGGGAGGGGAGAGCAAGGTTTGAGATGTGCAGTTAACACAGGGAAATAAAACAAGAGCAGACAGACGACTGAGACAATCAGGGGACAAACAGTTCATCATGTCAGGGATGGGACTCAGTGAAGGGTCACAGTGATACTTTCTTTTCTTTATTCCTTAAAGCCTCAGAACAAAGTAACCCTAACCCTTGTTCAGATAAACACTCTGAACTTGAGCTGCAGGGTCATACAGTTTAACCGAAGCAACTTTGTTAAGTCATGATACTGCATTTGTTTCAAAATACAATTATTTTATGGTGGTATAACCAAAACTTAATCTGTGCCAGATCCTGCTGGTAGAGAGAGCTGCAAACTTTTTCTGTGCACCTCCCCTGCTGATTTTGAATGATTATATGCAGATCCTCATATCAATAAATGTAAATAAATGATTTCTTGTTTGTGATGAGAGTTTTGTTTAGTTTTAACTGTGAGCACCTATAGGTGAAGCTGTCCATGTGCTCAAGGCCCTGTGGACCTGAAGGAACCAAACCCTCTCAGTGATCCTGACCTAGAAATTAAACACCGTCTATAACAGTAATTGTATTAGGGCTGGGCGGTATGACCCAAAATTCACATCATGGTATAAACTGAATCCTGTTACGGTAACGGTATATCGCGGCATATATATATATATATATATATATATATATATATATATATATATATATATATAGATATATAT
This sequence comes from Lutjanus erythropterus, assembly GCF_056507025.1. NCBI lineage: Eukaryota > Metazoa > Chordata > Actinopteri > Lutjaniformes > Lutjanidae > Lutjanus > Lutjanus erythropterus. Next base: position 41,926,246 of record NC_139319.1, on the reverse strand, counting down.
ATATATATACACACATTTAGAACAATGGGTGAACTTCAGAACGCGAGCGTCAGACGTCTTTACTGCGTTTTGGCTTCAATATTAACATCATGGTCTGATCTTTGTATGTAAACTTTGAATGTAAACTAATGTGGAGAGTTCTTCAATCAAAATGAACTCACATTTGTTTTTACATGGTAGGACTTCATAAAGTATCACAGCTGTTCTGCTGCGTGCATCTCTCTCTCTCTCTCTCTCTCTCTCTCTCTCTCTCTCTCTCTCTCTCTCTCTCTCCTCACTGACTGTCCCTTCACTTCCCTGTCGTTTCCTTTCTGTCTGTTGGTTGTTAGAATCAGGACAAAGTGGAATTAGAGCCCAAAGTTCAGTTTGCAACAACGAAAAGCAAAGAGGAACCGAAGTAAGTAACATGTTGTGTCTGTGTGTCAGTCACCTCTGCTCCGTGTCAGGACCATGGACAGCACAGCTGTCAGGCTGCTACACACAACAGCTCACAGAGCATAGTGTTAATTAATGTTCACAAATTATAATGTAATGTGTGAATAAACTCACAACATTGGAATATTTTCTCTATTATTATTATTTGAGGAGCATCATGTTTTAGAGCTGCCCTCAAATGTTCCAGATTAGACTTTCAGGGGAGTTGATGATCTTTTCAGGTGAGCCGAGCTCCTCTTAGCTTCCCCGTAATTAGAAGCATGTTCTTACCTTACCTCTTAATGAAAACCAAGTCCTGTCCAGTCCAACTGCATCTTTTGACCCTCTGAAGCTGTGTGTGTCCTGAGTGTTCTAAAGGCTCCCTGTTATATATGGTTCTAACCAGGTTCTAGAATGTTGACGAGTCATCAGAGCAAGTCTAAGACGTCACAGAGGCTGACACACACACACACACACACACACACACACACACACACACACACACACACACACACACACACACACACACACACACACACACTTTTGAGTACAATCAAAAACAAAAAGGGGCAGATATACATTTATTATGTGGTACTTTTCACCTGGATAAAAACAATCCAACATTAAAAGCCTCCCTGGAATTATTTCTCTCTTTCTAATTATAATCTCCTGCCGTCACCATTACTGACTTTTGTTTGAATGAAAGAGGGAGAACTTGCTTGTTCTTGTTACAAAGCGCGTCTAGATGACGTATTTCCAGGATTTGCAGGATCTGAAACGTGATGCATCTTTAATTAGACGTTATAGAAAACAGCACAAAACACTTTTTCTCATCAGATGTTTGTTGTAGGTTTATATATTCTTGTTGATATGGTTCAGATGTCAGATTCAGGTTTAAGTATGTGACGTTATTCTTTTGGTTGTTTATAAACAGGCGCGCGCTGATCTTTATCTTTACACGCGTCTCGTGTATCCAGAGAAGCAGCCCGATGAAAATTTGATCCCGCGTGTAAGACCGGAAGTGAAACAAGAAAGTGAATTTAAAATGACTGAAATTTGTATCGTGACAAAATGTTGTCGATTTTAACTCACTTTCTTCCATGTGACAATCAGCCTGTTATTTGCAAAGAATAAACCTGCTTCTAGTTTCCGATGACAAGCTGCACATCAACATCCACTGCTAATGAAATGTACTAAATAAATGAAGACAAACAGCAGAGGAAGAGTGTCTTCAGAGAGACAGAGTGAGGACATGTGACAGCAAACCTCAGTCCAGAGGATTTTGTCCCTCCAGCGCACAATTTGCATCTTCCTTGTTAAATAATGTGAAGTATTTCTACACGCAGGTGTCAGACGTGGTGTTGTGTGTCTCATTCAGATGGTAGATCCACAAGTTAGTGTCTTAATGATGAGAGGTGTTTGAATTGATGACACTCTGTGATTGTTAAGTGATGAATTAAAGCGCTCCGTGTCCTCGACCCGTAAGAGCAACACAACAAAACATACACACGTGTCTAACATTAAATCTGAAAAATAATATTACACATGCCATTACTATTTTATTTTGCTGTCAAATACTTTCATTAGTGTATGGCAATTTTACAAGGACATTTTTCCTGTTGCTGCAATGATGTTTTATTTTCTAAATTTGTAGGTAGGGAAACCTACTGTGTTAATTAGAATGTTTCACAAATAGTTAAAACACCACTTAGTAATTTCTGTGAATATGTAATAATATGATATAACCAACAAATGAAATATTTCACTGCGGGGACTAAACACATTTGTCGGAAAAACATTTTCAGATAATTATTATTGTTATAATTGTGATATTTTATTTTGGGGAGAATTATAATTGAAGTAATTGAAGGTGTTAAAGCTCGGAGCAGCAGAGGAAGAGTGTCTTCAGAGAGAGTGAGGTGGCTCTTAAAAGAGCCGTTGTGTTTGTGGAGCAGCAGCAGATAGTTTAAGCTCTCTCTCCGCGGATGCGACGGGCCAGCTGGATGTCTTTGGGCATGATGGTGACTCTCTTGGCGTGGATGGCGCACAGGTTGGTGTCCTCAAAGAGTCCGACCAGGTAAGCCTCGCTGGCCTCCTGCAGAGCCATGACAGCGGAGCTCTGGAAGCGCAGGTCGGTCTTGAAATCCTGAGCGATCTCTCTGACCAGGCGCTGGAAGGGCAGCTTGCGGATGAGCAGCTCGGTGGATTTCTGGTAACGACGGATCTCTCTCAGAGCCACGGTACCGGGCCTGTAACGATGAGGCTTCTTGACGCCGCCGGTGGCCGGGGCGCTCTTACGGGCAGCCTTGGTGGCCAGCTGCTTCCTGGGAGCTTTGCCTCCGGTGGATTTACGAGCGGTCTGCTTGGTTCTTGCCATCGTTCCTTCTTTCTCTCGACAGAAGTATGAAAAGTAAAGACACGAGACACGCTGCTCTTAAACTGTGGGACCGGCTGGGATCATGACGCTGCTTCAGACCTCCGCCTCCTGATTGGTGAGAGGCTCCTCTTGGAGCTCAGCACCGACAGGAGGGGCGACCCACCGCCCGAATCTCCGCTGCTGATTGGAGACAAATGTGTTCAAAAAGTCCGCCACAATCCAGAGCGGTCGACCTCTGCTGGAGGCTCTGCTGTGGTTGGTCTGACGGACCCCAGACCCCGTCCGCGCGCGCTTCCTGAGCATATAATTGGGGTTTGACTGTCTGGTCTTCAGTTTCTGTTAGTCTCGACTTCGGAAAGTATCCAACAATGAGTGGACGAGGAAAGACCGGTGGTAAAGCCAGAGCTAAGGCAAAGACCCGCTCCTCTCGTGCTGGGCTCCAGTTCCCAGTCGGCCGTGTTCACAGGCTGCTGAGGAAGGGCAACTATGCGGAGCGTGTGGGTGCCGGCGCCCCCGTCTACCTGGCGGCCGTGCTGGAGTACCTGACCGCTGAGATCCTGGAGTTGGCTGGAAACGCTGCCCGCGACAACAAGAAGACCCGTATCATCCCCCGTCACCTGCAGCTGGCTGTCCGCAACGACGAGGAGCTCAACAAACTCCTGGGTGGAGTCACCATCGCTCAGGGCGGCGTGCTGCCCAACATCCAGGCTGTTCTGCTGCCCAAGAAGACCGAGAAGCCCGCCAAGAAGTAAAGCTGCTGGATCCTCAACCAGACCCCAAAACGGCTCTTTTCAGAGCCACACACTCTCCTCATAAAGAGCTCTGTCTTATGTCTCATGCACACAAACACACTGGAACTCTCACCATGTCTTACTAATGTTGTGGAACTCTGAAAATCATTTACAACCACAGTGGCTTTTCACCACACATCATCTTCATTAAGCTGCAGGAGTTTACAACAACTTTCTTTTCATTTCCTCTCGCAGTAGCGGCTGTTCTCTCCGCCATCGATCAAGTAACGCCAACTATCCGTCATTTAACAGTCCAGTCAGTGAAAACACCAACTGTTACAATTATTACTAAAATGACAAATCAAACACAACAGAGAACAACACGTTTTCTCTGAGGGAAACTACATTACAGTCCACAACTGTCAGTGCGTCATGACGCGGAGTTAAAGTACAGTAGATAATACAGTCATCACTCACAACATGTTGAACAACAACATGAAGAAACATTTCACTCTCTGCTCTAAATCACTTTGTAACTTTCTTTTGAAAAGCGCTTTGAAACGCAACATTTCACATATTTTATTTTTGTCACACTTACTTGACACTAAAATAAACCTACAAACATTTAATGGTAAATCAGTTCTTTTTTTTAATGACATAAAAAGTGGCCTTTAACGTTTGATGTTTGCAATATCTCCTTTGTCCCAAAGACGTTCAACCCTGCATCATTTTAACATTGAATATTGATCTAATAAAATCCGCCCATTTTAGTGAAATGGACTTTAATCTAAATGTAATTATCATATTCATTTATCACACCTTTTTTAAAAATAATAATGATTAATACTTCAGATGGGATATTTACATTTTGTTCAGGAGCTGTGATGGCTTTTTATAAACTTGAATTTTGGCTTGATGTATTTTCTTGCCGTTTTCCTTTTCTTTGTTGTTTGTTTTTTGTCTTTTTTGAATGAAGAAGTTTTAACTTTAAATGTTTATTAATGTCAGTATATCACCACCTGTATGGATCATTTATAACTGCTGTGTGTGGAATTAAATGTTAAATCATGAAACACTAAATGATAAATGTAGTATTTTAAAGAACTTTACTAAGTCTGATTTTACTATGAATAATATTTAAGCTGCTTATTGTAGGTAACTGTAGATTATCAGTAAAAATGAAGTAAAACCACAGTCAGTATCAGTGTCACTGTCACTTCATCTGGACAATATTCTCTTTTAAAATGTAATAATTTTCTAATCAAGAAAATCAAAAGGAACAATTTTCACTTTCAGCTGTTAAAAATGTAGGAATGACCACTGAGTCACCGCCCAGTGAAACTCCCTCCATCTGCTCTCTATCAGGTCCTCAGAAAGTCTAGAAATACAGACTGTCTGTCCTCAAGCAGCAGACTCGATTCAGTCTGTGAAAGAAAAAGCGAACGAAATGTCTGGCAGAGGAAAGGGAGGAAAAGGACTGGGTAAAGGAGGCGCTAAGCGTCACCGTAAAGTTCTCCGTGATAACATCCAGGGAATCACCAAGCCCGCTATCCGCCGTCTGGCTCGCCGTGGTGGAGTGAAGCGCATCTCCGGTCTGATCTACGAGGAGACCCGCGGTGTGTTGAAGGTCTTCCTGGAGAACGTCATCCGTGATGCCGTCACCTACACCGAGCACGCCAAGAGAAAGACGGTGACCGCCATGGATGTGGTGTATGCTCTGAAGAGACAGGGACGCACTCTGTACGGCTTCGGAGGTTAAAGCGCTCATTCTGTGTCTTTAGAGAAAAAAAACCAAAGGTCCTTTTAAGGACCACACACTCACTCTGTCAAGAGCTCAAGTCCTTCATCAGTACTCTTATCTTTTAAACTATAATTTAATGTTATCTCAAATGTTTAAAAAGAGAAATTTTAATATATATGTGAAGTAGTAATAAATCTGGTATGGGGCAGTAAGCTGCTTTACTCTTTTGTACCACAAACATTTTATTTTGTCAGTATTTGTGTAGACTACATGGATATGGATGTTGGTAAATTTTGATAAACAATATTCCTACCCCATTTTTATTCCGTCTATATTCAAGGAATTTCAATTTACAATATTGGTATGATTAATGAACAAAGTAGGTATTATACTGTTATACACTGAATTAATAAACTCAGCTGAATAAACTATTGTTGTTATGACGTTATCTCAGATTTTGAAAACGCAAAATGTTATATTTAATGTGTGTAAAGTGGGGTCCTCAAAGGTGCTTCTTCCTTTACTCTCCTTGGCCTAAAGTACCATCACAAAATCTGAATTTAATAAAAATTCAGACATTGCAAATTAGATCGATATATAGATTAGATTAATTAATATGAATTACATTTAAAGTTAATTGAAAAAAATCTTAAATTAAATCAAAATAAACTTTATCAAAAGTTTACCTCACATTAAAAACGAACAATATGGGGTTATAAAGGTTTTAAGAGTAATTACAATATTGCGAGGCAACCAATAATTATTTTCACTGTGTGAAATAGTGATTATACTGTGAAAATTAATGGTGGGTAAAAATCTGTTGTGACAAAGTGAAGAAATGTTGTGAGCCAGAGCCAATGGGATTTATTTGTTCAGTTTAAGTTGTAATGTTTGACTTCTTCCAAAACTCTACAAACTTGAAGAAAAACGTGATGAAGACACGAAAGTTCATGTAAAAAAAAGATTTTAAAAAGATTCTTAGATTTTGAAAACTTTAGCAGTAAAGTAGTAGTAAAGTAAAGTTTAGTAGTAAAGTAAATCTGAGGCATTAAGCTTTTCCTTACCTCTCCTCTGCCTCAAGTACCACAGAGTTTTTATTCAGTGTTCATGTAGACTGGATGATTTCAATCAACATTAAGATCTACATTTTCTTTGATCACTTAGAAAAAAATGACAATGGTAATATCAATTATTGAAAAGATAGTGAGTTAAGGTTTTATTGGAACGAAATTTATTAGTTCAACCAAAGTTGAAAGGTTTAGAAATAAAAACCTTCCAGGAAGACTAAAACTGGTATAATAATAATCGTTTAATCCCTCATAGTCAACTTGTTTAAAATTAAATCCAACATGTGATGAAGACACGAAAGAATCAGGAGCTCCGCTCTCAGTTGAAGTGTTGTGTGGTCCTGAAAAGGACCTTTGTGTTGTTGGAGTGAGTGAGTGAGTGTAGCGGGTTTACTTGGAGCTGGTGTACTTGGTCACAGCCTTTGTTCCCTCAGACACGGCGTGCTTGGCCAGCTCACCGGGCAGCAGCAGGCGGACGGCGGTCTGGATCTCCCTGGAGGTGATGGTGGAGCGCTTGTTGTAGTGAGCCAGACGGGAGGCCTCACCGGCGATGCGCTCAAAGATGTCGCTCACAAACGAGTTCATGATGCCCATGGCCTTGGAGGAGATGCCGGTGTCGGGGTGGACCTGCTTCAGAACCTTGTACACGTAGATGGCGTAGCTCTCCTTCCTGGTCCTCTTCCTCTTCTTGCCGCTCTTGGTGGCTTTAGAGACGGCTTTCTTTGAGCCCTTCTTCGGTGCTTTCGCTGGTTCAGGCATTTTCGTTTCCAACCAAACTGACTGGTCAAACGAGTGACTTGAGAGCGATCAAGAGGCTCTATATGTATGTGCATGAGGTGAAGAGTAGTGGGCTGTTACTCACACAGGATTGGCTGACTTGTGCTCGAGACTGCGCATGTGCAGGAATAGAGAGACCCTCTAAAGCCCCTCCAGAAGTAATGAAGCATCCTGTCATCACCGATGCATGTATTTGTACATAATAGGGGAGACCGGGGTTGTTAGTGACACTTTTTGTTTGACCATCAGTCAGTCAGTGGTTGTTGTTGCTCGATCTCTCAAGCTTTGATGCACAGCGCTCAGATGTGTCTACTACATATAAAACTCTATTGGACGTCTCCTACACAATCACAGATTATGTGTGTTAATGTGACATATGAGCAGGTCCATTCTTACAACCTGCCCCACCGACTGTTGGTGGGTTGAAACATGAGCTGGTGATAGATGTAACAATGAGAGGAAGCTTGCTGATTTAAGATCCACATGTATGAAAGAACTTTAGTTTTAAGGATGAAGAATAAACAGTTTTGAACAAAAAGCACCAAAAAAGTTACAACTAAATCATCAAAAACAAGAGACTAAAATGTGACTTAAACTCACTGATATTTTCAGTAAGTGAATATGATTAAAACTAATAATACTCAACTGTAGCAGCTAACAGAGTCAGTTTCTTCAGGGCTGTGGTCAGATCTGCACACTGGGGAAAATTGTGACATGTAACCATTTGCAGCAAAGTCATTGAGACAACTTGCCTCAGAGTCACATGTGTTGTTGCTCGTTACATCACAAAGTAACTTTAATATATGACTTGAATTTAAGTATCAAAATACACACTTACTCTGCACTATACTGTATAAAAACAATATCATTGACTGCACTGATTTATGAAAGGTTTATTACATAAATATTTCATTTTAGTTCTTGTTTTTTTCTTTTGATTTGATTGAAAATTCTGAAAATTGTTCTCACCTCAGATCACATTTATTGCATGTCAAGAGAAAAATGACTTGTCAACGGTGGTTTTGGAGATATAACGTCTGTCAACGTAGCCATGTGACAAGATGCCCAACTCTCCCCTACTCGAAAAAATCCAACGTTTTCTTAATTTGTTGAAAGGAAATTCGGGTGTCTATTCTGGTTGCTGCTAAAATGCACCGAGTTCTTTTCCTTGTTAGTTATTTTTTGTGTAGTTGTAGAAGTGTTTTTGAAAGAGTCGACAGCTGTTTGTCTGAAGGTCTACATGTTGTTTATTCTTCCTCTGTATTTCTCCAGGCAGATTTATAGTGAATTTGACTCATTGTTGATTTTCTTCTGTAAATTCAAAATGTTGTTAATTTGTTGAGAGAATCTCAGGGTTCCACTCTGGTGTCTGTTAAGGTGCACTGACTTCATTTCTGAAATAAAGAGGCACATTTAAATCTTTATTTTTATTTTATTTAAAGCACTGCAGTGACTTGACTGCAGACGGTAATTCATTATGGACAAAATGACAGAGGGAAAACATGGTGACTATTGGATGTTGAAAACATCCAGAAAAGTCATTAAAGCAAACTAATCATCTGTTTCTGGAATAATATTTCAGCGAGTGTATTCATATTAGAAAGTGCGGGGAAGAGACAGCAGGACGTTTTCTCTGGTGAACTTTGAGTGCGTCATGACGGAGAAACTTCCGTGGGATCAAAGTAGAGTAGATAATCCAGTCACGAGTGAGAAGATGTTGAATAAAAGACCACAATTGTAATGAGCTCATATATGTTAGACCTAAATGTTGCGACTTTGAGTCTTGATCGTGTTATTTATTCTGCTGTAGTATCATTTCATGACGAGGTTCAGTAAATATTTACCTGAATAATGCACTATAACTGTTTATAACAAGACATGAATGTTAAGTGGAGACAAGTGAATTGATTAATACGCGCACGCTAGTAAACTCCCTTGCTCTTGTTTCCAGGGCAACACCCAGTTTAACCTACGTTCCCGCGCGCATGAAAACAATGGATGACTTTAACGTCCTTTTAAACGTTAAGTCGTATAATGAATATATAATATGTTTGTTGTTAATAAGGACAATAAAAAGAGGAAGAGGCTCTTTAATGATGACGTGGTGGCTCTTAGAAGAGCCTTTTGTGTGAAGGTTTGTTTAAAGTGATGACAGCTCACTTCTTCTTGGGTGCTGCCTTCTTGACTTTAGGCTTGGCAGCCTTCTTAGCGGGGGCTTTCTTGGCTGCGGGGGCCTTCTTGGGGCTCTTGGTGGCCTTTTTGGGGCTCTTGGTGGCCTTCTTGGGGCTCTTGGCTGCTTTCTTGGCCGCCGCGGGTTTCTTGGCCTTCGCCGGAGACTTCTTAGCGGCTGCTGTCTTCTTTACGGTCTTGGGTTTTTTAGCCGCCGCGGGTTTCTTGGCTGCGGCCTTCTTGGCTTTAGCAGCGGGTTTCTTGGCTGCAGGCTTCTTGACTTTTTTCGGCTCAGCCGCCTTCTTGCTCATCTTGAAGGAGCCGGAGGCCCCGGTCCCCTTGGTCTGGACCAGAGTTCCCTTAACCACCAGCTTCTTGATGGCGGTCTTGACGCGGGCCTTGTTCTTGTCCACATCGTAGCCTCCGGCAGCCAGAGTCTTCTTGAGGGCGGCCGCGGACACGCCGCTCCGCTCCTTGGATGCGGCCACAGCTTTGACGATGAGTTCACTGACGCTGGGACCAGTCCTCTTCGGTTTGGGAGTCTTCTTCTTGGCTGCTTTAGCCGGAGCGGCGGCGGCTGGAGCTGGAGCTACTTCTGCCATTTTCTCTCTCAATGATCTGATCCTGATCACGACAACACGAGTCTGACTGGACTATGAAGAGTCCAGAGCCGGAGGCTGCACTTAAACACACCATGAGAACCGTGGAGACTCAGTCCAGGTGCCCGTGGCTCCTCTGAGCGGTGTGAATGTCGTGTCACTTGTGTTTTCTCTTCATCGATAAAAGAGTCCAGACTAAATGTGGGACAAGTTCTGAAGACTGACAGTGAAGGAGTCGATAGTGGACTTGTGTCTCTTTATATTGACGTCATGCAGAGCTCTGATGCTCTCTGCTTTTTCTTTGAGGAGCCTCTAAAACTCACACATTCACCGCCGCGTCCAGCGCTGCTCAGACACTTTTCTCACTCATTTCTCTCCTAAAATGTTTGAAAATCCATCCGAGCTCCATCAAAAGCCGTTTTCAGCTGCTCCACGTGTTTGTTCACAGACTCCAAGTAAAAACAAGCATCTGTTGATCATCACTTTGTAAGAAAGTCAAGTTATTCTGGTAGCAGCAAACACACTGATGATGGCCGAGGCTTCTGGTGCCAGACTTGTATCAGAGCTGCTCACTGAGGACGACTTTTCATTTCAATCAGCTGTTAAGTTCTACTGTTAATGAACAAAAACATGTTTTTAAATGTAACAGTCACACTGATGAATGCTGAATGTTACAAAACTTCTTTAATTCTCACACAACAGCTGTAATGTACTGTTTTGTTTGTTTGTTTGTTTTCACATCATGTTTTGTGTTTCCATTAAAAACCTGCTGACTTTCCAACCTGTCTGTTTTCTTTTGCTGCCTTTGTGAAGCACTTTGTAATGTGGACTTTGAAAAGAGCTCTATAAATAAAGATGATTAAAATGACATTAATGTCACTATTCATCTTTAGTGTTTAGTCACAAACTAATACAAACACACACCTTCACCTCTGCAGGTTAGTGTGTGTGTGTGTGATTTTTTTGTAATATTAGCTGCTCAATTTTAAAAAACACAGAAAAATTTCAGACTATTGTGTTATTTCTTATGAATTTTGCTTCAAAATATGTGTTGTCATGGAGATGATGTGATGGAAAAGACCACATGTGTTAGAAATGACATGTGACAAACAACATTAATGAACAATGTTGACTTTGATTATTTCTGACATAAAATAATATCCATTTTCAAAGTGAACTTTGTTAACTAAACTTAAACCATTAATTCACATTCAATCAGGTGACAGAAAATTCATTGAAAATGGACCTTTATGTTCTGAAACATACAAGCTAATTGTATAGATTGGATTTACTACAAGTAAAATAGAAAACAATTAAAATAAACAAAGACAGTTTGTCATTTTTAGATGTACACATCTGGAAATTATAGCTGCAACAATTAATCAAGTTATCAATTATGACATTAATCACCATCTATTGAGATCATCAATTCAGCTTCTTCAATGCTTTCTTTACTTCTTCATGACATTAAGCTGAATATCTTTGGGCTGTGGACAAAACAAGAAATTTGAAAAACCAAAACGAAACAATTATTAATGAATCAAAAAACAAAAACAACAGATTAATTTGTGATTATGAAAATAATCCCCACTTTAAATTCCATGTGTTTAAAAGGCAACTATTTGAAACTAACATTATAATCTATGAGTTGAACTTCAAAATGAAATCAAACAACTTTTTACAAAGTTTTAAAAAGTTTTTAAGATCAGAATGAAACTCCTGTCTTCATAGGTTTTAAATGAAAGTGAGATCAAATGGATTATAAAATGAATTTTAAATATACTTTTTAAAACAGTATGTGAAACTAAATGAAATCAAACTTTTCAATAGAACAAGCCTATTTTATAATACAGAATGGTTTGCATTCACGTTAAACATGGACTCAGTGGCGGTGCTGCACCTGCATTTTAATATTGGTATCTCTCTCTGCAGAAGACATGAAGTGTGTATCTGTCAAACTTACATATGGACCCAGGTTTTCTTCTTCTCCTTCCTTCATGGTCCACAACAGAGCTAATTAAGTGTTTGACTGAACATTTTAACTGAACATGAAATATTTGTAGTTGTAGAACCCAAATAAAACACATTTATAACACTGACATCATCATTTCCATCACAGTATGTCTTTTCCTCCCTGAATCTGCATTTTATCCAGTGTGGTGGAAATGAGGGTGACCCAAAGGGACAGCTGTTCTTTTTTATGAAAAAAGACATAAAATACTAATAGTTCTTACAACATATGATACATTTCACTAAAATGGGCGGTTTTTATTAGATCAATATTCAATTTTAGAATTATGCTAGGCCACTTTTTATATCATACAAATAATGACTGATTTACCATTAATGTTTGTAGGTTTCTTTTAGTGTCAAGTAAATGTGACAAAAATAAAATGCGCGAAAGAAGAGTGAAACATTTGAAATATTGAATTTCTTCATGTTGTGTTGTTCAACATGTTGTGAGTGATGACTGTATTATCTACTGTACTTTAACTCCGCGTCATGACGCACTGACAGTTGTGGACTGTAATGTAGTTTCCCTCAGAGAAAACGTGTTGTTGTCTGTTGTGTTTGATTTGTCATTTTAGTAATAATTGTAACAGTTGGTGTTTTCACTGACTGGACTGTTAAATGACGGATAGTTGGCGTTACTTGATCGATGGCGGAGAGAACAGCCGCTACTGCGAGAGGAAATGAAAAGAAAGTTGTTGTAAACTCCTGCAGCTTAATGAAGATGATGTGTGGTGAAAAGCCACTGTGGTTGTAAATGATTTTCAGAGTTCCACAACATTAGTAAGACATGGTGAGAGTTCCAGTGTGTTTGTGTGCATGAGACATAAGACAGAGCTCTTTATGAGGAGAGTGTGTGGCTCTGAAAAGAGCCGTTTTGGGGTCTGGTTGAGGATCCAGCAGCTTTACTTCTTGGCGGGCTTCTCGGTCTTCTTGGGCAGCAGAACAGCCTGGATGTTGGGCAGCACGCCGCCCTGAGCGATGGTGACTCCACCCAGGAGTTTGTTGAGCTCCTCGTCGTTGCGGACAGCCAGCTGCAGGTGACGGGGGATGATACGGGTCTTCTTGTTGTCGCGGGCAGCGTTTCCAGCCAACTCCAGGATCTCAGCGGTCAGGTACTCCAGCACGGCCGCCAGGTAGACGGGGGCGCCGGCACCCACACGCTCCGCATAGTTGCCCTTCCTCAGCAGCCTGTGAACACGGCCGACTGGGAACTGGAGCCCAGCACGAGAGGAGCGGGTCTTTGCCTTAGCTCTGGCTTTACCACCGGTCTTTCCTCGTCCGCTCATTGTTGGATACTTTCCGAAGTCGAGACTAACAGAAACTGAAGACCAGACAGTCAAACCCCAATTATATGCTCAGGGAGCGCGCGCGGACGGGGTCTGGGGTCCGTCAGACCAACCACAGCAGAGCCTCCAGCAGAGGTCGACCGCTCTGGATTGTGGCGGACTTTTTGAACACATTTGTCTCCAATCAGCAGCGGAGATTCGGGCGGTGGGTCGCCCCTCCTGTCGGTGCTGAGCTCCAAGAGGAGCCTCTCACCAATCAGGAGGCGGAGGTCTGAAGCAGCGTCATGATCCCAGCCGGTCCCACAGTTTAAGAGCAGCGTGTCTCGTGTCTTTACTTTTCATACTTCTGTTGAGAGAAAGAAGGAACGATGGCAAGAACCAAGCAGACCGCTCGTAAATCCACCGGAGGCAAAGCTCCCAGGAAGCAGCTGGCCACCAAGGCTGCCCGTAAGAGCGCCCCGGCCACCGGCGGCGTCAAGAAGCCTCATCGTTACAGGCCCGGTACCGTGGCTCTGAGAGAGATCCGTCGCTACCAGAAATCCACCGAGCTGCTCATCCGCAAGCTGCCCTTCCAGCGCCTGGTCAGAGAGATCGCTCAGGATTTCAAGACCGACCTGCGCTTCCAGAGCTCCGCTGTCATGGCTCTGCAGGAGGCCAGCGAGGCTTACCTGGTCGGACTCTTTGAGGACACCAACCTGTGCGCCATCCACGCCAAGAGAGTCACCATCATGCCCAAAGACATCCAGCTGGCCCGTCGCATCCGCGGAGAGAGAGCTTAAACTATCTGCTGCTGCTCCACAAACACAACGGCTCTTTTAAGAGCCACCTCACTCTCTCTGAAGACACTCTTCCTCTGCTGCTCCGAGCTTTAACACCTTCAGTTACTTCAATTATAACTCCTCCAAAAATAAAATATTACTATAATAATAATAATAATAATAATAATAATAATAATAATAATAACAATAATAACAACAACAACAACAACGATGATAATAATGATGATAATCTGAAAATGTTTCTCCGACAAATGTGTTTAGTCCCCGCAGTGAAATATTTCATATGTTGGTTATATCAAACATTATTACATATTCACAGGAATTACTAAGTGGTGTTTTAACAATATTAGGTTTAACTAATTAGGTTTTCATATTTTAAAAAAAGTATAGAATAATCGCAGCAACAGGAAAAATGCCCTTGTAATATAGCCATACACTCATAAAAGTATTTGATAGCAAAATAAAATAGCAATGGCACGTGCAATATTACTTTTCACATTTACTGTTCATGCAGGGTGTGTGTGTGTGTGTGTGTGTGTCAGCCACTGTGACGTCACAGACTTCCTTTGAAGATGTTCCTCTGATGACTCGTCAACATTCTAGAACCTGGTTAGAACCATATATAACAGGGAGCCTTTAGAACACTCAGGACACACACAGCTTCAGAGGGTCAAAAGATGCAGTTGGACTGGACAGGACTTGGTTTTCATTAAGAGGTAAGGTAAGAACATGCTTCTAATTACGGGGAAGCTAAGAGGAGCTCGGCTCACCTGAAAAGATCATCAACTCCCCTGAAAGTCTAATCTGGAACATTTGAGGGCAGCTCTAAAACATGATGCTCCTCAAATAATAATAATAGAGAAAATATTCCAATGTTGTGAGTTTATTCACACATTACATTATAATTGTGAACATTAATTAACACTATGCTCTGTGAGCTGTTGTGTGTAGCAGCCTGACAGCTGTGCTGTCCATGGTCCTGACACGGAGCAGAGGTGACTGACACACAGACACAACATGTTACTTACTTCGGTTCCTCTTTGATTTTCGTTGTTGCAAACTGAACTTTGGGCTCTAATTCCACTTTGTCCTGATTCTAACAACCAACAGACAGAAAGGAAACGACAGGGAAGTGAAGGGACAGTCAGTGAGGAGCAGTGGTGGACAAAGTACTCAACCCCAGTCAAATTATAGATACTGCTGGTCAAATATTTCTCAACTACAAGTGAAAGTTGCTCAGTAAAAAATTTACTTGAGTTGAAGTGCTAGAGTTCTTGCTTTTAAAAATACTTAAGTATTCAAAAGTACATTTTTAAAAAATACTTTAGTATTGAAAAGTGCGTTTTTAAAAATACTTAAGTATTCAAAAGTATAAATTACAAAGTACATTTTCTAATATCAGTAGTATCAGTATCATTTTCAGAAGCTTGTAACTCTCTGAAACCATCTAATGATGCACTGATGCTTGTAGAACCACTCTGATACATAAAGTCTATAGAAACACCTATAAAAACTTCAGCATAGAAATACAATCAAAAACAAAAAGGACAGCTGTTGTCATTTTCTGATGCAACTGTATTAAAATCACTGCATAAAATTAGATTGAAGATAACTGTAAGGAGTTCTCTGTTAAATAATTGAGATTTCTTTCTGTCCTCAGAGGCAGTATATATACATGAATTATATGGTATTTTTCGCCATGATAAAAACAATTCAACTTTAAAAGCTACCTGGAATAATGAATAATTATAATTACACCTTGAGATTTCAGTTTGTCTTTCTCATGCCGTCACCATTACCGTTTTTTGTTTGAATGAAAGAGAGAGAGTTTGTTTGTTCTTGTTACAGAGCGCCTGGATGTATTTCCACTTCTACATCAGTCTCATTTGAGAGGATAGGTGTATAGAAACACTTCCTGATAGTAGTTGTGCTGAAAATATTTAAATATTGTATCTTTTTTTTTTTTTAATATATAATTTTTTTAATGAAATGAAACAGACAGATGTGAGCAAATGTATACATGGAAATTATTTTCAGATTTTTAAATATTTTCCATTGGCTGAAAGAAACTACAAAAGACAGTTTGTCATTTTTAGCTTGAAACATCTGTAAACAAACATTTATGATCTGTGAGAACTTCAAAATGAAATCAAACAGAAAATAATTTTGAAAAAATATACATTTTTAAGTTTAAATGAAACAAACAAAACCTTCTGTCCTCTTAAGTTAGTTAAAACAGAAGATAAAATAAATAAATTAAATTTGATTTTTAAAACACAATGCAAAACTTAAGTATATGAAACATTTAAACAGATCACTCCTCTTTTACAAAACAAGTGCTGGTTGAACATAGAATATTTTTAGTTACGTAAGTTATAGTTATATAACCATTTAAAACACAGGCAGTCATTTCCATCATAATATCTCTTTTCCATCAACAGAGAGTTGAAAATGACTGTTATGGAAATGACATTTTATCAAATATCAAATATCTGCTGATATATTAGTGTAATAGTGTGTTCAGGTATTCTAACTTTAAGCTCTGTTATTCTATATATTCTAATTAGCAGGCAAGAAAAGAGGAGGAATGTAAAGATTTCAAGTACTTAGATTGATCTGTTTGGTACTCAGGTATTGTGTTGGATCAGTCATAACATAGTTGTGAGTTTGTTTACAGTATTATGAAAAAGACTAATATTTACATGCTTTTGTTTTCATGAGAAGGTTTTGTATTTTTGTCAACGAACGCCCCAGAAGTAACTCTCTCTCAGTCTGCATTTGGAGCTGAGAGAGACAGGTATGTTGGCAGAGTAAACCTGTATCTAAATTGTGTTCCAGTGTTAAATTAATGGCATTGGGATAATATCTTTAGAGAGTTTTGTAAGATAGTTGTAATGCATAAAGTTCAAGTCTGTACTGTAAAGCATTTTGAAGTTACCTGAAGTTATGTATGATTTGTTTCCCTCGTGCAACAATAAATTTAATTCTGCTTGAAAAGTTAACTCCCAGGCTACTTTAAATCATCACATACAAAGAAAAATTAAGGAGAGTAATTGAGTACTTTAAAGTATGAAATATTTCTTAAGAGTGGAGCTGCCCCCGAAAGAACAGTAATTCAAGTTATTTGTCAGTCAAATCTTAGTACTCTTGTATTTAACTGCATCATTGTACACAGGGCAATGCAGGAGCTGCATGGGGCACAAATGTGGCACAACACCTCAGCCACAACATGTTTCCAGCAGAGAGCTGGAAACTGTCTGTAGCTGTGCAGCTATTGCACAGCTCATCTCTATTTTTTACATAGCTTGTCTATTTTTTCCTCTTGTACAGCTATATCGCCCTCAAACAAGTAAAAACTGCTTTTTTAATTCTGGGGAAAAAAAAAAACAAGTAAAACCTGTTTGAAAATGGTTTGTACATCATTGTACGAGAGGTAATGTGACGCAGCAGAGCAATCTTGTGGGTGTTATAGATTGCAATTTAAAAAAAGGAGTTAATAAATTCAGTACCAGTTGATATAGCTATGCTTCCAAACCCTACATAACCAGCTGCATCTGTCAAAACCCAACATTCACACAACAAAGTCGAGTATCTGTCATCTGTCCCTCTTTAAATTTGTTTGTTTGTTTGTTTGTTTAACAGGGACAGCTACTTAGCCGCACAAGAGTTAGCAGTAAGCTAATTTTCATCTGTAGTCCCTGGGCAGGAAACAGAATAATTTCTCTGCTAAAAGACACTATTATATAAGAAACACAATTACAAAATAGAACATATTCATGACACAGCAGCTTCAGTAATAACAATAGTAAGAGAACACAACATCAAGTCATTGCAACAATAATAACAATCTCCTCAGAAAACACAACCGGCACACAACAGAGACAGTCTATGTAAAAATCTCTGCTCTGCTCTTCCTATGTGATGCATCACATCGAAGCCCCATGTATTTCAGCCATCAGTGAAATTGGCTGAACCACTTTTGAACCAGGCAGTAGTCGGTGGTACAACCTCCTCTACTGCTGTCCACTGTGATTGACTGTTCAGCTGACAGCAGCATGAGACACTTTTTGGTGCACTTCTGTAACTCAAGTAGGATACACACTTAGTTTTTGACTGCATGTAAAATCTGAGTTTTTGACATCACAAATGACCAAGAAATGCATTAAAACTTGAGTCATACAGGTAAATCATGAGACTCATTTAGGCTGATAAGCTCATGTGGCCCTAAACTGAAGACAAACAAACAAAGATTCTAGTCTTCATGTTGAACAGCCTTTATTGTACACTGTGTTTATGACATTAACTGTGTAGAAAACAACTGTAATAAACCCTGACATCACAGCTAGGAGTGAATATGCACACAATGAATTATATGAATGTATGTCACAGAATATTACTATGCATTAGCAACATAGTTTGATGAACTTTGATGCCAGTACAGCACATTCAAATTGTATAGTGAGACAAGGAAATTAGCCATGCTGTATTTTTTAATGATACAGTTTCGATAGAAATCTTCACATCTTCATCATGTGACACCATCTTGGGAACAGTCTCCTGTTAAATTTATTTATTTATTTATTTAAAAAGGATCCCCATTAACTAGTGCCATTGAGACAAGCTAATATTCCTGGGGTCCAAATCAATTCATCATATTGATCATTAGCTCATAACATCACATTAGTGTTACATATGTACATCACATGTAAGTAACAACGATTGTGTGTGTAACAGTTACCATTTTTACAACCACACATTCCAAAATACTTTCCATACTGACTCACTTACTCTGGGAACAGAGGCAGGTCAGAAGGACGTTTCATCATGAATGTCAGAGAACACAACAAGACAAGACATTATGCGGAACACGGAAAAGGAAAGGTGTGTTTTACTGTTTGTAAATCCATACATTTGATTTGACAATTTTTGTAAGTCTTCATGATGGTTGTATGGGCATATGTAAGGGGTTGTGGCCTATTAGGTTTGGGCAATATATTCAAATTTATCTATTTAAATAATAGGTTTGAAATTTACTATTATTTGATGTAAAACTTCCTGTTTCAAATGCAGCCAATATCTTGAGTCCTTTGTAATTTCAAACAATTTCTAAACACACATATACAGTGGTGTGAAAAAGTGTGAGACAAAAGTTGAACTTTTTGGAAGGTGTGTGTCCCATTACATCTGGCGTAAGAGTAACACCGCATTTCAGAAAAAGAACATCATACCAACAGTAGAATATGGTGGTGGTAGTGTGATGGTCAGGGGCTGTTTTGCTGCTTCAGGACCTGAAAGACTTGCTGTGATAAATGGAACCATGAATTCTACTGTCTACCAAAAAATCCTGAAGGAGAATGTCCGGCCATCTATTCGTAACCTCAAGCTGAAACGAACTTGGGTTCTACAGCAGGACAATGATCCAAAACACACCAGCAAGTCCACCTCTGAATGGCTGAAGAAAAACATAATGAAGACTTTGGAGTGACCTAGTCAAAGTCCTGACCTGAATCCTATTGAGATGCTGTGGCATGACCTTAGAAGGGTGGTTCATGCTTGAAAACCCTCCAATGTGGCTGAACAATTCTGCAAAGATGAGTGGGCCAAAATTCCTCCACGGTGCTGTAAGATACTCATTGCAAGTTATCGCAAACACTTGATTGCAGTTGTTGCTGCTAAGGGTGGCCCAACCAGTTATTAGGTTTAGGGGGCAATCACTTTTTCACACCACTGTATGATAAATAAAGTAAGGTTGCAACTAACGATTATTTTCATTATTGATTAATCTGTCAATTAATCAACCATTTGTTGATCCATGAAATCTCATAAAATGGTGAAAAAGATTGAGAGGTGTGTTTTCCAAAGTACAAGATGGCGTCCTCAAATGTTCTGTTTTGTTCACAACTCAAAGAAATTCAGTTCACTGTCAGAGAGGAGTAAAGAAACCAGAAAATATTCACATTTAAGAAGCTGAATTCAGAATTTGTATGTTTTTTTATTTATTAGAAAAGACTAGATTAATTTCATATTTGATTACCAATCAATTCATAGTTGCAGCTCTAACCTTAAGTGCTTATGGTTTGAATGCTCCACATTTTATTGAGTGTATTATGTAGAATGAGACTCACATCGATCTAGTCTTGGTCATGACTTTCTCTCAGTTTAGGTGGTCTTTAGTACAATAACCAATATTTTGCCAAATGCACTCATGTGTGTGTTTGACTGTTTTACACATTTCCCCTGATTCATACAGTAAGTGTGTCCAGTCCACAGACAGTGCCACTATCAAGTAATTTTGGAGCAGATTGTACAATGTACAATGAGCTCTTTTTGTTTTTCACAGTCAAATGAACTTTACTCTGAGCTGTGAGAAAGTGACCCACACCCCCAGGACACTGCAAGACTGTATACTGTATGACAGTATAAACCATGTGATCTCAATAACCTCTTAACATTCTGTAAAGGCTTGTTTAACATAGTATTAAGCTTTATGAATTTAATATGTTTTCGTTTCAGAATGCCCACATACAGTGGCAGGGAGCCAAGACTTTTACCCTGTGAAGAGGGTTTCCAAATGCAAAGTTACTAGGTTAATTATAATCCCGCTCAAACACAGTCCCTGAAACACTCCAGCAGCTCTGGGTAGAGTCGTCTTTAGGGGACTTGGATCAACTGCAGTCATGACATTATTGAAGTAAGAATAGATGTCTGTGTTTCTTCTTTCTTCTGACTTGTCTGAAATCGAAGTTTTTTGCTGAGGTCTGGCTTGACATAGACATCCTCAGACAGACTGACTGAAGTGTCTGTGGACACAAATAAACACAGCTGATGAGAGTTTATTTTAAAATGAATTAGTTAAGTGATGTGATGTTTGATATCAAGCATCCTGTCGTCCTACATTCACAAATTTACTGTAACAAATACGAACATGATGACATGATGTCCAATTTTTATAGTAACTCATAACTGAAAAACAAAATACCTGAATAAAAAATGTAATGTTTCTAAGGTTCATATCAGGTAATATTAAACACAGTGTCCCATGTATGTAGGACACATGAGACAGACAGACAGACAGACAGACAGACAGACAGAACAAGGATAGATAGATCGATAGACTGATACTTTTCTGTTGGTCGTAAGTGGTGCTGTCCAGTGGTTTCGGTGGAGTACTCTTCTCTGTCCAGCAGTTGTAATAAATTACTCCATTCTCGGTGTTATCACAGATGCCCTCCTTTCTACTCTCTTCCTCTTCATCTTCCTCTTCTTTCTTTTCACCAGTCTGAAATCGACCTTTTTTGCTGAGGTCTGGCTTGGCATAGATATCCTCAGACATACTGTGCTCTGACTTCAACTTGGACGTGCTCTGTTCTGTTTGTGCCAGTCACCCAGTATTTCAGCATTTATGTTATCATACTGTGGCCGAGGAGAAGAGGGAAGTAAAGAATGTATGTTGACCAATTTTAAAAGGGAAGAAAATAGAAGAAGGCATGGATTACACACAACTACCTGATGTCTTGTATAATTGCAGTAAACCTGAAGAGGTGACATGCAAACCAATGAGGGCTCTATCTTACACCTGGTGCAAAGCAGATGTCTCATTGTTGCCATGTCTGAATCCATCCATCTGTTCATAACAGGGGGGTTAAAATAAGAAAATGCATGTATATACATCTAGATGTATGAAGTGAGAATTTGCATTAGCTGTTTACAGTGGTTGACAGGGTTGGGCATCGTCGATTCCGGTTCCGGTTCCGATTCCGATTCCTCGTTTCGATTCTGGTTCCTAACGATTCTTGATTGCGATTCTTTTAAGAGGCAGGGTCAAAAAAGTTTACATGTTTTAAATGAGCTAGCTAACCAGAGGTCTTTCTGGATGAAATAGTCTGAACTACTCCATAAATTTTAATTCTATGAACTTTTTACTTTTTATGAACTTTACTATGGATTTCTCACAGGGCTGTTTTCAACTAGTATATAAATATCAAATCTATGAACTTGAATATGAATATTATAAATTCGGATCATTTTTCGGATCAGCAAAAGAGAAAATAGTGGTGGGATTAGGGTTAAATTATTTTAAAAGTGCACTTGTCTTTGATCTTTGTCTGTCTGTAATTATCGCCATAGTTATGTAATGTAATAATAATGATAATAGTAATGATAATGGAAATAATATTAAAAACTTCAAACTTATACAGTGCTGTACTATGTATATACTACACATATATTAGATCATTATACACTGTACAGTATAATACACAACTACGCTCTGTAGTCTGGCTCAATGTCCCGCCTACAGCAGCACATCTGATTGGTTAGAAGTCATGATCAATCAGCAGACACACTGTGTCACAGACGTGGAGAGACAGAGCTGCAGCGGTGAGCAGAGAGGAGCTGTGTAGAAGTTAAGACAGCTGATATCACCAAAGTTTCAATGAACATCACAGTTTTATGATCTGTTTCTATGGTGATATCATAGTTACATCAGTGAAAAAAGTTATGGTCTGGATTTCACTCAAGGTGATGTGACGTCGCTCTTCACAGAGATGAGCTGCACACAGCAGCATCTGTCCTGTCTGTTCACTGTAACTCTGCATTGAGATTTCAGGTATTATAACTTATACAAAAATAACAGTGACAGTAAAACTATGATGCTCACATGTGGTCCGCGGATCACACGCGTGCCGAACCGTAGAGGGCGATCCGTACGGAACACGGATCAACTGCGACCCACCGTTTTAGGTCAAGTATAACTTGTTAGCTGCCTCACTGTTGACATAAGATGTATTTTATTGTTTTACTTACCGGATTTGGACTGGAGTGTGGTGCTAGGCTGTGGGTCGGAGCCGGAGGAAGAGGCAGCGGAGGAAAACCGGCGCAGCGCGTCAAAGACGGGGCACTCTGTTATTTGTACACCATGAACCTGGAGGTGTTTGATCATGTTTGTCGTGCACGCTCCTGTGCATGATGTAATATTTTACAAGTGTTGCACTAAGCCGACTTGTCATCATTTTTATTAAAGTGAAGCCACACTTTAGACCGCCGCCGCACACTGTCCATGGTTGCGCCGTAACGCCAACTCTTCCGGCGGCTTCTTCCTCCAGTCGGCGGACTGGGTATCGAAACTTGGAATCGAAATTTAAAAATTTGAACGATTCCGGGAGAATCGGAAAGTTAGTCCCGGTTCCAATCGATACTCGATACTAGATGCCCAATCCTATCCCATCCCATATATATATATATATATATATATATATATATATATATATATATATATATATATATATATATATAAATTAAAGCATAATCTATCGATTATCGATTATTCTGCAGATTAATCAAGTAATCAGATAAGAAATATTGCGCGTTCTGCATTTTTTTCTATTACATTACTTTTGTTTATGGTAATATACAAAAGAGAAGATAATACAGGTCTATTAAATGAACTATGAATTTCTAAAGTAAAAATACTCAGTTGAGTAACTTTACTTTTACTGTAGATTTACTTTTACTGTTTTTACTTTACTTTTACTTTTGTACTTGAAAAAAAGTAGAAAATAAAGGCAGTAATGTCTGTAGAAACCAGAAACAGAAGATGGAACTAACTCTTTTAACTGAAACAGTCACCAGAATGTTTTGTTCACATGTTAAAATCACAACATTTTTCTTCTGGAGCAGGACAGACGCTCCCAGACCCCCAGAGGACAGAGGACTGGTTTACTAACATGACACCTTTTTCTCTTCTTATGAGTTTGCAGGTCTGTATTTAGTCATCAAAAAATACCAATAAGAATACCATTAAATTACAACAACAGCAATAAAATTGTTGATTTTTCAAAAATGGAAACAATAACATGCAAGATTTTTAAATTGCAATTAGTTATTTTACATCATAGCATTAGTGCTTTTACTTAAATAAAGAATGTGAGTATTTTTTTCATCACAGCAGGTCAGTGATCAGTGTTTCAGTGACTCTCTGTGGTTCAGTGAATAGTGTTTTATTTACGGCGGCCCGCCACATTAAAAACATTGACACCACGATATGAATTTCTGTTTTCTGAACTGCGCACCTTTTTCGGTCGTGTCTAGAAGGTAACTCTTTATTTGCACAACTCTCGCGAGATTTGTGTCCGTTATTTCTACTAAAATAATCAAACTCGCGCGATCTTTCGCGGGTCTAGGGTTCCCTTCTAGACACGACCCTCTCTGTCTCTCTGTCAAACTACAAACAGCAGACTGTCTGTAAACAGCACAATGTTAAACTGCAGTGTTTCACACAAAGACTTTATTTGTGTGGACACCAAGGTTTGGTTTGTCACCAATTTTGTCATTTTTATTTTTTTAATCAGTCTGAGAGGACGACGGTATCAGTGACTGATTAGTGATCAGTCTGTCCTCCTCTCCTCCCTCACCTGTTCACTCTGCTGTGAGAAGATCTGAAAGTTTCTCACAGAGAAACACAGACTCTCCTGTTTTACTTACAGGCCTCCTTATACAGTTGTTTAATTTTATAAGTGCATCTGGTTGGTGATGATGTCATTAACCATCACGTTAGTTTCTGTTGTAATAAACTCGTCATTAACAACAGTCTCCTCCACACGCAGCTTCTCTGCTGCTGTGAAAACTGAATCGCGGGTGGATTAATATGTAGGGAAAACCCAGAATGCGAGTTTAGTCTTTTTGTCTTTATAAAACATCCTGCTGATGAAGAAAGTCAACAGATGAGATACAGACAGGGTCAGAGAATCACACTGACCTCCTTTGTGTGGCTGTACTGTACGTGAGGAGCTGCATTGATGCAGAGAGGAGAGATGCTGCAGCTGTGTGATAATAAATTACATCAAAATTTAAATGTCAGTGCTCATCAATACTCTGGTCTTTATTAACCTCCACATGAGAAACACAGTGTGCTGTACAGCTGTTCGGATTTAAACAGATTTTAATAACCAAATTACTCGAATTACTCTAGGAGTCGTTTCAACCCTAAAATTAATGTCTTCTAATTTTCACACTTTGCAAAGTCATCTCGCGGGCCAGACTGGACCCTCTGGCGGGCCGGTTTTGACCCGCGGGCCGTACGTTTGACACCCCTGGTGTATTGTTTTCACGATGCATTAACAGAACCTTGTAACTCTCTGAAACCAACTGATGATGCACTGACCTGCTGTAGAACCACTCTGCTACATAAAGCCTATAGAAACACCTATAAAAATTTCAACATAGAAATACAATCAAATGGGATACCTCAAACTCATATGTTTAAATATTTTCAGATTCGTAGTTTTATTCGCTCCAGGATGCAGTCATATCAGTGTCCACCTTTAAGTATCTTAGAAGAGATGGCAGTATCAGACCCTTATAGTAAGGGAAAGATCTCAAGAAATTGGTAAACACAACTACAGAGTCCTCAAATTATAAAAGATTAGCATGGATAGAGGACCTTCAAACAGATATTACGGAAAAGGAATGGGAGACAGCTTGTTACCAAGCACAAACAATATCTATTAATAGCAGATTTAAACTGATTCAATATAATTGGCTTATGAGAACCTATATAACTCCTGAAAAACTTAATAAATTTAACCCTAATATCCCAGACACCTGTATAAAATGTGGAACGGAGAAAGGTACCTTGTACCATTGTATTTGGAAATGCAACCATATACAAGATTTTTGGAGAAGGATAATCAACACAATCTCCAATATTATAGGCAAAGAAATTCCGATGCGCCCGGAGACCTGTATTCTAGGACTTATCCCAGAAACTATGACCCTGAGAACTCATGAAAGTAAGCTGTTGAACCTCTGTCTCATACATACGAAGCGTCTTATTGCTAGACATTGGAAAAGTGTCCACTGTCCATCGCTGAATCTATGGTTTGCTGAACTCTCCTCTTGCATAGCTGTTGAAAGACTTACATATACAATCAAAATAAAGAGTCATATCTTCCATATGATATGGGATTCATTTCTCAACTTTTTGGAATCAAGACCTGATATCCCATCAAATTAAGCTGTAGCACTTATAAAGTGAGACCATGCCCTTTCTTCCTTTTTTTTTTTTTTTTTTTTTTTTTTTAAATGATATGTAGATATGTACTGTGCTCATGAATGTAGACAAGTAACTTATTTATTTTTATTGTTATTATTGTTAGTATTATTTGTCAACTGTTATTGTTTTGTTTTGTTATTTATCTTCAATGATGTCACAGAATTCATAGGTGGTTGGGTGGAGGGAGGGAGGGTTATGTTGTTTAAGGGAATCCCATAATGTTACCAATTTATGCTGAAAAGAGATGTTATGTGTTAAAAGTTGAAAATTAATAAAGAAATGTATTTAAAAAAAAATACAATCAAAAACAAAAAGGACAGCTGTTGTCATTTTCTGATGTAACTGTATTAAAATCACAGCATGGAATTAGATTGAAGCTGACTGTAAGAAGTTCTCCAAGTCTGTTAAAAAACTGAGATTTCTTTCTGTCTTCACGGGCAGATATACAGGGTGTCCACAAACTCTCTTTACAATTTAATTTTTTTTTACAAAAGCAATTGATGAGATATGTTAATCATATTTATTCTATGTACTCAGTGGTTATCAGAGTTTTTAATCACATTGCATTTGTGTATTTCAGGTAACCTGTTGAAGAAATAGGTTCTGTTAAATAAACCCCTAAAAAATGGCTACTCCTCAAGAAAAGGCACAAAATCGGATACACAGACTCAGCGAAACTACAGGATTAAGTATGGAAGAAATCCACCGTCACGTCCGTCATATTTCCGCTTTTACATCAGTCCCAGTTCAGAGCAGGTACTGTGATGTGTGTGTGTCTCCTTCTGTGAGGAACACAGTTTGTGGCCAATTGTATTTTTGAAAAGAAAAAACAGTAAGAGCTGACTTCAAAGATGTGCTTAGCCTAAAAGTAACACGTAACGACAACCTTCCTACAAATGTAATGGAGTCAAAAGTACAATATTTGTCTTTGAAATGTAGTGGAGTAAAAGTTCTAAGTTTCCAAAAGAACAAATACTCGAGTAAAGTACAGATACTCAAAAAATGTACTTAATTGCAGTACTCAAGTAAATTTCAGCTCGGTAAAGTTGGAAAGATATTCACAGATTCGGACTTCCGGTATCAATAACTCATTAGTGATACGTTGTCAAAACATAAACGAGGCCTCTTTCCCATCGTTGTAAGGTAGACAATGTGCTACAAGCCCAGTTTTATCAAAAGTAGCTATCTTTCAAGCTGCAGAAATAACATTGGTGTCTATGAGCAGCCGGCTGTGAGACGAGTGGATAGGGACCGTCTGCAAATTGCAAAACCGCTACAGCAGCGAAGAGAAACACTACACAGATATTCAATAACTTCACTCTTAGACAATGTAGTGTCACCAAAATCACTGCAGCCATCAACTGGATGCTGCTGATCATACTACAACTCTTGGTTTGATATTAAAAGCAGTTTTTCAGAATTTTAAGAAATTTTATTAATAATAAAATGTAATAACTTCTCTTTTATGTACTGTAGTGCCACCAAAATCACTGCAGCCATCAACTGGATGCTGTTGATCATACTACAACACTTGGTTTGATATTTTTTTAAAAAATCGTAATTTTATGGATTTTTTATTAATAATAAAATTTAATAACTTCTCTTTTATGTACTCTAGTGCCACCAAAATCACTGCAGCCATCAACTGGAGGCTGCTGATCATACTACAATACTTGGTTTGATATTAAAAACATTTTTTCATAATTTGAAGAATTTTTATTAATAATAAAATGTAATAACTTCTCTTTTATGCACTGTAGTGTCACCAAAATCACTGCAGCCATCAACTGCCCCCTGCTTATCATACTACAACACTTGGTTTGATATTAAAAACATTTTTTCATAATTTTAAGAATTTTTATTAGTAATAAAATGTAATAACTTCTCTTTTATGCACTGTAGTGTCACCAAAATCACTGCAGCCATCAACTGCCCCCTGCTTATCATACTACAACTCTTGGTTTGATATTTTTTTTAAAAAATCATAATTTTATGGAATTTTTATTAATAATAAAATTTAATAACTTCTCTTTTATGTACTGTAGTGCCACCAAAATCACTGCAGCCATCAACTGGATGCTGCTGATCATAGTACAACACTTGGTTTGATATTAAAAACATTTTTTCATAATTTTAAGAATTTTTTTTAATAATAAAATGTAATAACTTCTCTTTTATGCACTGTAGTGTCACTAAAATCACTGCAGCCATCAACTGGATGCTGCTGATCATAGTACAACACTTGGTTTGATATTTTTTTAAAAAATCGTAATTTTATGGATTTTTTATTAATAATAAAATTTAATAACTTCTCTTTTATGTACTCTAGTGCCACCAAAATCACTGCAGCCATCAACTGGAGGCTGCTGATCATACTACAACACTTGGTTTGATATTAAAAACATTTTTTCATAATTTGAAGAATTTTTATTAATAATAAAATGTAATAACTTCTCTTTTATGCACTGTAGTGTCACCAAAATCACTGCAGCCATCAACTGCCCCCTGCTTATCATACTACAACTCTTGGTTTGATATTTTTTTTAAAAAATCATAATTTTATGGAATTTTTATTAATAATAAAATTTAATAACTTCTCTTTTATGTACTGTAGTGCCACCAAAATCACTGCAGCCATCAACTGGATGCTGCTGATCATAGTACAACACTTGGTTTGATATTAAAAACATTTTTTCATAATTTTAAGAATTTTTTTTAATAATAAAATGTAATAACTTCTCTTTTATGCACTGTAGTGTCACTAAAATCACTGCAGCCATCAACTGGATGCTGCTGATCATAGTACAACACTTGGTTTGATATTAAAAACATTTTTTCATAATTTTAAGAATTTTTATTAATAATAAAATGTAATAACTTCTCTTTTATGTACTGTAGTGCCACCAAAATCACTGCAGCCATCAACTGGATGCTGCTGATCATACTACAACTCTTGGTTTGATATTGAAAGCAGGTTTTCATAATTTTAATATCAAACCAAGAGTTGTAGTATGATCAGCAGCATCCAGTTGATGGCTGCAGTGATTTTGGTGACACTACAGTGCATAAAAGAGAAGTTATTAAATTTTATTATTAATAAAAAATCCATAAAATTATAATTTTTAAAAAAAATATCAAACCAAGTGTTGTAGTATGATCAGCAGCATCCAGTTGATGGCTGCAGTGATTTAGGTGACACTACAGTGCATAAAAGAGAAGTTATTAAATTTTATTATTAATAAAAAAATAATAAAATTATGATTTTTTAAAAAAATATCAAACCAAGTGTTGTAGTATGATAAGCAGGGGGCAGTTGATGGCTGCACTGATTTTGGTGACACCACAGTGCATAAAAGAGAAGTTATTACATTTTATTATTAATAAAATTTCTTAAAATTATGAAAAAATGTTTTTAATATCAAACCAAGTGTTGTAGTATGATCAGCAGCATCCAGTTGATGGCTGCAGTGATTTTGGTGGCACTACAGTACATAAAAGAGAAGTTATTAAATTTTATTATTAATAAAAAAATCCATAAAATTATGATTTTTTTTAAAAAATATCAAACCAAGAGTTGTAGTATGATCAGCAGCACCCAGTTGATGGCTGCAGTGATTTTGGTGGCACTACAGTACATAAAAGAGAAGTTATTACATTTTATTATTAATAAAAATTCTTAAAATTATGAAAAAATGTTTTTAATATCAAATCAAGAGTTCTAGTATGATAAGCAGCATCCAGTTGATGGCTGCAGTGATTTTGGTGACACTACATTGTCTAAGAGTGAAGTTATTGAATATCTGTGTAGTGTTTCTCTTCGCTGCTGTAGCGGTTTTGCAATTTGCAGACAGTCCCTATCCACTCGTCTCACAGCCGGCTGCTCATAGACACCAATGTTATTTCTGCAGCTTGAAAGATAGCTACTTTTGATAAAACTGGGCTTGTAGCACATTGTCTACCTTACAACGATGGGAAAGAGGCCTCGTTTATGTTTTGACAACGTATCACTAATGAGTTATTGATACCGGAAGTCCGAATCTGTGAATATCTTTCCAACTTTACCGTTCCGTAAATTTCTTACTGTCCACCACTGGCTGTTCATAGTAAAATACTTCGATGCACTGTGAGATCAATATTTGATAAATCCAGAGTCTTGCTGGATGGTTTGTGGGCGACAGTCTACAGATGCAGTGCAGCAAGTCTGGTGTTAATTGAGCAAAAACTACGGGTTCAATTAAGTTTAAATTTTCTGAGAAAAACAGCGATAGACTTCATAATTCTTGCTGACTCAAAGCATCCGATCATTCCTGCTCACTGGGCCTATATTGTGGTAAAAGTTATAGTTGAATCATCAATGTTTTAAACGTTGCCATCAGGACTATTAGCCCACACTGCTAGTTGAGGAAGTTTGCCACAGGACTGGAACTCTGTGCAAAGTTTGGTTTATTTTATGGGAGGGCAGATTTCCTTGAAGGAGAAGAAGAAATTGGTGAAAACAATGACAGTAAGTCACCACAGGATGGCAGCAAAGCACTGAGGCTGTCTGTGTGACATCATGGAGGGAAAAAAGAAATCTGACAGGTGACTGCAACAGCAACCAGCCTGATTATCCAGACTGTCACTTCAGAGCAGTCACGCTGAAAGGAAGGAAGTCAATGTGAAAATGGAAACAAATTCATGGTCATTTACTGGAACTTATGTAATTACTGTACATTTTCCTTCCAAAACAAGTTTTCTAATCTGGGAATA
Source organism: Lutjanus erythropterus (assembly GCF_056507025.1). Lineage (NCBI taxonomy): Eukaryota > Metazoa > Chordata > Actinopteri > Lutjaniformes > Lutjanidae > Lutjanus > Lutjanus erythropterus. The sequence goes on along the minus strand of NC_139319.1, from coordinate 41,895,492 downwards.
TCAGAACATCTAGACCAACATTTTTAAAGTTTTCTGTCCAGAAATCATTTAGTAAATACTTTAAGCTGAACATTAACACAAAGTATATTGAACATTAAAGGGACAGTTCACCCAAAAATGAAACTTCAGTCATTATCTATTCACCCTCATGCTGCTTGAAGGTCACGTTTAGTGTTTTAGTCCACAAAACACTGCTGGAGTTTCACAGGAAAACAGTGTTGTAGAATCTCCCAAATAATGGAAGTGAATGGTGACCATAAAAACATGAAATGCCTCCACACTGCCTGTCTGCTGTAATCCAAGTCTCCTAAAGCCCCAACTTGCCAAGTTGACAAAAAAAAAGAAAAGAAAAACATTATGTACACCATGTTTTTAGCCTGAATCTTCACTGTAGATCCTTAGCTTGGAGCCACGTCCACATGCACACTGTCTGAACTGGATGTGTGTGTTGTGATGGTGTGCAAACGGCATGTTGGGACTTAAAGAACCTGGATTACACCAGACGAGCATTGAACATTGTTTGAGAGATTCTGCAACACTGTTTCCTGTGAAACTCCAGCAGTATTTAGCAGAGTAACAAAATATACTCAACTGTCAGACGGCATGAGGATAAGTAGATAATGACTGAATTTTCATTTTTGGGTGAACTATCCTGTTAAATTGACTTCAGGGCAAATAAGGGAGGGATTAAGAGTGACAAGAAACTGAATGATCCGAAGTCATTTGCGTTGTGACAAATTGTTGGAAATATTTATTCTAAATCATTTTGTCCATCATCATACTCATCCTGCAGTTAAAAACTATATTTTACATATTAAACAGTATAAAGAAGGTTATATTTGGGACTTGTTCTTCAGGTGAAGGGCTCACTGAATGGGTCAAACAGTCTCAGTAACAACATCAAAAATGCAAGGCTCCTTCAAACACACAAGGCACACTGTAAAGTTTGTATAAAGTTCAAATGCCTTAACTTTACATGGCAAAAAGAGTCAAAAAATGACCAGCATGTATCGACTAACAGAGGTCTTCATCAGGGTCTGACAGGAGTGACACTTTCACTAACTGAAATAATATTTGAGTGTTTCATTAAAGAACATGGCACCTCAGTCTACACTCCAAAAAATGATTCCTGGCTCTAATAAACACAAAGTAATATTTTAAAGTAAAATGTAACTGAAATATATAAAATTTAAAGTTTATTTATCCAAAAAACAAACATAATGTAAATATGCTTAGTATAAACTGAATCTAAACAAATCAAGTGAACTTTATGTACTACATCACATAAAGAAGCTGTGCATCTCACTCCAACACAGTTTATGTAAAAGTTTGCATTAACTAAAGCAAATCTGAGTGAAGGTATGTAATTTATTCACACTGACTCAACATGATAGAAAAACATTGTATTAAATGCAACTCTTTACATCAAACTTATGTAATAAAATTACATGGGAAATTTGCATTTAATGGGTTAATTATTTTTATGTGCATGGCAGAGACAATACATGATCTTTTCCTAAACCTAACCAAGTATTTTTGTTGCAGAAACATATAAAACTGACTGAAAACTGAAAATATAAAAATGAAAAGTGAGTACTCAACTTTTAGTTTTACACAGGACTCCTAGGGGACCGTCCTGTTTTCCCAATTTTTAAAAATGATAAACTGTCACAATAAGTCTCATCAATAAATTATGTGAAGACTTCATTTGTGCAAAAGTTAATGTTCCTGACCAGTTTTACTGCCATTTTTGCATCACCCTTTATTATCTTGATGCTTTATTGAAAACATATACACATGTTAAAACTTAAGATATGACACAAAAATTTAATTACGCTGAGTTAACATGCCATCTCGTTGTTTTTATTTCCTCTTATGATTCTTGGCCCTCATAAATATGAAGCAATATATTTAAGTAAAATGTAACTGAAATATATGAAGTGAAAAGTTCACTATGGAAAACAAATAAACATGTGAATCTACTTAGTATAAACTGAATGTAAACACATCGAGTAACCTTTATGCGAACAGATCCCATAAGGCGGCTATGCGCATCATACTCCAGCACAGTAGGTGGTGGTAGTGCGCCTTAACACTGGTTGCAAGCCACCCGAAACCGGAAGGAATAGAAGAAGACCGACGTAACCCCTGGGCGTTGGTGAGGTCGACCTCGCCATAGACATATATACATAGATGCCGCATTGAGCGGGTTGGCCCGTTGCTGCGATACGTCAGCGCGTCCGCCATATTGGATGTGGTAAAACTGCCTCATGAACTAATGCAAGGAAATGGACCGAATTTCATAAAGTGCCTGTCTACAAAGTGATTTAAGTTAATGCCCTTTATTCACCCATTCACACACACACTAATATATTGGGGAAACAAATAGGCATCAAAAACAACGTATGTAACTTTTAATGTGATGATTATAAATGTTTACTCCTTATATGTTTAAGACATAGGTAAGCACCAAACCAACATATGTATTTTTCTAATATTTTTATGAGTTTTTACAGCTATCAATGTACTTAACACTGTTATTGTGATGATAAATATTGAAATATTAATATTAAACATCTGTGTTTATAATAATCAGATCCTGAAATGTAGATGTGACATCTTAAAAGCCGTCACATCGCCTTGAGTGAAATCCAGACCAGAACTTTTTTCACTGATGTAACTCTGCTATCACCATAGAAACAGATCATAAAACTGTGATGTTCATTGAAACTTTGGTGATATCAGCTGTCTTAACTTCTACACAGCTCCTCTCTGCTCACCGCTGCAGCTCTGTCTCACCCCGTCTGTGACACAGTGTGTCTGCTGATTGATTATGACTTCTAACCAATCAGATGTGCTGCTGTAGGCGGGACATTGAGCCAGACTACAGAGTGTAGTTGTGTATTATACTGTCAGTATATAAGGATCTAATATATGTATAGCAGGGGTCACCAACCTTTTTTAAACTGAGTGCTACCTCAAAGGTTCTGAGTAATATGAAGGGCTACTTGTTACCCAACAACATAAATTTGCACTGTTTACCTTTAAATAAATATTATTCATTTAATAGCATACTGACTGTCCTAATTCCTCACAATCATTAACTATTAATAATGATTTACCACCATAGGAAACACACACACACACACACACACACATATATATATATATATATATATATATATATATATATATATATATATATATATATATATATATGTATATGTATATAGTTAATTTATTTCCTGTTTATTTGAACAATGTGTTCCAACATTTGAAAGTACGTTATCACATTTCTTATATTTTTTTCATATAATTTGAGACACATTTCTCACATTTTTGTACAAATTATTTGACATTTTTGTACAAAAGTCACATCTGAACAAACATTTCTGAACAATCACTTCTGTCACATTTTTAACAAATTTGTCACATTTTTGGACAAATCATCACATCTGACACGTCTATAAACCCCATATTTGGTCCCACTGTTAGTGAGAAGCCTGGCATTGCATACTGTTCACAAGTGTACTGTAATCAGGGGTATAACCTGACACTGCAACTCTAATTGCGTCTTGCAGATGTGCATCAGTAAGGCGTGTTCTGTGTTTGTTCTTAATAAAGTTCATGTCAGAAAAGGCTGATTCACACAGGCAGGTTGAACCAAAAAGACAGGCAACTTTCATAGCTGCTGTGCACACACCTTTGTACTTATCTGGGTTCACAAGGCACCAAAAGTTTGGTGCACCTTGGTGGGCTTTGAGGTAAATGTCACTTTGCAATGTGAGAATTTCCATCTCTAACTCTCCAGCATCCAAGTCAAATGTTGCACTTAGTTGCTCAGCAATGCATGTCATGTCAACTTGCATGAAAGGATTTGAAATGAATGACACACATGGCTCCAGCTGATCAAAGTCACAAAACCTGTCCTCAAATTCTTGCCCAAGTCTGTTTATGAGCTGAGAGTACTTTTCTGCAGCTCTGTCAAAAGCTCCAGATGCAGAAGCATTGTCATTCAACACTGACTGCACAGAGGGGAAGTGCAGCATTTTTTTTCTCTGTAAATGCACAGAGAAAATGTTCATTTTGGCTTTAAATGCATTTACAGCACTGATCATGTCAGAGACAGTCTTATCTTTGCCTTGCAGTTCACAGTTCAAATGGTTCAGTTTCCCAGTTATGTCCGTTAGAAATGCAAGGTCAAGTATCCACTCAGTGTCCTCAAGCAGCGAGGCATCTTCCCCTCTGGATTCCATGAAGTCTTTGATTTCACCCAAAAGTGACAAAAAACGCTGTAAAACCCGTCCCCTGCTGAGCCATCGGATTTCTGTGTGTAGTAACAGGTCACCATATTCAGCTGACAGCTCCTCCAACAGCACCTTGAATGACCTGTGCTGTTTGGCTTTTGAGCGGATGCTGTTTATGATCTTAATGACTGGAGTCGTCACATGATCAAAGCCGGTCACCTTTGCACATATTGCCTGCTGGTGAATGATGCAGTGGTAGCGTAGAAATTTGGGGAAATCTGGGTCACCTTTACAGTGCGCAATGAAGCCTGAATGTCGGCCTGTCATGGCAGGAGCGCCGTCTGTTGTCACAGACACCAGCTTTTCCAATGGTACCCTTTTCTCCACGAAATACTCCTTTACCACGTTGTAGATGTCCGCACCCCTTGTTGTTGTCTTCAGTGGCAGTAACGTCAGGAGTTCCTCTTTCGTGGAGAAATCATGAAACACCATTCGGACAAACACCATCAGCTGCCCTGTACTGCTGGTGTCCACTGACTCATCACACTGGATGCTAAACCACCTGCACGTTCTCAGATCCCGGTCCAGTTGCTCTGTCAAGTTCCCAGACATAGCTGACACTCTTCTGGCGATCGTACTTGCCCCCAGTTGGACGTCGGAGAGAGCAGAGATGACTTCGGCACCATTCTTCTCGTCTTTGAGCACGGTGTCTGCAATCACCATCATTGCTCCTTTCAGTACATCTCCATCTGAAAAGGGTTTCTTGTTCTTCGTCAAAAAATGTGAAGCTCTAAACGAAGCTTCAGTTGCTTTTTTGGACTTTTTCACTGGCCTCGTGAAAAAAGACTGCTGTTTGCCCAAAGCTGCCTTTAACTCGCGGGCTTTTTCTGCCCGCAATGCGCTGCCAGGTGCGTAGCTAGCATTGAAACTCTTGTGGCATGTAATGAAGTGTCTCTTGACATCGTGCCGCTTCACCGTCGCCACAGTCGCCCAGCAGATGAGACATATACTCTTTTCTTTCACTTTTGTGAAGAAGAACTCTTCCTCCCACTCCTCTTGAAAATAGTACGTTTTCTTTCACTTTTCTGCCATCTTAACCGCTGACCTACTTAGCTCGCCTGGCCGCTCGCTATGGACGTGCAAGGTCTTGCGTGATAATTATGTTACGTTAAACTTTGACCCCAGACGATGTAAAGTTAATACATAATATATTTTTATTTTTAAAATGTTATATGCAAACTTGCCATTTTCTACAATTATGCAAGTGTTATTGATAAGAAAAAAAAAATAATTTAGACAAGTTTTAGACTGAGCTCTATGGTGACTTATTCTATTTTTAGAACATGTCCTGTGGGCGACTCCTTGGGCCCGTGCGGGCGACCAGGTGCTCGCAGGCACCGTGTTGGCTACCTCTGATGTATAGTATATACATAGTACAGCACTGTATAAGTTTTAAGTTTTTAATATTATTACCATTATCATTACTATTATCATTATTATTACATCACATAACTATGGTGATAATTACAGACGGACAAAGATCAAAGACAAGCGCATTTCTAAAATAATTTAACCCTAACCACACCACTCTTTTCTTTTTTGCTGATCCGAAAAATGATCCGATCCGTGACTCAAACCCGTGATACGATCCGAACCATGAGTTTTTTGATCTGTTCCACCCCTAACATATATACATACATATATCTATACAACTATACAACTACAGTCTCTGTGTGTGTGTGTGTGTGTGTGTGTGTGTGTGTGTGTGTGTGTTTGTAAGCTAAAAACCTTGGAAAAGAATGGTCTTCCACAGCTTTTTCCGTGTGTCGCCACTCTGCATGAATGAATAAGGCATATTCTCCGTTCGCTCTTGCCACATCCAATATGGTGGCGATGTCGACGTATGATTCAGCACTCAATGCGGCGTCTATGTATATATGTCTATGGACCCCGCGACCTCTTCGCATGGCATACGTTCACCGTAACGAATGGGAAAATGGCGCAGAATTAGCGGCAGGTTCGGTAAGTTTTTCAACGATTTCCCATTTATTGTACTACTCCATGGCGATGTTATTTAGATAAGTGTATTCATTTTAAGTTTGTTTTTTAATTTACTTAAGCGAGTGTGATTGTTCTACTGTGTAAGAGGTCTGTGAATTTAGGTTAATGCGTGTCTGCTCTAACGCTTAGCTGCCTCATGTCCTGCTAGCAAGTGCTAGCACTAGCTAACTGGCTCCTGTCTCGTTAACCATGAACTAACAAGTACAACCAAATTAGTCATAGTTGCTGTATAATATGAGGACCTACGGTGAACTTAACTTGGGGCCATTCGGGCTGCGTTGATAGCCACTCTGTGGCATCATGGTCCGCTAGCATCTGCTAACCCGCTCAGTGAAACAACACTTGCTAGGTTATATTGCGGTCTCTCACTTCTGAGGCGAGACACAGAGTCGCCGGTGACTGCTGCTTGGACTGCATCATGCCAGAAGCTAACATGAGCTCTTAATTTTAATTGGCTATCACCTGCTGCTTTGACTCGCTCCTCAACTTGCTAACACTTCATTGTTATTTAATCATGTTTGCACCTCGACAGGAGTGACTTGGTTGGTATTTAAAACTCATGGATAACATAATAGGCGGTCAAGTATCATTCTAGGACCATAATTAGCACCAGCCAAATCCTGAAAAAAAGCATTGCAGTGGAATAATTTGGATTTGCTTCACTACCCAGCCAGAAAATACACCATAGTAAGCAATGGTGTTATTAAAATGTTGACATTTATCTGCAAGTTAGACAAAAACAAAAAACATTGACTCTTCTTAACCAAATACTTTAATTTGACAACTTAGGAATAAGACGAAAAACAGTCATCTGTCCTTTCTCAATAATGTCTTGTTGATCTTTAGCGAAACATCTAATATTTGGAGGAATATGCACTGCTGTGATCAATTTTTTTCGTCTTTTCTTTTAATGCTGGAATTATTTATGAAGACATGAAGAGTAAAAACTCAAATTATGATTGAAATAGCTTAGATTTATTGTTTAATTTACGTATTGATTTTGCATTAAGTCCTGCATGAGATGCTGTTAATTTTTGTACATGACTGATAGTTCATGAAGCATTACATTCATGTATTCATTCTTTTTGATGCATAATGTCACAGAAATAGATGTACTTTTACCATAAAGAGTTACTATTGCATGCACGTAGGGCTGGGCGGTATGACCCAAAATTCATATCACGGTATAAATTGAATCCCTTCAGGGTAACGGTATTTATTGCAGTATAAATGTTGTGGTGTAAAACTTATAATGGAAGTGTTTCTGAATGGGTTTTGTAGTCCCTTAGAAAAACTAAATTGATTTAAAAAACAACAACAATAAAAAAGCAAAGATATAATGTAATTTGTTTGAGCATTTATTGTGCAGAAGAACAACAGAAGTAAGGATAGTGCCTCAGAAGTACAAAAATTCTTACAAAAATAAAGTGGATATTGTAAATAGTACTTCAAGTAAGAGAGGGTTTCTATAACGCAAATGGCAAAAACAATGAATAGGTTCTGTAATCCTGTAAAAATCTGTACAAAAAAATACCTAAGTAAAGAATGTGAGTATTTTGTCCATCACAGCAGGTCAGTGATCAGTGTTTCAGTGACTCTCTGTGGATCAGTGAATAGTGTTTTATTTATGGCGGCCCGCCACATTAAAAACATCGACACCACGACATGAGTTTCTATTTTTGGAGCCGCACACCTTTTTCGGTCGTGTCTATAAGGTAACTCTTTATTTGCACAACTCTCGCGAGATTTGTTTCTGTTATTTCTACTAAAATAATCAAACTCGCGCGATCTTTCGCGGGTCTAGGGTTCCCTTCTAGACACGACCCTCTCTGTGTCTCTGTCAAACTACAGACAGCAGACTGTCTGTAAACAGCACGATGTTACACTCTGCAGTGTTTCACACAAAGACTTTATTTGTGTGGACACCCAGGTTTGGTTTGTCACCAATTTTGGCATTTTTATTTTTTAATCAGTCCGAGAGGTGATTGATTGATTGATTAGTGATCAGTCTGTCCTCCTCTCTTCCCTCACCTGTTCACTCTGCTGTGAGAAGATCTGAAAGTTTCTCACAGAGAAACACAGACTCTCCTGTTTTACTTACAGGCCTCCTTATACAGTTGTTTAATTTTATAAGTGCATCTGGTTGGTGATGATGTCATTAACCATCACGTTAGTTTGTGTTGTAATAAACTCGTCATTAACAACAGTCTCCTCCACACGCAGCTTCTCTGCAGTTGGTCTGTGTGTTTCCTGATCAGATAAACCAGAGGCAGAAAGACTAGAAAAGTTGCGCCAGTTAAAATAGAAGTGTCCCGTGAAAAAAATAAAATCTATTAATAATTTATTGGTTATAGGTCCGGGCCTGTATAGGACGGCGTCTGGGTCCGGACTCGGACACACATCTTGCAGATGACATTTTTCTGCTCAACATCCGACTTTCTAAACCCGAACCACGTCCAAATCATGGATGTAGCACCGTTTTTTTCTTTCTTTCTTTTTTTTTTTTTACTAGCCCCTCCTTCTCCGCCATTACTGTGCCATTTTCACACCGAGGAAGGTGCGGTGACGTCATCGACGGTATGATGGCAGAGCACAAATCTCTACCGTGGCCAAATTTATATCGTTTCTACCGTCATACCGTGTATACTGCGCAGCCCTACATGCACGCAAACCTCTGCAGCTGCCTGTTTCTCATCCTGGTTGGAAGCTAATATTGTACTGTTTTCCCTTACAGATACAACATCAGAGGGCCAAACCAACAGGGTAGCTAATATCTTGAAAGGGCAACCTCTCAATTTAGGTGAGTATGTCTAATGGTATTAGTAAGATCTATATTAACACTTTTTTCTTTTTCTTTTTTTTTCTTCAAAGGTGGCAGCAAACTTACATCTTGACCATGTTCTTTTTTGTTTTCTAGGTACAATATGTGAATGGGCGTGTGGGAATGTAAGGTGTGCAGAATATCAGTAGTAAGCAGGTATGAATTGCTTAAACATTGCAAGCTAAAGCATGGCCACCATGGAAACAGGTTCAGGCATCCATGCCCATATTCTAATTGTCCCTGCACATTTATATTATGGAATAATCTTTTGAGTCATATATACCATAGTCACTAAACCCAAGCATCTTCAAAGATATCTGAGTTATCTATATTTTCATGTCAGTTGTATGCATGTCATGAGATTTCAAATGAAAGAGATTACTTCAGTCATGTAAATGAACATTTACGTAGACATGAAACAGTAACATGCATGTTTAAAGGTTGTGTGTTTAAAACTAATGTCTATAATACATTTCAAACCCACAGAAATGGGAAGCACAATCCCCATACTTTAAATGATTTTAAACCTGAGGTTGTCAGTATAGTTACTGGATTACAAGAATCAGTTGTTGACGTTGCCTGCGGTGCTGCAGACACAGATGCACAATCTGAATCTGATTTTGCTACACATAGTTTTTCCAGTATTGAAGATATTCCCAAAGTTGTTGAGAACATCGCCTCAGTTCTGTTGAAGTTGGAACATATTTTGTTTGTACCAGCCACAGCTATTAATGAATTACTGCATGAATTACACTATTTGTTAAGCTCCCCATCTGTTCCCATCACCTTTAACAGTCTGTCTAACATTCTTAAAAATCACATTGTTCAAGCTGATGAGTCAGTAGTCAAAGAGCTTGCTCAAGAAGTGTGCATGTCCAATCCTGTGGCCAAAGCCTTTGCAAAAGATGGGCCCCTGGCTACAGCTTACAAAAGGAAGCAATATTATAAAAAACATTTCAATGTGGTGAGCCCAGTTGAGTACATCCTTTGTCCTAAGACCAATAGGACATTTCAGTATATTCCTATTTTATCGTCTTTGCAGCATCTGTTAAGTAATAGTGACATATTAAAAAGTGTAATCCATACCCACAAGACGAAGGAAAATACTTCAGGTGTAGTGCACTACAAATTGATAAGAGATGGAATTTACCATAAAGAAAATGTGTTTTTCACTGGAAAGGATTTGAAATGATCAGTATCGCTATATGTTGATGACTTTGAAGTTTGTAACCCCTCAGGCACGTCGATAAAAACTCATAAACTGTGTGGTGTCTATTGGATTTTGAATAATTTACCACCTGGATCTCACTCAGCTCTTTCTTCCATCTACTTGGCTGTATTATGCAAGACTACTGATGTAAGGGTGTATGGCTATGAAAAAATTTTAGAGCCCCTTTTACAGGATTTGGTTATTTTAGAGAAGCATGGTGTTTTTGTTTCAGGTCTTGGAGAATTTGTGAAAGGCACAATCCAGTCGGTAATTGCAGATAATTTAGGAGCCCACGGCATAGCAGGCTTCACTGAAAGCTTTTCGGGTCTCTACTTCTGCAGGTTTTGTACAGGTGAGCGATCAGATATTCAGACTAAGGCTGTTCAGTCAGGCCATTTTAAGATTCGAACAAAAGACATACATGACAAACAAGTTACATTTGCAAGAGAAAACTCAACCATCTTTTGTGGTGTAAAGAGAGAGTGTGTGTTTACCAAGAATTTATCTTATTTTCATGTTAGTCAGGGCTACCCCCCTGACATCATTCATGACTTATTTGAGGGTGTTATTCCAGTAGAGATTGCCCTCTGCATTGTTATACTAATTTCTAAAAAGTATCTGTCTCTCAACACTCTTAACGAATTAATCCTGAACTTTCCATGTAAGTGGGGGGATAGAACTAATAAACCTCATATTATACCACACACTTACACCTCTACAAAGACCATTGGAGGCAACGCCCACGAAAATTGGAATTTATTAAGGTTGCTTCCTTTTATCATAGGTGACTTGATACCAGAGACAGTCTGCTTGGCTTGTGTTGCTTGATTTAAAAGAAATTGTTGAACTTGCTGTTGCCCCTCTTCATAATAAAGAGACAATTGCCTACCTGGCCTGCAAAATCACAGAACACAGAGGTAGATACTTGGAGCTTTTTCCTGAACGACTATTACCAAAACATCACTTTCTTGAACATTACCCTCAAATGATCAAATGTTTTGGGCCTTTAGTGGGGTGATGGACTATGGGGTTTGAAGCAAAGCATAGCTTCTTTAAGGAAGTTGCTTGGCATACAAATTGTTTCAAGAATATATCGCTCACACTAGCAACCAAACACCAGCAGATGATTGCATATCATATCAATGCATCCCACCTTAAATCCTTGTTAGAAGTTGCAAATGTTTCCACACTTCCTGTGGATGTATTGAACAAGGAAGTAGTGGCAAGCCTCAGGCAAAAATATCCCATGATGAATGAGGTACATCTAGCCAAAAATGCAACTAACAAAGGAATCTCTTACAGAATTGGCATGCTGATTCCTTATGGTTCAACCTGTGGTATGCCAGAGTTTGCAGAAATTCTTCAAATGTGCATTGTCAAGAACAGCTTGAGCTTTGTTGTAAGAATCTTGTGTGCGTGGTATCATGAGCACTTCCGAGCATATGAAGTGACTATGTCCTAGAGGTTGCCCTAGTTGTGTAGTCACTCTGTGAGTACACTGTAGGTGTAAGACGGATGGTTACCTTGAAAAGACATATCATTGTATAAGGTGGGTCTATAATGTATTTTTTTCCCTCACTAATTTTATGAACTAGGTGTGCAACAAAAAATTGCATAACTGGTCAGCCATCTTAAAAAATGCAGAATAATACTAAACAATTTTGTCATGTAAATGTTTGTGTTTTTTTTTTTTTTTTTGAAAGCAAGATGTTTTGTTTAACAAGAAACAATCTTTATGAAATCTTTCACTTCATGGAAACTCAATAAGATAAAACTCACCAAAACTGGCTTGACTCATTTTCCACCGTTCAATCGCCTGCTCCGGTTTGGATGAAATAAACCTCTTATTCACAGACTTTGACAAAAAAATGTTGATTTATAAGCGTAAGGTAGTAGAAGGAGGGGGGCATCAAAGAAGCAGCAGGGAGAAACGGCATGTACAGCCAGAACATTTTCACATCTAACATATATTTATTTTGACAAAACCACAGTTGGTGATCAATGGACCAGTAGAAACATGAGTCAAAACAGTTTTGCTGGGTTTTATTGTTTCTGATGATGATAAAATTAAGAGTTTTGTTAAGGGAGTTTGGTTACTGAAACTGTTGTTTCTGGGTTAAACAATGTATCTTAAAGTCCGTCTCTGTAGCACTTCTTCCCATTATCTTGATGGACTTAGAAAAACAATCCAAGCCAGTCCAAGGCAGAAACAAGCACTTCTAGTGATGGTGTTGAGTTGCTTCTGCCAGCTGCATCAAAAGTATTCAAAGCATTAACAAGATTTTTTTTCTTTTCTTTTTCTTTCTTTTTTTTTTTTTTTTTTGTCACTTTTAGATTTATTTATGTGCTAAGACTTCCTGCTGAAAATGTAACAAAGGAAGTCTAGGCTCAAGTTATACATTTGGAGTGACCTTATGGGAAACCTCAGATCAACTAATGATGAAAATAACCATTAGCTGACGGTCTGATATGAAGCTGCGTAATGGTTGTGTACTTTATATAACTTCTGTTTTCTGTGTTTGTTCTCTATAATAGGTTGAATGAAAGATGTCAAGTCCCATCCACCTCAGAATCATTTTTGGTGGAGATGATGCCAGAAAACTTACCCTCACGTCAGGGATGCCAGCATCTGTGGATCAACTTATCCATGAGATAAAGACTGTTTTTGGACTGAAAGAGCAATTCACGCTCCAATACAAGGATGTAGACTTTGGAAATGAATATATTAATCTTATTTCAACCAGTGAAATAAGAGATAGGGATACTCTCAAAGTGATATTTTTTTTCTTGTGAAGAAATGAGCTCCAGCATTCCAGAGACTCTATCACCCTGCAGCACCAGCATGCCAATAACTTCACCCAGAACATCGCACAGTTCTGAGATCCCAGGAAGCTCATCTGCAAACACACTCAGCTCTCCATCCCTTGACCAAGCGAGTTTGTCTTCTGATCACTCATTTGGCAGTGCAGACACCATCATTTTGGATCCAGTTCCAGAGTCAAGAACCTCCAGTTGGCCTCCAATCTTCATTGTTCCCCACTTTTCATATTTAGCTGAAATTCAGCTCCAAACAGCAAATGCAGAATTCAGAGTAAATGGCACTCTTCTTATCCCTCCACCAAAGCTAAGAATGGTTATTCTTGAAGGTATGGCTGAAGAGATCTTTAAATGCACAGCATATCCCAGTGACTCCCAAATTGAAGAGGCTGCAGAAGTTCTGGTGCATACTCATCCATGCTTGAGGCAAAGAGGAACTTGTGCTGGCCATGAGGGATGGAAACAATATCTGAAGACAAAGGTTGCCAATTTTCGCACAAAACTTTGCAAGATTGGACTCCCAGAAGTCAGCATAAACTCTCTCAAGAACAAACGCAAAGGTCAAGACAAGGCAGCTGAAAACATCAAAAAACCAAGGAAAGCAGAGGTAAACTTCCTGCCATCCCTCCCTGGTGGTGAAACAAGACAGAGTCTTGAAGATGAACGGTTAGCTCTCTTGACAGAGGTGAAAAAGAGGAACAATGAAGCTGTGGTCAGGGAGAAAATGCAAAGCACCGTCCTACAGACATCAGGAGGTTGTCCAGGATGCACCTGTGATCTCTGAATTTGTAAACAGGTGGCCTGCCTTGTTTACAGTGAGTGAAGTGAGTATTACTATTGACGTTTTGTGTGCTGTTTTATGTACAAATATTTTTTTTCCCTGAGTAAAAGCTTGTTTTATTTAGTCTTAACATTATTCTACTGTAAATTCCTTGTGAACTGTTATTTTCCATGATATTGTGTGGATAATATTTGTTAAGAACATGAATGTCAAAGACTGATTATAAAATATAATTTAACTTAATACTTAGTTGAAGTAAAATCCTGTGTAGATGGTTGGCCCATTGTGGCATGGGGTTGCCTGCTCTGGTGTAAAAATTACATGGCAATGAAGCAGCCTGCACCAAATTGGAAAATTGTCATCTTGCTTTGTGGCTAGCGAATGCATACAGGCCTCATTGTGTTAAAAATGTAGTACTGATATTTTTAAGAACACATAAAGACAAATTATAAAACTCATTACAGAATGTTACATCCAGACCTGAGCACCTCATTCATGAAGATATAGCTCAATTTTGGCTGTTTGGTTGTAATTCAACTGCCCAAGTTTCAAGGACTTATAAAAGATAGTGCCCCAATAACAATTCTCCTGATATAGTCGAAAGTCTGTTTGTCCTTCTCTTCGGCTCATAAAATATTTCTTCATTAAGCATGGAAACTTGGATCACTATTGTTTAGATATCTCATGTATTTTCTTTCACGTTTTCTCTTACAGATAAATGCTGAATTCATGCGTATAACAACTTTGCCGCTTCAAGCCAAGTTCTTCGGACAACTTGACACAGCTAACTTAATCAAGGTTTTCAGCAGCAGAGGGGGAGCAGCTGGAAAGAAGATCCGATTGCTCATGGCTCCGATAGCTAAGGCAAGTACATTAAACTGTTGCATTATTTAACCAAATAAAATCTTTCTTTCAGTCTCACACTTGGTTGAGAAGGGTTATTCTTATATATATTCTTAAACCTATAATATATAAAATATAATTTTTTAATGGAATTTCACAAAGTTTTATGCAAATCAATCTATAAGTCTCAACTGTTCACAGCTGCATTTTTGTTCATGTGGTCCAAACCAAGGAAAAAGTGACATCTTGTTGCATTTTAGTCCTGGTGTGGTTCATGTTGACAAATAAATACTATTCATTTATTTTACAAATAAATCAAGAGAAGTAAGTATAAAATTATACAGACCGAAAGGTAACTCTCATGAGGAAATCAAATTGCTGTCAGAAGCTTATGACAGATGTTTATGAAGCACTTAAATCCTTCTGATGTGTTTATATCCTTGAGTGACAAAGAGCTCACAAAGAAACTGATTATAAACGTAAGTATTTGACAGCACATTGACTACATGTTATGAATAATGACAGGTACAGATGGGATGAAAAGGATGTGGCTTCTACAGAAATGATTTGAGGCTAATTACTGTGGTATCACGGCCACATGTTTTGATGAACTATATGAACTGGCAGAGTACATGGAGCAGGATATAAGCGCAACAGTTTTAACTGCTTTTGACCCATTCTTCAGGGAAAATTGCTGCACTGACGCACTTTTGCGTTATCATGGTTACCAAATGATTTGCTTAAATATACCAACAGAACCTATTCATGGCTGCTTCAAGAAGTCTTCCTGAACAGATTTCAAAATCAGCAGATGGATTTATTTGTAGTTTATCATCTAAAATTATTCTAAAATCCCATGCTTTCTGCTATCATGAAATCCTGTGGTTAGTTGGTTTGCTTTCACACCTCAAATGAACCACAAAAGAGGTGGGCTGAGATCACACTTTGAGACTGTCTCAGTCTGGCTGTTTGGTCCGCACCAGGGATTGACTGACAGCATTTCTGTGGTTGGTTGTATACCTAGCCTGTTTAGTTCAGTTAAATTGGGCCATGGTCCGTTTACCCAGCTAGTTTGGTTCATGTGGACTACTGTGAAAGCTGTCATTTGAACTTTGGTGTGGCAAAAAAACTGGACTGGTGGTGAGAAAGCAAATCAACCAACCGTAAGATTTTATGATAGCAGGTATGAGATATTAACTCATTTCAAAAACTTGAACCACTCAGAAAATTCATCAGCTAATCATAAAATTTGTCCAGGAACAGATTATTTATTTGATCTTAATAAGCTGTGTCTCTGTCTTTATAAGCCATATCTGTATTTATGTAAATAATCGAGTAAAATATATGGATATCACTACAGTTATTTTCAATGATTAATGGGCCAAAAAGCTGGTCAATCTACTGTGCTTGGGTCCTACTCAGTGTACTCTGTCATTTCATTAAGTACATTAAAAGGTGTGTAACAGCTATCCCCACAATAATGTCACACAAAAAATAGGTGAAATTCTCCAGTGTTCTTTCTTAATTTGCTACTTGTGGTTCATTTCAATCATTTTAATCAGTTATTTCTTAGTTCTGTGTGACACAAAAGAACAAGTATACACATCAGAAGCATTTTAGTGCTGCAGTATCTTCTGCCAGTCATCAGAATTTGATTTCCCAAACATTGGTCATGATTATGCAGGATGGCAATAGCCACAACTGTCCAGTCATTGAGTTACCTGACAGTATGTAAAAAAAAATTTAATTAATTAAAAAAAAAGTTTTAGTTGGCTATCATAATCACTGTCTTAAACTAGTATAAACAGTGTCCTGGAAAATGTCTTAAATTTGAGTTTGGAGACTCATATTTAATATGCCTTCATTTTCAGAGGGACAACATTGAAGTGAAGAGAGAGTGTGTCATAAGATGTCTGTGTGCCTACCTCAACGAGGATAGCAACACACTTGTAAAGGAGTACTTGGTTAGTAATAGCATTTTACTGTAAGCTTTCAGTATTTAACTTAAAATGTTTTCTTTATTTCATAACGATCTTTTTTTTCACCATTAGACTGTCAACAGTGAGGAAGCTAAGAGAGAGATTGCACAGACCACCATGGGGATTTACATGATTCACCAAGAAGGTGCTGATGAAGAGGACGAGCCAGAGGCTGTTGGAGTTGTGATCGAGGGTGTGGAGCTCCTAAGCAACCTGCGGAGCATCTCCTCTGGATTTGCCATGCTTTTAGGACTCATTTACACACTCAACCTGAGTTATCCACAGGAACTCAAATACACACTTGAGTTCTTCCAGAAAGTGCTGATGACCTTGGATGGTAACAGACTGTCCCCAAAGGTCCAAACACTTAAGATAAAGATGCTCCAGTAAGCATGCACAAGTACAGCGCTGGACGGTTCGTTGGACAATGCTCTTTTGATGACCTGGAAATTCATTGGAACCAAGCCCAGGAGCAAAACAAAGATTTCCAGTAAAAGTGACATTTCTGTTGTTGTTTTGGCATCTTCCATTGACACTTCCATTTGAACTCATTAGTTCTTAGGATCTCATGTTGCAGGTGTGGAGCATTTAGCGGAAACTGGACCCTTTTATACTTAGAGATCTTTTTTGTTCCATCTTTGTTACACCTTTCACTTCAACTTTGTTGAACTGGTAGATGAATCAATGTCATTTGCTCAGCAGTGACAGAAAGAAGCAAAAGGACTTCTATGAAACTGTCTTGAATTTGAACTTGAATTACCACTTTAAATGTTAGCAAGTGACAGTTCAGATTCCTCAACTTAAGTCAGTTTGGATGTTTAGAATGGAAATGTTAATGTCATTAGGAGTTATTTAATGACGTCCATGGAATTCCACTGCATGTTACTCCAGCATAAGAAGATGCCTTCATGTAATATGTCAGATATGTTTGGCATATTCATTCTGCTATTTCATGCACTCAAACCTACAATTGACTGTTGAATGTTAAGCATGCTTCACTTTTATTGTGCAAGTAAGCTGGGCTTGCTCTGTCCATTCTGGTGATGCTGTAGGTATCCTTGGAACTACAACTCATTAGTTAATTTGTTTCTGATTTCTTTTAATACAGGCAAAAGGTTTTTTTTATTTGCTTTCCAATTAATTTTGGTGAGGATTTGCAGCCACTATAATAGCATAGAATTTGCAAGTGGTGTTTTTGTTTGATATGGGTGTTTTTTTTGTTTTGTTTTTTTGTTGAAATCTTGGTGGAATGAAGTCTTCTGCCTTGATTATGATCTGTGATATCAACACCCAAGAAAGCCACATTTTTATTTGTGATTTGTTATTTTTAGTGATTACAGATTTTTCTTATGTGTTAGAAACTCTGTTCCTGATGAATGCCAAATGTAATGTTCTTAAAATGTAATGTTCTCAAAAGTTTTAAGGTGTTAAAATTTTTATGTTTTTATATATGAATTTAAAGCTCTAGTGCATAAAAGTTACACATAAATGAATGGCCATTACATTCCATCCATTGACAAATGAGTTGACACAATGCAGATTAAGCCTCAGCTCCACATAATTCTTTGTATCTCTAGTGTAGCAGCGTTTTGAATCTTCACATTCCTGTGCTGGTGCCTAGGAGGTAATTTGTTTTACTTCAAGACTAAGGAAGGACAACATCATCAGGAGCTTTTCGCAGCCATCTTCTTTGCGTTCCTTTGCCAACAGACTGCAACTGTTTTCTCCACTTAGTCTTGAGGTAAAACAAATCACAGAAATACAGTTATTTGGAGCTGATTATAATAATATAATAGTAATAGTAATTGTTGTACACTAGAGCTTTAGGTTGTTTCATTGTTCCTTAATTAAAGGTGCACAATGTAGTTTGGGGGGAAAAAACCCTGATTGATTTTCATGTCTAAACAGACTGTTTTGGTTTTTATTACAAACAAAACAAACAAAGGACAGCATACTTTAATGCTGTTTTACTGTTTATGCTGTCATCATGTGGGGCTCATGTTTTTGTATTATTACCTCAATATTGTGACTGAGTTTCATTTCTGAGTTTAAAAGTCTTACATAGTGCACCTAGAGATGATGAGTTTTACTGATTACAGTGTAAAGCCATTGGCTTTTATGCTCAAGTACTGCTGGGTTTACAATAAAGCTTTGACTTTTGCAGAACTTTTCTTGTGTGTGGGGTGCTTAAATAAACACATAAGGTTTATGTAAAACTTCCTCTAAACTTTATATGAAATTATGGAAAAAAAACGCTTTATGTAAAAGTTCACCTGAACTTTATGTGTATTAATGAAATGAACACGTCCACATTTTTGGCTTAATTTTTTTTTTTTTTTTTGAGTGTATTTGGTTCCTCTAATAATGAAAATACCACCAACATGATGGAAATAGCCAAAGTAATGATGTTACCATGACAACTTCAAACTGAGTTTGAAGTGTTTCTTGTCTCTCCTTTAATCTTCATCTTTTCTTCATGTAAAATACTTATCAGTCAGAAGAATCATGAGGTCTGCAGCGGCTGTGAGTTTTACTGTCACAGGTACAGATCCCACAGAGGCCTCTTCCTCAGATACCATCTGTCAGTCCACATTTCTTCCTCTTTTACAGCAGAGATAAGTTTACTTTCTCATACTCACACAGAGAGCTATTTTCTCCTCATCTGCCCTCACATGTACCGAGTTCTGTGAACAAACAACAGACTGAAACCAAAAAGGCGTCTGCAGTGCAGATCTGCTGAACTCATTAACCTGGAGAGCAAAGACTGTCTCTGTTTAATACATGTCAGACAGGAGTAAAGGTGAGCTACACTCAAGACGCCTCATTACCATCTAACATTACTGTTTTTCTCAGTTTCTAAGACACAATTAAAGGGATAGTTCACCCAAAAATGAAAAGTCAGTCAATATGTACTCACCCTTGTGCCAATTGAGGGTCAGATAAAACACTGCTGGAGTTTCACAGGAAAACAGTGGTGCAAAATTTCCCAATCATATTTCAAATGTAAAGAACAATTAAAATAAATATATAAATAAATAAATAAATAAATAAAAATCCTCCATACTGCTTATCTGGCATAATCAATGTCTCCTAAAATCTCTGGCATATGGCACAAATTAAGGCTGAACCGGGTCATACTGAGGGCTGCATTTTGTTGCACTCGTTCCCAACCTGGGGGCTGGGACCCCCGAGGGGGGCGGCAAAAATCACAAGGGGTCCCCAAGGCTTGGTCTGCTCTGAGGTCATCAAAATTAGATTTGTTAATTAATTATGTAACGTGAAGGTTCGATGTGTGGAGGTGGGATCACTCTTGTTGAGAATAAACAACAGGATGGAGACAGACATGTTCAGCTCTTTACTGTTCTCCACACTTCAGCAGCTTCCCAACAACATTTCCCTGGTTACACTTCCTAGTTATTGGTCACATGTCCCTTACCTAACCAATTAGAAGCTAGAAGGACTTAGACAGAGGTAAATATGTGTGAGAATTACACAGGCAGATCCAGTAAATTATTTAACTGTTTTTAACAACGCTGCTGTGAATATTTTAACATGTTAATATGAAAATAATAAAATGTGTAAATAATTGACTGTACAAACATTGTAAATATATTTTTGGTAAATTTCTAAAATGCATGAATGAACTTGTAAACCTTACAATTACAATTTATACAAAAGTCTGTACACCACTTACACACTTAAAAGATCCATTTTTTTTGTCTTCAATCAATAGTTGGGCATTTAGTGGGTCACAACTGTGACAATGAATCATTCTGAGTGTATAAACTGACTGTGTTGTGTTGTTAAAAGAAAAAATGTGAAGCTTAAACTAGTATAGGGATGTTTATTAAAAGGTAAAGGTTTTAAAAATGTAACTGATGTTAAAACTTATTATTATATTATTCACTTATTATTTTGCCATATTTAGGTGCATTCAGGCTGAGGGGCTGTTGTGTGGAAGTTGTGTGCTTTATGTTTAAATGAATGAATTTGTTCAAGCACATGAGAAAAACTTTAAGGCTGGTCAGACTCAGTTCTGTGTGGACACACTGTTCACATTGTTAGTGAACAGTATGTTCTGTTTATAGAACCACAGAACACGTGCTGTTACATTTCATCCTATAGGGGGAGCAGACATGTGGTCCACCCTGGTGTTTGAGAGAACTGCTGCCATTTCTTGTAAATGGAGAAGGGAGGGGTGAGTGTGGGATGATCAGAGGAGTACAGCTGAACTCAGATATACAGTTCAAGTATTTACAGATACTTGAACCTCCACATCCTCTTGTCTTCTGTGTACGTCATGAATTTCTCACATTCTTTTGCACCAATTTGGCACATTATATCTTTGTACAACTGTCTGCTGTTTTCTCACTTAGCAGTTCCTTATGTCATGTTGATCAAAATGTATTACACTGGCTCTCTGATGAATGAGTCGTACAACCCTAAACTATGGTTATAGGAGTGCTGTATAAAAAAAGAATAAATCTTTAAAATAAATAAAAACAAAATCTAAATAAAAATATGGAAACAAAACCAAAAGTAACATAAAATAATAATTATAAGTGTTCAGATTTATTTTCACATGTTAATTTGTTTTCCCTGTTGCTTTTGCTTGAATGAACAAACGAATGCTTCACCTTTCAAGGAAAAGCAACAGGGAAGAGAAGATACTTCTATTAAAAATAGCTCCATGTGATTAAGGATATCAGCAATGACGTCTCATAATTTTTTTTAGCAGTATTTACACAGATTTTTTAAATTTATTTATGGTATTGTTGTTTACAATAAGCAGCCCAGCCTCACTCCCAAGGCATCAAATACACCAGTTTGTTGAGTGCCCCCCTCCCCTCATTGTAATCTGTTAATCCATTTTTTCCTGTCTCCATTTGATCTTTTATTTAAATCATGTATTTATTTACTGTCTGACAGCACACTGAGGCAGGAATCCCCCCCAGTAATTTGTCAGAAGCTCTAGATATTCCAACAGCCTCAACGGGGAATTCTTACTGTATAGTAAGAATAGTACTTCAGTTAATATTATGTCTTTGAGCCAATAAAATACAGAGTCAAAAGTCTGGTTGTACTTGTCTGCACAGACTGTAATAATCCCTGCTTTAAGAGAACTCGCCTCGTTTCAGTTTCACTTTCACTCTGATGTTCACTGTGTAACTGTTAGCTGTGGTTTGCTTCCTGAAGCCATCAGACAAAAAGGAGGAGCAGCAGAAACACTTTGATCCTCAGCAGCACTGGGACCAGCAGCACCTTCACTCTGTCACCCAAACATGTCCAGCAGACAAGATCTGAGTAAGTTATAATACTATTGTGCTCATTTTATTTAAGACAATTTACAATTTACAATGTGATGTTTGATCCTAAGAAAAAAACATTGATTTGGCATTGAGCTATGGTTATTGCACACAGAGCTACAGATACCACATATTTTTTTTGTTTGTTTGTTTGTTTGGTTTTTTTTTTACCAGGAGAGCAAAGTAATGACCCGCCCTACTCTGCCCCTGATTGGATAGTATTTGTTCCCTTCATTGGCTGGGTTGTGTAGTTTCGGCAGAGGGTGGCATGGAGATTTTAACATCATTGAATTGTATATATTAGAGTGTCATGTACTTGGAGCTTCAGCTTTGTAAATTTCCATCCAGCCCAACTTTACATACATGCATTTTGAACTAGAACTGTCCAAAACTATGGTGGCAGATGGGGTGGTCAGGCATCTTTTAGAGGTGGCAATGCCACCCCATGCCACCCCTCTAGATCCACCCCTGGTTAGGTCTTAGTTTCCCGTCAACACTTACTGAAAATCTTCACTCCATTCGAATCAAAACAAACTGGAATATCACTTCTCAGAATGGAGCCATTTTTGTGAGTGTGATCTGCTGTGCATAACGATATGAAGTCAATTACTGCTCCTGAGAAAACTGAAATATGAAACAGGAAATGTGAAACAGGTAGAGCTTGAGCAATGTAGGAATACTTTTTTTAGGTTTTCTATATCTAAATCAGACAGAGAATGAAAATATCAGCCCTGAAAAACTTATCAGACATCTCTAAAATATGTAAGGTTTAAATGAAAGATCTCAATAAAGAGTCCTGTGTGGAATTATGACTCTTAATGTTCTGCACAGACAGTAAAAACTTCCATGGTGTTGATGGAATTTATAAAATCATATCTATAACATCTAAAGTTTTGATTCATATCAAATGTTATTTATTCTCCAAACAGGACAAAAGGATGTGACGATGAGGATAGTGATGTTAGGGAAGACTGGGAATGGGAAGAGTGCCACTGGAAACACCATTCTGGGACAACGGTGCTTTGAATCGAAGTTCAGTGCCAAGTCTATGACTGTAGACTGTTCTAAGGGCAAAGCAACGGTGGATGGACAACAGGTTGTTGTCATTGACACCCCGGGTCTGTTTGACACCAGGTTTGGCAAGGACAAAACAGCTAAAGATTTAGTCCAGTGCATCTCATTTGCTCTTCCTGGACCCCATGTATTCCTGGTGGTCATCAGGCTGGGCAGATACACAGAGGAAGAAAAGCAGACGGTGCAGAGGATTCAAGAAATCTTTGGCCAGGCAGCAGACAGATACAGCATGGTTCTCTTTACTGGTGGTGACCTTCTTGAAGACATGACCATAGAAGAGTTCTTGGGTGGAAGCGCAGACCTGCAGGAACTTGTTGCCAGGTGTAACGGCCAGTACCACGTCTTCAACAATAAACTGAAGGATCGCACTCAGGTCAGTGTGCTGCTCCAGAAGATCAGAAATATAGTCCAGAAGAACGGAGGAAGCCACTACACCAACGAAATGTTCCAAGAGGCTGAAAGGAAAATCGAAGAGGAGAAACAACGCGTCCTCAAAGAGAAAGAAGAAAAAATACGCAAAGAAAGAGAGGAGATGGAGAGAAAGATTCAGGAAAAATATGAAAACGAGATGAGGAAAATTAATGAGGAACTCCAGGCTGAGAGAGAGAGAGAGAGAATAAGGTGGGAGGAAGAAAGAAGGAGGGAAAGAGAGAGGAGGGAGTGGGAGAGAATGATGGAGAGTCTAAGAATACAGGTAGAAAGGAGGAGAGAGGAAGAGGAAAGACAGAGGGAGTATGAAGATAGGAAGAGACGTTTAGAGGAACAGCATCAAAGAGAACTTGAAGAGGAAAGAGAGAGAGAAAGAGAGAGAGAAAGAGAGAGATATAGAGTTAGAGTACAGCCGCAACCTGTGGTGGATGATGACTGTACAATTCTCTGATTTGGTTACCTATCTTTTTATGTGTCTGCTGTACTAAAGTGAATTATTTAACTATTTAAATTCATGAGAGGAAGAAACAGTCAGTCTATCTTCTCAATATAACACTGGATTATGATGGAAATTTACTTTATTTGTCAGCTGTCCCATCAATCAAGGGTCAGCAGACAGAGATCTTACAAATGTCTGTCTCCATCAGACCTGGGCAAAATGTGGCACAGGGGACCGAATGTGGCCCACTGAAGGATGAAGGTTATGTGGCCCACAAGGAAATCATGGAAAAGATGAAGCATTTTGCTTCCCATTACACTGTTATCAGACCTTTATTTTGAAAGGGCTTCACTGGTAATGATAATGAACTGTACCTTTTCTTTTAAACTGTAACTTTATTTACTCAGTTCTGAACATCCATGATGTTTATGATGTTCTTCTTCTACTTTTGCTGCAACCTGTATGCAGCATGCATGGTACACTGTAAAAAATTAAGTTTTGGACATTGCCAATAACATATCAGCCCATAATTCATCATGACAATTCAGAAGGGGAGACAAACAATAGAAGTATATGGAACACTTCTGACCACAGAGATTTGGCCATAATTAGGACCCTATATCAGCAGCCTGATCAAGTTCTCATGTGCCCCCCCCCCCCCCATGAAAAATGATGGCCCAGCCCTGATCTACATGGACAATAAAGTAAACTGTGAGTTTGTACTGAGGAAGACTCAGTCAGGGTTATCCTGCTTGAGGAAGGAAAAGAGAATCAGAGACAAACTACAAACAGTTCTGTGTTTTGAAGACCATCCATGACAGATTGTTTACAATGGAAGTTTATTCAGTGAGCAACGATTGATGCCTCATTGTTCTACTGAATGACTCAAAAGGTCTTTTTGCAGCAGCAGTGGTCAGATTTTTTTAAATCAACACTTTTAGATGTGGTCTTTTTCACTCTTTAGCTGTTAATCATGTCTCAAATGGCTTTTCATGGTGTTTCCACATATTTTTGTGTACTGTGAATGCAATATTTATATTGTTTGTTGTCTGTATGAGTTGATTTGGTGGCAAATGAGCTGAGGCTCTTTCTGTCCACAACGTGGCACCAGAGAACAGGTCATAATTATACATTATGTTGTTGTTTATCAAGTGTAATCCACACTATGCGACTTTCAGTCAAAGTGAAAGTCCCACCCACAGCACTATCTGATTGGTTAGAAGGCACAAATAATAGCCAATCATCAAAGACAATAAATATTAGAATCTTGTTTCTCTGATGAAAGCATGCCCACTCTCCCGCCTGAAGTCATTCTTCAGTCACTCGAGGTGATGTGACGGCTTTTAAATCAGTCGCTCTTCACTGAGATGTGCAGCAGAGTAAAACACAGCAGCATCTGTCCTGTCTTCTCACTGCAACTCTGCAATCTCACACACTCAGGACTTTTCTGTGCACCAGGCTGACAGAGCCATAATCTCTGTTCATTTACTTCATAAACATACAGACGTAGAGAGGAGAGGGGAAAAAGAGGCCGGAAAGAAATGATGGAAAGAACCAGAGTCTCCTGCAGTTCAGTCAGAGGGTGAAATGAAGACAAACACACACCCTTCCTGCCTTTGTGAGGTGAAAATTTGTTCCACTCTCTGTAAGAACACAGATTTGTCCCTACAGCAAGAACCAAATGATGGGAAATGACCTGTCTGTGTTGAACAAATGAAAGAGAAAGTGTTCTTGTCACAGCTCCATTCTCCCAGTTTCCCTCTTGTCCCTCTGCCTCAGTCATTTTCCACTCTCCCTGCCTCTGCTCCACTCTACCTGCCAGCCACTCCCACCTCGTCAGCCCAACTCCACTCACCTGCAAGTTCAGCTGCAGCTCATTCCTAATATAAGACTCTCCATCACTCTCTCTCCTTCACAGATTGTGTCAGTAGTGTAGGTGCAACACTCTTCCGTCTGTCCATCCATTGAAACACATTTTCGGACAACAGATGCGTGATGCTCCACAAAAGAAAGGCCCAGTTGGTTCAGCTGGCGTTTGAAAGGGACTTAACCAGAAAGTGTACAACTAAGGATGCTGTTCTCAGGAGGATCAGCAACAACAGTCTCTGCTTGCAACTCTTCTTAAGGACATGCATTTGATTCACTTCATGGCGCCAGTCTTGGCTTTCATTATTACGCAAAATGTGTAATGTGTGGGTTTGGGTCTGTCTAAATTCATCAAATTAAAATTTGAGATTCATTATTCACATTCGATATGTGTGTGTTGTATGAGAGAGATGGAGAGGGTGATGGAGGGAGGGAGAGACATGGCCTGCACATCGGCTTTTTTTTTTTTTTTTTCGCAGTTTGGAGTGCACAGTACACTGTGTGCGTGTGTGTGTTCTGCTGCCGACTCTGACTGAACTGCAGGAGACCAGAGGCTGAACTGAAGACAAACACACACCCTTCCTACCTTTGTAGGGCAAAAATTTGTTCCACTCTCTGTAAGAACACAAATTTGTCCCTACAGCAAGAACCAAATGATGGAGAATTACCTGTCTGTTTTTAACAAATGAAAGAGGAAGTGTTCTTGTTTCAGTTCATACAAAAATACCACATGACCTGGTTCAAACAGACGTATCAGCCAACCCTGAAAAAAGCTGACTTTCCAGGGGAAAACTCACAAGTGGAAACTCATCTCTCAGACAGCCATGTTGTTTCATCAGGGGTGAAAGTAGCTGATTACAAATACTCAAATTACTGTAATTAAGTAGTTTTTTGGGGGTACTTGTACATTTATGAGTAGATTTTCAATTCTGTACTTTTACTCGCACTTAACTGGCACTCACAAATATGCATTACAAGATGAAATCTCTTTAGTTACTTTTAAAATTATACTGAAGCACTGAGTGCATTTTGAATTAATATCCAAATCTTTCATCTGGATTTTAGAAGCCAGTAAGTTTATTTGATCACAAACTGGACAATAAAACCAAAGAGAATAACTGGATAGCAAAAGAAATTGCTGCAGCAGAACACATTTAGTGTAAGGATGTTAATGATTAACCATTAATCTATTAATTGCTGTTAAAAAAAATGTATTAATTAAAAATGTATTCATGGACTTTCAGGAAAATTAAACTTAGAATTAAAATGAGAAAACGAAATGACATAAAAAACAGAGGGAAACTGAGGAAAAAAGATGTTTGTATTATTAAGTCTTAATAAATAATACAAATAACAAATTTCAAAAGAAAGTTGCAATTTTGTTGTTGTTGGTATAATTCATTACAATCAAAAGCACCTTGTTCCTGGGAGATCAAATCTACACTCTATTCTGAGTATTCTAAAAGTCTTAGAATTACAAAAACTAAATTAAAATAAAAAAAATGGCTTCATTTGTAGATGAAGAAGTGCACCTGGGGACTATTACACAAAGAAGGAAAATCTTTTTGGAGCTCAAACTCACAAAATTCTACAATGAAAGTGCACATAGCAGTGATAAATGTCAGTAATGATGATAAATGTTGTGTCCTTTTCAATATTTATGACAAAATGAAAAAAACATAAATGCAAAAAAAAGTTGAATAATAAAAGGAAACACTGAGTTGCTTCACTGAGACATTTGTGTATCATGTTTGTGCCGTGGACTGCTGTGATTGGTAGAACTTGTGAGGAGCAATGATGATTGGTCAAATTTGCAGAAAAGTTGCAGTTTTTGGAAAAAAATTGCAAGATCCTGCAGAATTCACAGAGACTGGTTAAATTTGAGTGAACTGTTGTGATCAGAAGACACAACAGTTCAGGGAGACTGATTATTGACTGATTATTGATTTTATTTGAGATCCATAGAAATTCTCTGAGGAGAAAAACATCAGTGAGTTAAAGGAAATTTTACCAAAACTGACGGTGTTTGTATCTCATAGAAATGGGCTTTTAATTTCTGATTTGATAAGATTATGATTAATAAGAGATCAGTTAACCCAATAGTAGGACTTTTGTGTCCTTTGTGGACTACATTAAAATATATTAACAGTCTCAGCAAAAATGTGCATATGACATCTGTAAATACAGGAAAGCACTGAATAAGTTATATAAGAACATTAAAGTGCTTGAAAGATGTTGAGTTCCCTTAAAACTTCCAACCAACTGAATCTAAACCCAGACACATTTTAACACTGCTGGTCTGTGTTCATGTGATGGGGAGCAGTGGACAGTATAGGAGCTTAAAAGAACTGCTGGCATTTCTTGTAAATAAAGGAGGAGGGAGGGGTGGGGAGCTCAGTGCTGCTCTGTGCTGCAGTTTAGTGCTGCTGTTTCATGTCAGTGGTGAGGGAGGGGAGAGCAAGGTTTGAGATGTGCAGTTAACACAGGGAAATAAAACAAGAGCAGACAGACGACTGAGACAATCAGGGGACAAACAGTTCATCATGTCAGGGACGGGAATCAGTGAAGGGTCACAGTGATATTTTCTTTTCTTTATTCCTTAAAGCCTCAGAACAAAGTAACCCTAACCCTTGTTCAGATAAAACTCTCTCTTGTTCTCCTTGTTAGCTAATGTTAGATATTTTATTCAGATTTACTGAAGCCTGTTTATTGTGTTTGAAATATATTCCTATATATACCACATTAATTAAAAAAACAGAAACAACCATATTAAGCTTTAGTTCCACTTTCACTGTTGGACCAGTGCAACAGTCTGGGTGTGGTTTGGTGCACAGGGACACTTAAAAAGGAGCTGCAGCAAACACACTCTGAACTTGAGCTGCAGGGGCTACATCATACAGTTCAACTCAAACATGGCCAGCAACTTTATTAAGTCATGATACTGCATTTGTTTTAAAGTACTGCAAACAAGCCTTTGTGTTTGTCGATATTGAGTGTGATATCCCAAAATTATTTTTAGTCCAGAATCTATTGTATGAGCACAAATAAACACTTTCAATAAGTTATTATCAAACACCTTCTGACCATCAGGGATTAAACTATTTATGTGGTGTCGTACCTGAAGAAATCTATAGAAATCGCTGTTGTTTAATCTGTACAGTGTTTTCAAAGATTGGAAATGACTTAATATACCCTTATTAAAAAAGGTACAGTATGATGAGAGGCCCTGTTTAGTCCACTTCTTCTAGCTCACATCCATCTTATTTGGGGTGAAATCCAAATCATATGAACACCATCTTAAGATCTTAATGTCCTCAAGCCAACCCCTCTTAGAAACTACATATAACCAACTTTTTAGAGATAGAGTGACCCATCTGTGACCTATTTCGATTATTTTTTTAATTTGTTTTTTATCCCCTGGATTGGAAACTCCCCAGATATATTCTCCTCTATTTCTTTCCATCTGGCACGGAAATCAGAGTTACACCAACAAATCAAAATTCTCAATTGGACGGCTAAATAATAGTCTTTTAAACAGGGTAGTGCAACCCCCCTCTTAATTTTCATCAGCTGGAGAGTTTGATATTTAATTCAATTCAATTCAAATATTCATTTTTACTGATTCAATCCGTGATTCAAAGCTTAAAAATTGTATTAAATTCCACCTCTTAATATCCTCCTTTATCTTCTTATTTAACAAACTAAAATTTAAGGCATATAAATTTGTTAGGTCTTTTGGGATATTTACTCCAAGATATTAAGTTGGTCTAGGTTCCAATTTAGTTGGAAGTTCGATTTTATAATATGGCTTGGTTGATAATCGAAACTCAAGATTTGGGTTTTCAGGATATTTAATTTATAGCCTGAGATGGCACTAAATGAGTCTAGTACTGACCACAATTTTGGAATTGAGTTCTCTGGGTCGGACAGATTTATTAAAATGTCATCAGCAAATAACAAAATATTGTGTTCTTGACCTAATATTTTGATGCCTGTTGTATTACTGTACTGAATAATCCCCTGACTTAATACTTTTTAGAAAAATAAGCTGTCTTTTTATATTGTTTGAATAGATTTCATTTAGTTAATTTTTCTTATCCAGTTCCATTTTTATCCAAGTATCCAAGTTTAGATTTTTATCCAAGTTTTCCATATTTTGCTTTTTTAAGTTGGAGCAATAATCAATAATCCTGCCCCTTAGGACGGCTTTTGATGCGTCCCAAAGAATTGGTGTGGACACCTCCCCATTATCATTTTCTTCAAGATAATTTTTAATATCTGTTCTTATTTGATCCCTCATTTGATTCAGAATCCCTGTGTTAAGTCTCCAGATTGTTCTCTTCTTTTCGGAATCTAATTGTATGACAATATAGACTGGGCTGTGGTCTGACAGATCCATGCATCCAACACTGCAACTATGTACCCTACTTATATCCTTTTGAAACATGAAAAAGTAATCAAGCCTAGAATATACAGAGTGTGGGTGGGAGAAAAAAGTAAAATCTCTCTTTGTTGGATTCAACTCCCTCCATGTGTCTATGAGACCCAGCTCTGCCATCATTAATTTTACATTTCTTGTAATTTTTGTTTCCCCTGAATAGGAAGGTCTAGTAGTATCCAGAAATGAATTAAGTCTGATATTAAAGTCACCACCACAAACGAGTAAACCTTGAGCCTCTGAGATTATCAGTTCAAATATATGTTTATAAAATTTCCATACAGATCCTGGTGGGGCATAAACACTTAGAATAGTGATCAATACCCCCTCCAGGTATCCTCGAATTAGTATAAATCTTCCATCAGTATCTTTTTTTTCATATGTGCACTCAAAGTTTAATTTATTGGAAATCAAAACAGTTGCACCTCTCCTAGGGCCCTGGTTACAAGATGATGAAAACTGGTTAAACCCAAATCCTTTCAGTTTTGTATGTTCTAATTCTGTCAAATGGGTTTCCTGGAGAAGAGCTATGTCCACTTTCTCTCGCTTTATTTTTGATTGCTTAATTGGATTACCTAGACCATTTACATTGTATGTAATAAATTTAAAACTTTGCATTTGTGAATTTAATACATTGTTTTAAGCCCCCCAAAACATGTTTACCTGAGTCATAAACTACACCTCTGCTACCACAATGAATGGTGGCAAAAGAAAAAACATTGAATGGTAATGACAAAGTGAAACAACTGACCAAAAAATAAAAAAAAAAAACAGCAGTCTTGACTTCCAAAAGTAAGGCCTGTAATGTGGCCTTGTGACTCTGATGGAATGAGAGAGTAGAGGGAAAGCCTCTTTCTCTTTGCAGTGAGAGAGGGCTCTCTTTAGCCTCAGAGCTGACCCACATGTCCATCAATTCCAGTAGAAAGTGTCCCGACAATAGATTTAACCTCTTCATGCCCATAACTTTGTCTTCATAATAACAATTATATCACACTGAAAAAAAGTTCAAAGCGAGAAACTGTTGCATGCTATATTCAGTACTAAAGAAGGATTTGTTTTGACTTGCAATATTTGTGACAGAGCAATACTTATCTGTATTTTCCATCAATATTATACTCATCCACATTAACTTTGTCCTCAAAATTACGTTTGTATCACACTGGAAAAAAGATCAGAAGATATTAAGTACTGAAGAAAGACTTGTTCGGACTTACAGTGTTTCTGATAGCGCCAGAGTAGTTCTACATATCTATCAAATATGACTTGACATAATTATGTCAAAGAGTATCTTCAGTTACTTATCGATATCTTGTCGCTGGAATGCCTGTAGCCGTTCCTTGTAGCCTTGCACTATGCTGGTATTTTCCCTGTTTCCTCGTCTTCCGCTGGCTCGCCAAGTCATCTGGTTTATTTAGTCCAAGAGGGAAGTCGGCTTTTTCAGGACCATCACAGGGATGCCCCTCTCTGCAATATCCATCATAGCCTCTTGTGCTGATCAATAAACCACTGTGCCATCCTGGTAAAACACTCTCATTCTCGCCAGATATGGAGTTTGAAACTTTATATTTTTTTCCCTCAGCACTGCTCTTGCCTCAGCATACTCCCGCCGTTTCCTCAACAACTCTGGTGCATAATCGTGGTCCAATTGCACTCTTTTCCCTTGGAAATCGAAACCCCTCTTCTGCCAGGCTCATCTGATAATATCCTCCTTCATCCTGTAGCTGGAGAACTTGACCACGAATGATCTCGGAGGGGCTTCTTTTGGTGGTTTCGATGCTAGCGCCCTGTGCGCCCTCTCAGTGTTAAGCACCATGGTGGAAGGAAGCTCCAGTCCTTTCACTAACAAGTCCTCCACAAATGCTATGACCGATGTTGAATCGTTTTCAGCTCCCTATATTACTCGATGAATTCTGACATTTTTGCGCCATGTGCGCTCCTCCAAGTCTGTTAACGTGGCCACCATTTGTGTATGGAACTTCACGAGCTCCGACAAAACATCCTCCAAGGACTGGATGCGCTCCTCCGCATCATTAATACACTTCTCTGCTTCCTACATTCTTTTGTAGATCTTATTTATGGCTTCTCTTAGGCCCTTTAGCTGCTGACTGGAGTCCTTTCTAAATTCTCGCAACTCTTTCAAGATTAAGCTCAAGTTGTTATCAAGGTTCTGGTCTGTGTCGTTGACTGGCTACTCCATATCGTCCTCCATGTTGCTGCTAGCTTGCGACAGTTGACCGTCTTCTTCCTCAGCCTGTACTTTATTTTGTACAGTGTTTTTCCATCCTTTCTGGGGCATTTTTGATCGCCTGTCATTTCTGCGCTCAGTTGACTGTGTCTATAAATAAATTTGAGTTTTATCGGGCAGATACTTGACCTTGTTGTCAGGAGCCTACCGCACTATGCTGCCATCACGGCATCAGCTAACCCAGAAGCCCCAGTCATTATCTTTATTATTTAAGAAGTTTTGGACATTCAGACCTGCTGAATTTTAATTCAATATTGATCAAATCTTAACTTTGTAGTGACACAAAAGTCTGTTTTAATGAAATGTACCAGGTGCTGTAAGAAACATTAGTATTTGATGCATTATTTCCTAAAAAGAATAGCTGTCTCTTGGGATGACTGTCATTTCCACCACACTGGGTAAAATGTGTAATCAGGGAGGTTTTTTTGGGGTTTGTGTACTTGGTGATCACAGCATCAGTCATTTGACAGGGGACACATGACCAGAGGACACAGTTAGCTCCATGGAGGGAACTGAAATCACAAAATATCAAGGTCATTTTTTTGTTTTGTTGTTGTTTATTTTGATTATATTTAAAGCTAAACATAAAAAAAGACAGCATGCTAATATATCAGCAGAGATTTTAATATTTGATAAAATGTCATTTCCACAACAGTCATTTTCAACTCTCTGTTGATGGAAAAGAGATATTTAAAAGACAGGCAGTCATTTCCATCATAATGCTTTTCATTTAGCTCATAAAACTAATAATATTATATGTGCAACCATTGTATTTGTATTGTAAAACAGGGGTCTGTTTAAATTAATGTTCTGCTTAGATATAGACTATTCTTATCTCTTATGGTGTGTGAGAGTTATATATGATTTAATACATTTAGTCATCATCTGTCTGTCATCTGATCTGCAGACACATGATTAAATGTATTGAATTATATACATGTAAGTGCAGCTTTCTCTTTTTTATATGGGTACATTTAGAACAGGGGTCCCCAAATGGCGGACCGCGGTCCGAGTCCGGACCCACACGCCGTCCTATATAACCAATAAATTATTAATAGATTTTATTTTTTCACGGGACGCTTCTATTTTAACTGGCGCAACTTTTCTAGTCTTTGCGGCGCTGGTTTATCTGATCAGGAAACACACAGACCAACTGCAGAGAAGCTGCGTGTGGAGGAGACTGTTGTTAATGACGAGTTTATTACAACACAAACTAACGTGATGGTTAATGACATCGACATCAACCAGATGCACTTATAAAATTAAACAACTGTCTATACGTAAAACAGGAGAGTCTGTGTTTCTCTGTGAGAAACTTTCAGATCTTCTCACAGCAGAGTGAACAGGTGAGGGAGGAGAGGAGGACAGACTGATCACTAATCAATCACTGATACCGTCGTCCTCTCGGACTGATTAAAAAAATAAAAATGACAAAATTGGTGATAAACCAAACCTGGATGTCCACACAAATAAAGTCTTTGTGTGAAACACTGCAGAGTGAAACATCGTGCTGTTTACAGACAGTCTGCTGTCTGTAGTTTGACAGAGAGACAGAGAGGGTCGTGTCTAGAAGGGAACCCTAGACCCGCGAAAGATCGCGCGAGTTTGATTATTAGATTTGATTACTTGATAGTAGAAATAACGAACACAAATCTCGCGAGAGTTGTACAAATAAAGCGTTACCTTCTAGACACGACCGAAAAAGGTGCGCAGCTCAAAAAATAGAAAATCATGTGGTGGTGTCAATGTTTTTAATGTGGCAGGTCGCCATAAATAAAACACTATTCACTGATCCACAGAGAGTCACTGAAACACTGATCACTGACCTGCTGTGATGGAAAAAATACTCACATTCTTTATTTAGGTATTTTTACATCGTGGTATTAGTGTTTTTACTTAACTACAATTTAAAAATTGTGCATGTTATTGTTTCCTTTTTTGAAAAATCAACATTTTTATTGCTGTTGTTGTACTTTAATGGTATTCTTATTGTTATTTTTTTTTATTACCAAATACAGACGTGCAAACTCATAAGAGGAGAAAAAGGTGGCATGTTGGTAAACCAGTCCCCTGTCCTCTGTCCCCTGTCCTCTGGGGGTCTGGGAGCGTCTGTCCTGCTCAGAAGAAAAATGTTGTGATTTTAACATGTGAACAAAACATTCTGGTGACTGTTTCAGTTAAAAGAGTTAGTTCACTCTTCTGTTTGTGGTTTCTTTGTACTTGGAAAAAAAGTAAAAAGTAAAGTGAAAACAGTATAAGTAAATCTACATTAAAAGTAAAGTTACTTTGCTGAGTATTTTTACTTTAGCAATTTATAGTTGTTCATTTAATAGACCCGTCTTATCTTTTCTTTTGTATATTACCATTGTTCTTAAATAAAGCAAAAGTAATGTAATAGAAAAAAATGCAGAACAATATTTCTTATCTGATTACTCGATTAATCGGCAGAATAATCGATAGATTATACTTATATTTTACTGGTTCAACCCACTCAAGAAAGTTAGACATTATGATGTTCCTGACCTTTGCTTTAGGAAATTTTCTCTAACTGGACCTCTTTGAATTTTAATTGAATACCCCTGATTTAGAATAACACACCAGTCCATCAGAGCGCAGTATAAAACTGACTTGGGAGCAAATAAAAAGTCAATATAAAAACATCATTCAAAGCAGTCAGTAGACTGACTTTCATGGCTTTATAAGTACAACAAGTACAAGGCTTTAGTGCTTCAATCAGTCTGTGTTGTAGGATGAAATTGGTTTATAAAAGCACAATGAAGTAACACTTTTCCCTCCTCTGTACACTGAGAATGAAATTAATTTCACCTTTGACAAAGGTTTAGTCTTAATATCACACCTTTATTCAGTTTAATACACAAACATATTTGTTCTTCAGTGACATCATCAACATCAGTCATGATGACAACAGGTTTGGATCAAATGAACAGTTGTAGACACATTTTAACTCACTAGGTGGCAGCACCTCTCAGCAAAAGACAAAAGCCATCAGAGGACTGAGACAACTTTGTTCTAATGATGTAAAACTACTAGTCTGCAGAAAATGACATGCAGTGCTTAAATGAAAAGAAAAGAAAAAATAACATAATAAGATTCATTGATCTGAGTCATAATATGATCTTTAGAGTGTTGTGATATGCAAATATTTTATATAGTCAAATGTTAACTTACACACTAACTATCTCCTCAGGTCTCATTCAAGAAATGATGTAAAAATAACACTAGATGGTGATGTGAGATTATGATATGAGTGACTTAGCCTCTTTAAGCTACAGTGTTTAGCTCTCCTTCAACAACTAAAATTAGCATTGTGGACTCAGAAAATGAAAAGGCAATTGTGGTTGTAATTCAGTCGAAGAAATATATTTTTAATAACATTTCATATGTTCCTGTGAGGAAGATTCTGGAGGTTTCCTCTGTGGTTACACTTCCTGAATTCAGAATTTGAACAACCTCCCAATTGACTTTCCCAGCTGATTGACAGCTCCAACTACTCTTCTGCCACCCTCAACTACTAGTTCACCAACTTTTACCAGAGGAAGTAATGGATTAAAACCCTCAGCTTCCTCTCTGGCCTCATTTTCATGCCTGGACTGCAACCTTCTTCTTTCCTCACTCAGTTCTCTGTCATGATCTTCCTTCAGTTTATTCATCATGTTTGTCATCTCCCTTTCTTTCTCCTGTCTTTCTCTCCGTCTCTCTGCCTCTCTCTCCTGTCTCTCCCTCTGTCTCTCCTCATTCATCTCCTGCTTCTCCCTCTTCCTCTCCTCCTCTCTTTCTTTCCTCTCTCTCTCTCTCTCAGCCTGGAGTTCCTCATTAATTTTCCTCATCTCTGTTTCATATTTTTCCTGAATCTTTCTCTCCATCTCCTCTCTTTCTTTGCGTATTTTTTCTTCTTTCTCTTTGAGGATGCGTTGTTTCTCCTCTTCGATCGCCCTCTCAGCCTCTTGGAACATCTCGTTGGTGTAGTGGCTTCCTCCGTTCTTCTGGACTATATTTCTGATCTTCTGGAGCAGCACACTGACCTGAGTGTGATCCTTCAGTTTATTGTTGAAGACGTGGTACTGGCCGTTACACCTGGCAACAAGTTCCTGCAGGTCTGCGCTTCCACCCAAGAACTCTTCTATGGTCATGTCTTCAAGTTGGTCACCACCAGTAAAGAGAACCATGCTGTATCTGTCTGCTGCCTGGCCAAAGATTTCTTGAATCCTCTGCACCGTCTGCTTTTCTTCCTCTGTGTATCTGCCCAGCCTGATGACCACCAGGAATACATGGGGTCCAGGAGAAGCGAAAGAGATACACTGGCATATATCTTTGGTTGTTTTGTCCTTGCCAAACCTGGTGTCAAACAGGCCTGGAGTGTCGATGACAGCAACCTGTTGTCCATCCACCATTGCTTTGCCCTTAGAACAGTCTACAGTCATAGACTTTGCACCAAACTTTGATTCAAAGCACTGTCGTCCCAGAATGGTGTTTCCAGTGGCACTCTTCCCAATTCCAGTCTTCCCCACCATCACTATCCTCACCTCCTCATTATTTGTTCTGCTACTTCCTGAGAAGAGGAAAGAATGACACACCTTAATACATTTCCTGTGAAACTCCAGCAGTGTTTTGTGGACTAAAAACTAAACGCAGCCTTCAGTCAGCATGAGTGTGAGTAGATAATGACTGAGTTTTCATTGCTGGGTGAACTATTCCTCACATTTCCATGATCTAATATGGATTCAGTGTTGTGTTCAAATGCTGTAGTTCTTTTAAACTGCCCCCTGTGTCAGCTGAAAGTGGAACTACATGGTGCTCACTTGACTGATGCGTTTGTTTAAAGATTTATTAGATTTCAAAATAATAGGGTTAAAACTTTAATTGTTTCTGTGAAATCATCAGAGAAAATGTTTAACTGACATTAACATCTTCATTTAAAAGCACATCTTCTGAACCTCGCTCTATAGAGGACTTTTCTTTGGACAAAAATGACATTCACATGAACTGAAATACTCCAAATCAATGGTTCCCAAACAAAAGGTTAGGTCAGAAATACAAAATACTGCACATGTCTTAGCAGTATACAGAGGTATTAGTGTATAGAAGCTACAGCAGTACATTAGTGTTGTGTACAATTACTGTTATAGACGGTGTTTAATTTCTAAATCAGGATCACTGAGAGGGTTTGGTTCCTTCAGGTCCACAGGGCCTTGAGCACATGGACAGCTTCACCTATAGGTGCTCACAGTTAAAACTAAACAAAACTCTCATCACAAAACAATGAATTATTTATTCACATATTGATCAGAGCATCCACACAAAATCAGCAGGGTAAGGTGCACAGAAATAGTTTGCAGCTCTTTCTACCAGCAGGATCTGGCACAGATTAAGTTTTGGTTATACCACCATAAAATAATTGTACTTTAAAATAAATGCACCATCATGTCTTACCAGAGTTGCTGGCCATGTTTGGATTGAAGAAGTTGCTCATCATGTTTGGGTTGAAGAAGTTGCCGTCCATGTTTGAGTTGAACTGTATGATGTAGCTCCTGCAAGTCGAGGTAAGAGTGTGTTTGCTGCAGCTCCTTTTTAAGTGTCCCTGTGCACCAAACCACACCCAGACTGCTGCACTGGTCTCATAGTGAAAGTGGAACTAAAACTTGATGTGGTTGTTTCTGTTTCAGAATGTTTTATAATAAATGTGGTATATATAGGAATATATTTCAAACACAATAAACAGGATTCAGTAAATCTGAATAAAATATTTAACATTAGCTAACAAGGAGAACAAGAGAGAGTTTTATCTGAACAAGGGTTAGGGTTACTTTGTTCTGAGGCTTTAACTGATCTCTTATTAATCATAATCTTATCGAATCAGAAATTAAAAGCCCATTTCTATGAGATACAAACACCGTCAGTTTTGGTAAAATTTCCTTTAACTCACTGATGTTTTTCTCCTCAGAGAATTTCTATGGATCTCAAATAAAATCAATAATCAGTCAATAATCAGTCTCCCTGAACTGTTGTGTCTTCTGATCACAACAGTTCACTCAAATTTAACCAGTCCCTGTGAATTCTGCAGGATCTTGCAATTTTTTTCCAAAAACTGCAACTTTTCTGCAAATTTGACCAATCATCATTGCTCCTCACAAGTTCTACCAATCACAGCAGTCCACGGCACAAACATGATACACAAATGTCTCAGTGAAGCAACTCAGTGTTTCCTTTTATTATTCAACTTTTTTTTGCATTTATGTTTTTTTCATTTTGTCATAAATATTGAAAAGGACACAACATTTATCATCATTACTGACATTTATCACTGCTATGTGCACTTTCATTGTAGAATTTTGTGAGTTTGAGCTCCAAAAAGATTTTCCTTCTTTGTGTAATAGTCCCCAGGTGCACTTCTTCATCTACAAATGAAGCCATTTTTTTATTTTAATTTAGTTTTTGTAATTCTAAGACTTTTAGAATACTCAGAATAGAGTGTAGATTTGATCTCCCAGGAACAAGGTGCTTTTGATTGTAATGAATTATACCAACAACAACAAAATTGCAACTTTCTTTTGAAATTTGTTATTTGTATTATTTATTAAGACTTAATAATACAAACATCTTTTTTCCTCAGTTACCCTCTGTTTTTTATGTCATTTCGTTTTCTCATTTTAATTCTAAGTTTAATTTTCCTAAAAGTCCATGAATACATTTTTAATTAATACATTTTTTAACAGCAATTAATAGATTAATGGTTAATCATTAACATCCTTACACTAAATGTGTTCTGCTGCAGCAATTTCTTTTGCTATCCAGTTATTCTCTTTGTTTTTATTGTCCAGTTTGTGATCAAATAAACTTACTGGCTTCTAAAATCCAGATGAAAGATTTGGATATTAATTCAAAATGCACTCAGTGCTTCAGTATAATTTTAAAAGTAACTAAAGAGATTTCATCTTGTAATGCATATTTGTGAGTGCCAGTTAAGTGCAAGTACAAGTACAGAATTGAAAATCTACTCACTAAATGTACAAGTACCCCCAAAAAACTACTTAATTACAGTAATTTGAGTATTTGTAATCAGC
Source organism: Lutjanus erythropterus (assembly GCF_056507025.1). Taxonomy (NCBI): domain Eukaryota; kingdom Metazoa; phylum Chordata; class Actinopteri; order Lutjaniformes; family Lutjanidae; genus Lutjanus; species Lutjanus erythropterus. The sequence continues at coordinate 41,855,854 of NC_139319.1, read as the reverse complement.
TACTTTCACCCCTGATGAAACAACATGGCTGTCTGAGAGATGAGTTTCCACTTGTGAGTTTTCCCCTGGAAAGTCAGCTTTTTTCAGGGTTGGCTGATACGTCTGTTTGAACCAGGTCATGTGGTATTTTTGTATGAACTGAAACAAGAACACTTCCTCTTTCATTTGTTAAAAACAGACAGGTAATTCTCCATCATTTGGTTCTTGCTGTAGGGACAAATTTGTGTTCTTACAGAGAGTGGAACAAACTTTTGCCCCACAAAGGTAGGGAGGGTGTGTGTTTGTCTTCAGTTCAGCCTCTGGTCTCCTGCAGTTCAGTCAGAGTCGGCAGCAGAACAGATCGAATCAGGGGGCATAGGAAACCAGAGGGGGACACAAACTGCTGTTCAAGAACTCAATATATGATGTAAATGCTTCTTAATATGAGTTTGTCATCAACCAACACAGCAAACCAGCTCAAATTACACAACATTCTACAAAGTCTCTTTTTAAATACACACACACACACACACACACACACACACACACACACACACACACACACACACACACACACACACACACACACACACAGTGTACTGTGCACTCCAAACTGCGAAAAAAAAAAAAAAAAAGCTGATGTGCAGGCCATGTCTCTCCCTCCCTCCATCACCCTCTCCATCTCTCTCATACAACACACACATATCGAATGTGAATAATGAATCTCAAATTTTAATTTGATGAATTTAGACAGACCCAAACCCACACATTACACATTTTGCGTAATAATGAAAGCCAAGACTGGCGCCATGAAGTGAATCAAATGCATGTCCTTAAGAAGAGTTGCAAGCAGAGACTGTTGTTGCTGATCCTCCTGAGAACAGCATCCTTAGTTGTACACTTTCTGGTTAAGTCCCTTTCAAACGCCAGCTGAACCAACTGGGCCTTTCTTTTGTGGAGCATCACGCATCTGTTGTCCGAAAATGTGTTTCAATGGATGGACAGACGGAAGAGTGTTGCACCTACACTACTGACACAATCTGTGAAGGAGAGAGAGTGATGGAGAGTCTTATATTAGGAATGAGCTGCAGCTGAACTTGCAGGTGAGTGGAGTTGGGCTGATGAGGTGGGAGTGGCTGGCAGGTAGAGTGGAGCAGAGGCAGGGAGAGTGGAAAATGACTGAGGCAGAGGGACAAGAGGGAAACTGGGAGAATGGAGCTGTGACAAGAACACTTTCTCTTTCATTTGTTCAACACAGACAGGTCATTTCCCATCATTTGGTTCTTGCTGTAGGGACAAATCTGTGTTCTTACAGAGAGTGGAACAAATTTTCACCTCACAAAGGCAGGAAGGGTGTGTGTTTGTCTTCATTTCACCCTCTGACTGAACTGCAGGAGACTCTGGTTCTTTCCATCATTTCTTTCCGGCCTCTTTTTCCCCTCTCCTCTCTACGTCTGTATGTTTATGAAGTAAATGAACAGAGATTATGGCTCTGTCAGCCTGGTGCACAGAAAAGTCCTGAGTGTGTGAGATTGCAGAGTTGCAGTGAGAAGACAGGACAGATGCTGCTGTGTTTTACTCTGCTGCACATCTCAGTGAAGAGCGACTGATTTAAAAGCCGTCACATCACCTCGAGTGACTGAAGAATGACTTCAGGCGGGAGAGTGGGCATGCTTTCATCAGAGAAACAAGATTCTAATATTTATTGTCTGTGATGATTGGCTATTTTTTGTGCCTTCTAACCAATCAGATAGTGCTGTGGGTGGGACTTTCACTTTGACTGAAAGTCGCATAGTGTGGATTACACTTGATAAACAACAACATAATGTATAATTATGACCTGTTCTCTGGTGCCACATTGTGGACAGAAAGAGCCTCAGCTCATTTGCCACCAAATCAACTCATACAGACAACAAACAATATAAATATTGCATTCACAGTACACAAAAATACACACCATGAAAAGCCATTTGAGACATGATTAACAGCTAAAGAGTGAAAAAGACCACATCTAAAAGTGTTGATTTAAAAAAATCTGACCACAAAAAGACCTTTTGAGTCATTCAGTAGAACAATGAGGCATCAATCGTTGCTCACTGAATAAACTTCCATTGTAAACAATCTGTCATGGATGGTCTTCAAAACACAGAACTGTTTGTAGTTTGTCTCTGATTCTCTTTTCCTTCCTCAAGCAGGATAATCCTGACTGAGTCTTCCTCAGTACAAACTCACAGTTTACTTTATTGTCCATGTAGATCAGGGCTGGGCCATCATTTTTCATGGGGGGGGGGGGCACATGAGAACTTGATCAGGCTGCTGATATAGGGTCCTAATTATGGCCAAATCTCTGTGGTCAGAAGTGTTCCATATACTTCTATTGTTTGTCTCCCCTTCTGAATTGTCATGATGAATTATGGGCTGATATTTTGTTGTTTTGTTGTTTATGTCCAAAACTTAATTTTTTTACAGTGTACCATGCATACTGCATACAGGTTGCAGCAAAAGTAGAAGAAGAACATCATAAACAGCATGGATGTTCAGCACCAAGTGAATAAAGGTAGAATTTAAAAGAAAAGATACAGTTCATTATCATTACCAGTGAAGCCCTTTCAAAATAAAGGTCTGATAACAGTGTAATGGGAAGCAAAATGCTTCATCTTTTCCATGATTTCCTTGTGGGCCACATAACCTTCATCCTTCAGTGGGCCACATTCGGTCCCCTGTGCTACATTTTGCCCAGGTCTGATGGAGACAGACATTTGTAAGATCTCTGTCTGCTGACCCTTGATTGATGGGACAGCTGACAAATAAAGTAAATTTCCATCATAATCCACTGTTTCTTCCTCTCATGAATTTAAATAGTTAAATAATTCACTTTAGTACAGCAGACACATAAAAAGATAGGTAACCAAATCAGAGAATTGTACAGTCATCATCCACCACAGGTTGCGGCTGTACTCTAACTCTATATCTCTCTCTTTCTCTCTCTCTTTCTCTCTCTCTTTCCTCTTCAAGTTCTCTTTGATGCTGTTCCTCTAAACGTCTCTTCCTATCTTCATACTCCCTCTGTCTTTCCTCTTCCTCTCTCCTCCTTTCTACCTGTATTCTTAGACTCTCCATCATTCTCTCCCACTCCCTCCTCTCTCTTTCCCTCCTTCTTTCTTCCTCCCACCTTATTCTCTCTCTCGCTCTCTCAGCCTGGAGTTCCTCATTAATTTTCCTCATCTCGTTTTCATATTTTTCCTGAATCTTTCTCTCCATCTCCTCTCTTTCTTTGCGTATTTTTTCTTCTTTCTCTTTGAGGATGCGTTGTTTCTCCTCTTCGATCGCCCTCTCAGCCTCTTGGAACATCTCGTTGGTGTAGTGGCTTCCTCCGTTCTTCTGGACTATATTTCTGATCTTCTGGAGCAGCACACTGACCTGAGTGCGATCCTTCAGTTTATTGTTGAAGACGTGGTACTGGCCGTTACACCTGGCAACAAGTTCCTGCAGGTCTGCGCTTCCACCCAAGAACTCTTCTATGGTCATGTTTTCAAGAAGGTCACCACCAGTAAAGAGAACCATGCTGTATCTGTCTGCTGCCTGGCCAAAGATTTCTTGAATCCTCTGCACCGTCTGCTTTTCTTCCTCTGTGTATCTGCCCAGCCTGATGACCACCAGGAATACATGGGGTCCTGGAAGAGCAAATGAGATGCACTGGACTAAATCTTTAGCTGTTTTGTCCTTGCCAAACCTGGTGTCAAACAGACCCGGGGTGTCAATGACAACAACCTGTTGTCCATCCACCGTTGCTTTGCCCTTAGAACAGTCTACAGTCATAGACTTGGCACTGAACTTCGATTCAAAGCACCGTCGTCCCAGAATGGTGTTTCCAGTGGCACTCTTCCCATTCCCAGTCTTCCCTAACATCACTATCCTCATCGTCACATCCTTTTGTCCTGTTTGGAGAATAAATAACATTTGATATGAATCAAAACTTTAGATGTTATAGATATGATTTTATAAATTCCATCAACAGCATGGAAGTTTTTACTGTCTGTGCAGAACATTAAGAGTCATAATTCCACACAGGACTCTTTATTGAGATCTTTCATTTAAACCTTACATATTTTAGAGATGTCTGATAAGTTTTTCAGGGCTGATATTTTCATTCTCTGTCTGATTTAGATATAGAAAACCTAGTATTCCTACATTGCTCAAGCTCTACCTGTTTCACATTTCCTGTTTCATATTTCAGTTTTCTCAGGAGCAGTAATTGACTTCATATCGTTATGCACAGCAGATCACACTCACAAAAATGGCTCCATTCTGAGAAGTGATATTCCAGTTTGTTTTGATTCGAATGGAGTGAAGATTTTCAGTAAGTGTTGACGGGAAACTAAGACCTAACCAGGGGTGGATCTAGAGGGGTGGCATGGGGTGGCATTGCCACCTCTAAAAGATGCCTGACCACCCCATCTGCCACCATAGTTTTGGACAGTTCTAGTTCAAAATGCATGTATGTAAAGTTGGGCTGGATGGAAATTTACAAAGCTGAAGCTCCAAGTACATGACACTCTAATATATACAATTCAATGATGTTAAAATCTCCATGCCACCCTCTGCCGAAACTACACAACCCAGCCAATGAAGGGAACAAATACTATCCAATCAGGGGCAGAGTAGGGCGGGTCATTACTTTGCTCTCCTGGTAAAAAAAAAAAACCAAACAAACAAACAAACAAAAAAAAAAACATGTGGTATCTGTAGCTCTGTGTGCAATAACCATAGCTCAATGCCAAATCAATGTTTTTTTCTTAGGATCAAACATCACATTGTAAATTGTAAATTGTCTTAAATAAAATGAACACAATAGTATTATAACTTACTCAGATCTTGTCTGCTGGACATGTTTGGGTGACAGAGTGAAGGTGCTGCTGGTCCCAGTGCTGCTGAGGATCAGAGTGTTTCTGCTGCTCCTCCTTTTTGTCTGATGGCTTCAGGAAGCAAACCACAGCTAACAGTTACACAGTGAACATCAGAGTGAAAGTGAAACTGAAACGAGGCGAGTTCTCTTAAAGCAGGGATTATTACAGTCTGTGCAGACAAGTACAACCAGACTTTTGACTCTGTATTTTATTGGCTCAAAGACATAATATTAACTGAAGTACTATTCTTACTAAATCTAGAGCAGGGGTGTCAAACGCACGGCCTGCGGGCCAAAACCAGCCTGCCAGAGGGTCCAATCCGGTCCACAGGATGAGTTTGCAAAGTGTGCAAATTACAGAGAAGACATTAATTTTAGGGTTGAAACAATTCCTAGAGTAATTCGAGTAATTGATTACTAAAATCCATTTAAATCTGAACAACTGTACAGCACACTGTGTTTCTCATGTGAGGGTTATTAAACACCAGAGTACTGATGAGTGCTGACGTTTAAATTCAGTGTTGAGGTAGTTACTCAAAAAAAGTAATTAGTTACTAGTAATGAGATTACTTTACTAGTTACTGCATTTGAAAAGTAACTTCACTACTTATTGCTTTACTTTCCCGTTTATTAATTTACTGTGTAGATACATGGACAAACATCATAGCCGTATCATCACTTACCCTGTCCCCATACTGTTTATTGTATAAATGTGCTGAATGACTCCTTCAAATGACCCGCGAGCAGGATCTTTCGCCACAAGTTTGGTATTGCCATGCTATGCTGACAAATGCTTAGACAGGTTGCTCATTGACTTGGCACTAGTTGAAACACACCTGTCGCCTGGGATAGAGCGCATTTCACACGAATATTTTTGTCCTTTCGAGCAATAAACTGAAAATAATGAGAATATCGCCACTGGCCGAGACCCCCTGTCTCCGTCTCCATCTCCATTTACCTCTCTCCTTCCTTCGCACGAGCAACTACGTCACTCAAATCGATCTCTATGGCAACGTGCCCAGGCAAGCACACGCACACAGGCAGCACGCGCACACACCGCTTAAACAGATCAGAACTTTACACACAGGCAAACACGGCTTGGGTAGCAAAGTAGTTTCGTTACCAATATTTTAAGTGTAATGCGTTACTTTACTTACCCATGAAAGTAATATCGTTACTGTAATCCGTTACTTTGCAACTCGTAACCCCCAACACTGTTTAAATTTGGATGTAATTTATTATCACACGGCTGCAGCATCTCTCCTCTCTGTCAGTGCAGCTCCTCCATACACACACGTACAGTACAGACACACAGAGGAGGTCAGTGATTCTCTGACGCTGTCTGTATCTGATCTGTTGACGTTCTTCATCAGCAGGATGTTTTATAAAGACAAAAAGACTAAACCTAACTCACATTCTGTGTTTTTCCCTACATATTAATCCACCCATGATTCAGTTTTCACAGCAGCAGAGAAGCTGCGTGTGGAGGAGACTGTTGTTAATGACGAGTTTATTACAACAGAAACTAACGTGATGGTTAATGACATCATCAACAACCAGATGCACTTATAAAATTAAACAACTGTATAAGGAGGCCTGTAAGTAAAACAGGAGAGTCTGTGTTTCTCTGTGAGAAACTTTCAGATCTTCTCACAGCAGAGTGAACAGGTGAGGGAGGAGAGGAGGGCAGACTGATCACTAATCAATCACTGATACCGTCGTCCTCTCGGACTGATTAAAAAAATAAAAATGACAGATTTGGTGATAAACCAAACCTGGATGTCCACACAAATAAAGTCTTTGTGTGAAACACTGCAGTTTAACATTGTGCTGTTTACAGACAGTCTGCTGTCTGTAGTTTGACAGAGAGACAGACAGGGTCGTGTCTAGAAGGGAACCCTAGACCCGCGAAAGATCGCGTGAGTTCGATTATTTCTACTAAAATAATCGAACACAAATCTCACGAGAGTTGTGCAAATACAGAGTTACCTCCTGCGCAGCTCCAAAAATATAAAACCATGTCATGTGTCGATGTTTTTAATGTGGCGGGCCACCATAAATAAAACACTATTCACTGAACCACAGAGAGTCACTGAAACACTGATCACTGACCTGCTGTGATGGAAAAAATACTCACATTCTTTACTTAAGTAAAAACATTAATACCACAATGTAAAAATACCTAATTACAATTTAAAAATCTTGCATCCTGTTTTGCAACGTTTTTATTGCTTTTGTTGTATTTTAATGGTATTCTAATCGTTATTTTTTGATGACTAAATACAGACGTGCACACTCATAAGAGGAGAAAAAGGTGTCATGTTGGTAAACCTGTCCTCTGTCCTCTGGGGGTCTGGGAGCGTCTGTCCTGCTCAGAAGAAAAATGTTGTGATTTTAACATGTGAACAAAACATTCTGGTGACTGTTTCAGTTAAAAGAGTTAGTTCACTCTTCTGTTTGTGGTTTCTGCAGACATTACTACCTTTACTTTTACCTTTGTACTTAAAAAAAAGTAGAAAGTAAAAACAGTAAAAATAAAATTACTTTACTGAGTATTTTTACTTTAGCAATTTATAGTTGTTCATTTAATAGACTCGTCTTATCGTCTCTTTTGTATATTACCATTGCTCTTAAATAAAGCAAAAGTAATGTAACAGAAAAAAAATGCAGAACATGCAATATTTCTTATCCGATTACTCGATTAATTGCCAGAATAATCAATAGATTATGCTCTTTATTTTTAATAGAAGTATCTTCTCTTCCCTGTTGCTTTTCCTTGAAAGGCGAAGCATTCGTTTGTTCATTCAAGCAAAAGCAACAGGAAAAACAAATTAACACGTGAAAATAAATCTGAACACTTATAATTATTATTTTATGTTACTTTTGGTTTTGTTTCCATATTTTTATTTAGATTTTGTTTTCATTTATTTTAAAGATTTATTCTTTTTTTATACAGCACTCCTATAACCATAGTTTAGGGTTGTACGACTCATTCATCAGAGAGCCAGTGTAATACATTTTGATCAACATGACATAAGGAACTGCTAAGTGAGAAAACAGCAGACAGTTGTACAAAGATATAATGTGCCAAATTGGTGCAAAAGAATGTGAGAAATTCATGATGTACACAGAAGACAAGAGGATGTGGAGGTCCAAGTATCTGTAAATACTTGAACTGTATATCTGAGTCCAGCTGTACTCCTCTGATCATCCCACACTCACCCCTCCCTTCTCCATTTACAAGAAATGGCAGCAGTTCTCTCAAACACCAGGGTGGACAACATGTCTGCTCCCCCTATAGGATGAAATGTAACAGCACGTGTTCTGTGGTTCTATAAACAGAACATACTGTTCACTAACAATGTGAACAGTGTGTCCACACAGAACTGAGTCTGACCAGCCTTAAAGTTTTTCTCATGTGCTTGAACAAATTTATTCATTTAAACATAAAGCACACAACTTCCACACAACAGCCCCCTCAGCCTGAATGCACCTAAATATGGCAAAATAATAACTGAATAATATAATAATAAGTTTTAACATCAGTTACATTTTTAAAACCTTTACCTTTTAATAAACATCCCTATACTAGTTTAAGCTTCACATTTTTTCTTTTAACAACACAACACAGTCAGTTTATACACTCAGAATGATTCATTGTCACAGTTGTGACCCACTAAATGCCCAACTATTGATTGAAGACAAAAAATGGATCTTTTAAGTGTGTAAGTGGTGTACAGACTTTTGTATAAATTGTAATTGTAAGGTTTACAAGTTCATTCATGCATTTTAGAAATTTACCAAAAAATATATCTACAATGTTTGTACAGTTAATTATTTATATATTTTATTATTTTCATATTATGACCAGTATGACAGTATGACCGGTTCCGCCTTAATTTGTGCCATATGCCAGAGATTTTAGGAGACATTAATCATGCCAGACAAGCAGTATGGAGATATTTTATTTATTTATTTATTTTAGTTGTTGTATGTTTGAAAAATGGCTGGGAGATTTTGTACCACTGTTTTCCTGTGAAACTCCAGCAGTGTTTTATCTGACCCTCAATTGGCACAAGGGTGAGTACATATTGACTGACTTTTCATTTTTGGGTGAACTAACACTTTAATTGTGTCTTAGAAACTGAGAAAAACAGTAATGTTAGATGGTAATGAGGCGTCTTGAGTGTAGCTCACCTTTACTCCTGTCTGACATGTATTAAACAGAGACAGTCTTTGCTCTCCAGGTTAATGAGTTCAGCAGATCTGCACTGCAGACGCCTTTTTGGTTTCAGTGTGTTGTTTGTTCACAGAACTCGGTACATGTGAGGGCAGATAAGGAGAAAATAGCTCTCTGTGTGAGAATGTGAAAGTAAACGTATCTCTGCTGTAAAAGAGGAAGAAATGTGGACTGACAGATGGTATCTGAGGAAGAGGCCTCTGTGGGATCTGTACCTGTGACAGTAAAACTCACAGCCGCTGCAGACCTCATGATTCTTCTGACTGATAAGTATTTTACATGAAGAAAAGATGAAGATTAAAGGAGAGACAAGAAACACTTCAAACTCAGTTTGGGTTTGGTAACATCATTACTTTGGTTATTTCCATCATGTTGGTGGTATTTTCATCATTAGTGGAGCCAAAAAATGACTGAGGTGCCATGTTCTTTAATGAAACACTCAAATATTATTTCAGTTAGTGAAAGTGTCACTCCTGTCAGACCCTGATGAAGACCTCTGTTAGTCGATACATGCTGGTCATTTTTTGACTCTTTTTGCCATGTAAAGTTAAGGCATTTGAACTTTATACAAACTTTACAGTGTGCCTTCGTGTGTTTGAAGGAGCCTTGCATTTTTGATGTTGTTACTGAGACTGTTTGACCCATTCAGTGAGCCCTTCACCTGAAGAACAAGTCCCAAATATAACCTTCTTTATACTGTTTAATATGTAAAATATAGTTTTTAACTGCAGGATGAGTATGATGATGGACAAAATGATTTAGAATAAATATTTCCAACAATTTGTCACAACGCAAATGACTTCGGATCATTCAGTTTCTTGTCACTCTTAATCCCTCCCTTATTTGCCCTCAAGTCAGCTTAAAGGGATAGTTCACCCAAAAATGAAAATTCAGTCATTATCTACTCATCCTCATGCCGTCTGACAGTCGAGTGTTGCAGAAAACAGTGTTGTAGAATCTCTCAAACAATGTTAGTGAATGATGACCAGCTTTCAAACATTAAGAAAAAAAAAACAACTGGATAGAAACTATAAAATAATTTGACACTCCTTGTCTGGTGTAATCCAGTTTCTTTAAGTCCCAACATGCCGTTTGCACACCATCACAACACACACATCCAGTTCAGACAGTGTGCAATGACGTGGCTCCAAGCTAAGGATCTACAGTGAAGATTCAGGCTAAAAGCATGGTGTACATAACTTTTTTTTTTCTTTTTTTTTTTTTTTTTTGTCAACTTGGCAAGTTGGGGCTTTAAGAGACTGCAGACAAGCAGTGTGGAGGCATTTCATGTTTTATGGTCACCATTCACTTCCATTATTTGGAAGAAACTCCAGTAGTATTTTGTGGACTAAAAAACTAAACGCGACCTTCAAGCAGCATAAGGGTGAGTAGATAATGACTGAATTTTCTTTTTTGTGTGAACTGTCCCTTTAATGTTCCATATATTTTGTGTTAACGTTCAGCCTAAAGGGGGTGGCACGATGGTGCAGTGGTTAGCACTGCCGCCCCACAGCAAGAAGGCCCTGAGTTCTGAGGCGGGGCCTTTCTGTGCCGAGTTTGCATGTTCTCCCCGTGTCTGCGTGGGTTCTCTCTGGGCTCTCTGGCTTCCTCCCACAGTCCAAGTCCAAAATTCATTCATAGGTGTGAGTGTGAGTGGTTGTCTGTCTATGTGTCAGCCCTGCCATGAACTGGCGACTTGTCCAGGGTGAACCCCACCTCTCGCCCAATGTCAGCTGGGATAGACTCCAGCAGCCCGCAACCCTTCCGGAATAAGTGGTTACAGAAAATGAATGAATGTTCAGCTTAAAGTATTTACTAAATGATTTCAAGAAAACTTTAAAGCTGTTGGTTTAGATGTTCTAATATTCTGTTTCCCAGATTAGAAAACTTGTTTTGGAAGGAAAATGTACAGTAATTACATAAGTTCCAGTCAATGACCATGAATTTGTTTCCATTTTCACATTGACTTCCTTCCTTTCAGCGTGACTGCTCTGAAGTGACAGTCTGGATAATCAGGCTGGTTGCTGTTCATCAGTCACCTGTCAGATTTCTTTTTTCCCTCCATGATAATAATAATAATAATAATACATTTTATTTATAGGCGCCTTTCTTGACACTCAAGGTCACCTTACATCATCAACATAAAAGCAAACACAATATTAAAAGACAATAAAATACAAAATACAGTTTAAAATTAGACAATGCAAATGTGATCAGAGGGAGTAAGCCAGTTTAAACAGATGGGTTTTGAGTTTGGATTTGAAATGTGGTAGTGAGTCTGTGTTACGGAGGTCAGGTGGGAGTGAGTTCCAGAGCTGGGGAGCAGAGCGGCTGAATGCTCTGCTCCCCATGGTAACAAGACGGGCGGGGGGGACGATGAGATGGATGGAAGAAGAGGATCTGAGGGTGCGGGTAGGTGTAGCAATGTGGAGGAGGTCAGAGAGATATGTAGGGGCAAGGTTGTGGACAGCTTTGAAGGTAAGGAGGAGTATTTTATAGTTGATGCGATGTGTGATGGGGAGCCAATGTAGCTGTTGTAGAATAGGTGTGATGTGATGGATTAAAGGGGTGCGTGTAATGATACGGGCGGCTGAGTTTTGGACCAGTTGTAGTTTATGGAGGGTTTTATGCGGAAGGCCAAAGAGAAGAGAGTTACAATAATCTAAACGGGAGGTGACCAAACTGTGAACAAGAACAGCAGTTGAGTGAGGGGTAAGAGAAGGACGAAGCCGGTTGATGTTACGAAGATGGAAGTAGGCAGACCGAGTGATGTTATTGACATGGGAGGCGAAGGAGAGGGTGCTGTCGAGGATGACACCCAGACTCTTAACCTGAGGGGAGGGAGAGATGGAGGAGTTATCAATGGAAATAGAAAGATTATGGAGTTTGTTTAATGTAGATTTTGTGCCTGTTAAGAGAAATTCTGTTTCATTGCAATTTAATTTAAGGAAGTTTGAGGTGAACCAGGATTGTATTTCAAGAAGGCAATTGGTGAGGGACGAGGGTGGGAATGTGGAGTTAGGTTTGGCTGAAAGGTAGAGCTGGGTGTCATCCGCGTAGCAATGAAAGTGAATATGATGTTTGCGGAAAATGTGACCAAGGGGGAGAAGGTAAATAATGAACAGCAGGGGCCCCAGGACAGAGCCCTGGGGGACACCTGAGGTGACGGGGACTGAATGGGAGGTGAATGATTTTAACTGGATGAACTGAGTGCGGCCTGAAAGATATGAATGAAACCAGTTAAGAGGTGTGTTTGTGATGCCAAGAGAGGAAAGTCTGTTCAGGAGGATGGTGTGTGAAACTGTGTCGAAGGCTGCGGTCAGATCAAGCAGAAGGAGAATGGATAGTGAACCGGAGTCAGCAGCAAGGAGGAGGTCATTAGTGACTTTAAGGAGTGCTGTTTCAGTGCTATGGAAGGGACGGAAACCAGATTGGAATTGTTCATATAAATTATTGCAGGAAAGATGGGTGTGGAGTTGAGCAGCAACTGTTTTTTCAAGAATTTTGGAAATGAATGGAAGATTTGAGATTGGGCGGAAGTTATTGAGGTTATTGGGATCTGAACCAAGTTTCTTGAGTATTGGGGTTACAGCAGCTGATGATGATGATGTCACACAGACAGCCTCAGTGCTTTGCTGCCATCCTGTGGTGACTTACTGTCATTGTTTTCACCAATTTCTTCTTCTCCTTCAAGGAAATCTGCCCTCCCATAAAATAAACCAAACTTTGCACAGAGTTCCAGTCTTGTGGCAAACTTCCTCAACTGGCATTGTGGGCTAATAGTCCTGATGGCAACGTTTAAAACATTGATGATTCAACTATAACTTTTACCACAATATAGGCCCAGTGAGCAGGAATGATCGGATGCTTTGAGTCAGCAAGAATTATGAAGTCTATCGCTGTTTTTCTCAGAAAATTTAAACTTAATTGAACCCGTAGTTTTTGCTCAATTAACACCAGACTTGCTGCACTGCATCTGTAGACTGTCGCCCACAAACCATCCAGCAAGACTCTGGATTTATCAAATATTGATCTCACAGTGCATCGAAGTATTTTACTATAAACACCTAGTGGTGGACAGTAACAAATTTACTTGAGTACTGCAGTTAAGTACATTTTTTGAGTATCTGTAATTTACTCGAGTATTTGTTCTTTTGGAAACTTATAACTTTCACTCCACTACATTTCAAAGACAAATATTGTACTTTTGACTCCACTACATTTCTAGGAATGTTGTTGTTACTTTTTGACTGAGCTTTGAAGTCAGCTGTTGCTGTTTTTTCTTTTCTAAAATACAATTGGCCACAAACTGTGTTCCTCATAGAAGGAAACCAATCACAGTACCTGCTCTGAACTGGGACTGATGTAAAAGCGGAAATACGTCATCTAGACGCGCTTTGTAACAAGAACAAGCAAACTCTCCCTCTTTCATTCAAACAAAACTCAGTAATGGTGACGGCAGGAGATTATAATTAGAAACAGAGAAATAATTCCAGGGAGGCTTTTAATGTTGGATTGTTTTCATCGAGGTGAAAAATAGCACATAATGAATGTAGAGGGTGTCCATGAAGTCTCTTTACAATTTAACAAATTTATTACAAAAGCAAATGAATAGACAAATCTGTGGAAATTATTACAAAATGAAAAATACATATTGAAGTGTTTTTTTTGCCTCATTTAATATTTTTTTTTAATTGTAAAGAGAGTTTGTGGACACCCTGTATATCTGCCCGTGAAGACAGAAAGAAATCTCAGTTATTTAACAGACTTGGAGAACTCCTTACAGTCAGCTTCAATCTAATTCCATGCTGTGATTTTAATACAGTTACATCAGAAAATGACAACAGCTGTCCTTTTTGTTTTTGATTGTATTTCTATGTTGAAATTTTTATAGGTGTTTCTATAGTTTTTGTGTAGCAGAGTGGTTCTACAAGCAGGTCAGTACATCATCAGGTGGTTTCAGAGAGTTACAAGGTTCTGTGAATGCATCATGAAAACAATACAACAATGTATGGATATTAGAAAAGGTACTTTAAAATTTGTACTTTTGAATACACACACACACACACACACACACACACACACACACACACACATATGTATATATAAATATATATATATATATATATATATATATATATATATATATATATATATATATATATATATATATATATCCTGTACTTGAAAATTTTGATTGAGCAACTTTCACTTGTAGTTGAGTAATATTTGACCAGGAGTATCTATACTTTAGAGGTTTAGCACTTTGTCAACCACTGTAAACAGCTAATGCAAATTCTCACTTCATACATCTAGATGTATATAGATGCATTTTCTTATTTTAACCCCCCTGTTATGAACAGATGGATGGATTCAGACATGGCAACAATGACACATCTGCTTTGCACCAGGTGTAAGATAGAGCCCTCATTGGTTTGCATGTCACCTCTTCAGGTTTACTGCAATTATACAAGACATCAGGTAGTTGTGTGTAATCCATGCCTTCTTCTATTTTCTTCCCTTTTAAAATTGGTCAACATACATTCTTTACTTCCCTCTTCTCCTTGGCCACAGTATGATAACATAAATGCTGAAATACTGGGTGACTGGCACAAACAGAACAGAGCACGTCCAAGTTGAAGTCAGAGCACAGTATGTCTGAGGATATCTATGCCAAGCCAGACCTCAGCAAAAAAGGTCGATTTCAGACTGGTGAAAAGAAAGAAGAGGAAGATGAAGAGGAAGAGAGTAGAAAGGAGGGCATCTGTGATAACACCGAGAATGGAGTAATTTATTACAACTGCTGGACAGAGAAGAGTACTCCAAAACCACTGGACAGCACCACTTACGACCAACAGAAAAGTATCAGTCTATCTATCTATCTATTCTTGTTCTGTCTGTCTCATGTGTCCTACATACATGGGACACTGTGTTTAATATTACCTGATATGAACATTAGAGACATTACATTTTTTATTCAGGTATTTTATGAGTTACTATAAAATCATGTTCGTATTTGTTACAGTAAATTTGTGAATGTAGGATGACAGGATGCTTGATATCAAACATCACATCACTTAACTAATTCATTTTAAAATAAACTCTCATCAGCTGTGTTTGTGTCCACAGACACTTCAGTCAGTCCGTCTGAGGATGTCTATGCCAAACCAGACCTCAGCAAAAAACTTCGATTTCAGACGAGTGAGAAGAAAGAAGAAGAAGATGAAGAAAGAAGAAACACAGACATCTATTCTTACCTCAATAATGTCGTGACTGTGGTCGATCCAAGTCCTCTAAAGACGACTCTACCCAGAGCTGCTGGAGTGTTTCTGGGGCTGCTGTGTCTCGTCCTCCTGGCTGCTGTCATCGTCCTGTTGGTCCTCTGTAAGTTTGACAAATTCATCAAGTCAATGGTTATGATACATCACACTTACATATGATGTCAGTGATCTGTGAGCATCCAACATGTTGAACCTTTGCTGTTACAGGGATTCAAGACAAAAGTACCTGGAACACACAGAGAAATCAACTGTCAGTGGAGAGAGACAAACTACAGGCAATAAATGACAACCTGACCACTGAGAGAGATGAACTTCAAAATCAACTCGGTGAGTGAAGATATGTATTTTATTTTAATTAGGGGAACAGTTTGACATTTTAGAAACTGTATAAAATTTTTTTCAAAGACTCTCAGTCATTTTTAGCTCATTATTCAAAACAGACTCTAGTAAATGCCATTGCCACATCTGTTTGATGGGACATCAAAACTCTATTGTACTCTGTTTGTAAAAGGTAGTAAATTTCCCAAAACATTTCACTTTTGCTTCGAAAGTCTCACTGCTCAAAAGGTTTAGGTGTTTTTTCACCATGACAGACAACCCAGGACAGCTGTACTTATGTTTTTGCACACATGCTAAAAACATGTCCAGTTTGGTTGAATGGATGAGAAATTCAAATCTTTTGTGAAGTACATAGAAGTTGTTCAAAGATTTGTACTTAAAGGAATAGTTCACCCAAAGATCTAACACTCATACCAACTGAAGGTCAGGTTTAGTTTTTTAGTCCACAAAACTCTGCTGGAGTTTCACAGGAAAGCAGTGTTGCAGAATCTCCCAAACAATGGAAGTGAATGGTGACCAGTTTTTAAACAAAAAAACATAAAATGCCTCCACACTGCTTGTCTGGTGTAATCCAAGTCTCCTAAAGCCCAAAATGCCAAGTTGACTAAAAAAAAATGCTATTTACACCATGTTTTTCATGAGCACACTGTCTGAACTGGGTGTGTGTGTTGTGATTAGGGGTGGGGGAAATTTCCGATTCTTAGATGCATCGCGATTCGGACGTGGACGAATCTGAATCGATTCACAAACGTCCAAATTTCGATTATTTAAATCTGTTAATTAAAGTGATACAGAAGCTTCTAAATAATGTGGAACTAAGAAGCGCGGTACGCGTCATCGCCGGGACACTTTGGGACGCGCACCTGGAGCGACACGCGCACAGCGGAAAACAAACATGGCCGACCGGCAGCCACCTCGCCATGAGGTCCGAACAGCTCCTTCTAATTTAAAAGCAGCCGCGTGGAAACACTTCGGCTTCTACAACGTCGACGGCGGAAGCGAACTGGACAAGAGCCACGTTATATGTAAGCTGTGTCGAGCTAAAATAAAATACTTTGGCAACACAACAAACATGAGAAGCCGTAACTCGATTCCACCCGACGGAGGAGTCGGGGAGACGGCAGGCTGCTGTTGCTGCGGCTACTAGTGGCTACTGTTGGTACTTTCCAGTTTGCACATATTTCCAATAGTTTAATAAAATATAATCGAAATGAATTCTTATTACAAATGCGCTGTTTTTAAAAATTGCAAGTGACGAATACTTATTCAGTGAGACAAAAAGAAATGTGTTTGTGAAAAAGTGCATCAATATACATAAAGATGCATCAATAATCGTTTTATAATCGAATCGTAGCCCCTGAATCGTAATCGTAATCGAATCGGCAGGTGCCCAAAGATTCCCACCCCTAGTTGTGATGGTGTGCAAACAGCATGCTGGGACTTAAAGAAACTGGATTACATCAGATGAGCAGTGTCGAATTATTTTATGGTTTCTTTCCAGTTGTGTTTTTTGTTTTTTAATGTTTAAAGGCTGGTCATCATTCACTAACATTGTTTGGGAGATTCTGCAACACTGTTTTCCTGTGAAACTCCAGTAGTGTTTAGCAGAGTCACAAAATATACTCGACTGTCAGTCGAAATGAGGGCAAGTAGATAAAGGCTGAGTCGTCATTTTTTGGTGAACTATCCCTTTTGAAAGTTGAGCCAAAGCAAATGAGAAAAAGTGTAAACCAGGGCATCATGTAATGGTCAGTATCTTGTCAGCAGGTAACAGGTAGAGACTTTGGTCAGGGCAGAGCTAACTGTTACTTGGTCCTATTTAGAAGGAAACCATGGGTTTGCAAAACTTTCTCTAGACTTGCACATGCTGTTTCATCATTGTGTGTTTCTTTCCTCAGGTTGCAGGTGCACCAAAGTCTATTGGCACACTCCACTATAGAAAAGAGTTTATTTTTATGACTTATTTATTCATCTACTTATATAATTTGTGTTTTGTGAGTAGCATAAATGGACTACAACTGTTATTTCACCATACAGCTCTGAGTATGTTTGTCTTTAAGTTCAGTCTAAGAAGACGTTAAATGTTTAGAGTACATATTGTAAAATCCTGAAAAGTAATTCAGACAGAGACAATACAAGCAGTCTTGGTGTTATCCTCATATGGATGCTGATACACCTCAAACTCATTGAGACAAGAATGTTTAGAAATGGCTCCAGCTCCTGATTGGCTTATCCTAATATTTTTACCTGAACCATACCCAATCAGTCTCCATATGTCTAAATAAATTAGCACATTTCCTAAAATTTTAAACCTCCAACAGGTTTTCAAGTATCTCTAAAGTGACTTATTATCTCAAAATAATAATGCCTTATTATTCCAAAATAATATGTTTATATATTAAATACTGACTTTTTATCTCAAAATAATGAGATAATTATCTCAAAATAATCAGTTAATATCTCAAAAGATTTACATATTAACTAAAAATAATGATTTAGTATCTCAAAATAATGAGTTAAACTAAAAAGAACATTTAAATGTATTATTCAGTGACTATTTTGATAAAGTTTCTAAAGATTCTAACTTTATTTTGAGATATTGAGTCATATCACACACAATTTAGAAAATAAGAAAGAAAATAAAATCATGTTTAATTGTTAAATTTAATTCATTACTTCCCTGAACTCAAAATCAAGAAGAGCAGAGCAGTGATCGCTCTCTCCGGCAGCTGTTGTAGCCATGCCCCCTACTGTCCTTGTCCTGTGTCGCCCCTGCACACACCCCTCCTTGTAGCGGACCCAGCCAGACAATGGTGAAGCCTACTGATGTTTTTGAGATATTTATTGTGAATATGAATTCCTTTCCTTTGTTCTTCCATTTCTCTCTAAAGACACCGTAAGAGCTACGGGAGGATGGACATAAAACAAAAGAAAAATAAATAAAGAGTGAACATGAATGAGCCCTTAACAGGTATACAATATCACTTAACACAAAAAAAAAGGTCATAAAACAAATTAAATAACAAATACCTTTTTCCCATTCCGGCAAGGGTGCTTTTAAAGTCTGCATAAAAATTCGTGAACAGCAACAGCATGTGTAACGTTTTTTCCTTGTCCTTTCTGTGAACCTTTTTTGGAGGAGTCTCCCTCCTTTCAAGAAACTGCTTCTTAGACACACACATTTCCGGTGCTACCGGAAGGGCGTCAAAATAAAAGCCCGTAACAATTAAACACATTCAAAATAAAAGCATGGAGGGAACATTTATCTTAACATTAGAAAACCAAAAGACGATGAACAGATCAGCAGTCATTTACACTCCCACCAAATCATGAGTAAATAATGGAATGGTATACAGTTCACATTAAGTATGAATGATTTCTAACTGAAAATGACATTTCCTTTATAAGGGCTCAAACAACTTATGCAAAGAACAAATAACCATTATAAATCTTATAAGTTATGAAGGGGGGGTAATTATGAAATACAGGGAGAGTGAGCGAGTTTAATCAGTCTCTAATAGTAGAACTAGCTTCTGGACTGGGCGCTCCACTTCAGACAACTTGTGGAGGCGCTCACCTTTCTTGCCAAGCTCTCTGTCACCAAGGCAGACTTTAACTCTCCTTACTAGTCCGTCTTTGTCAGCAGTGGTTTCCGATACTCTGCCCAATCTCCATTCATTTCTGTATGCATCCTCTCCTTTCATCATGACGACATCTCCAACTTGCAGATTCCTCCTTGGTGTATGCCAACGTTGTCGGAGAGCGATGGTGGCAAGGTATTCTCTTCGCCATCGACTCCAAAACTGTTCAGCCAGGTATTGAACATGTCGCCACCTCTTCTTGCCATAAATGTCCTCTCTGACAAACTCACCAGGGGGGGGTAAGGCCTTGACAGTTTTCATAGTCAAAAGATGATTAGGGGTAAGTGGCTCAAGGCTATGGGGGTCACTGAGGTTATTGACAGTCAGTGGTCGACTATTAACGATTGCCATAGCTTCATAGAAGAAGGCTCGCAGTGAGGCATCATTTAGCCTACCAGAAGAAAGGGCGAGCGTGGACCTTAGGACGCTTCTCACTGTCCTTATCTGTCTTTCCCAAACCCCTGCAACATGGCTTGAATAGGGTGCATTCATGCAAAGGTCACATTGTTTCTCAGAGAGAAATGCAGCCAGCCGGTCTGCATTGACTTCCTTTAGAGCTTCCTTGAGTTCATTTTTGGCTCCTACGAAGTTGCTTCCTTGATCAGACTTGATCTGACGAACAGCACCTCGTATGGCAATGAAACATCGAAGGCCATTGATGAAGGCGTCGGTAGACATGTCATCAAGCATCTCAATGTGAACAGCACGGGAGCTAAGGCAAGTGAAGAGAAGACCATACCTCTTGTTTTCCTTCCTTCCTTGCTTTGTGAAGAATGGGCCGAAGCAGTCCATTCCACAAAAGGTAAAGGGGGGGGATGGTTCTACACGTTCAGGGGGTAGATCAGCCATCCTTTGCTCCTCCGTTGGCTTCCGGTGCCGTCTACAGGTGACACACTGACGAATGTATGATGCTACTGCCCTATTGATTCCTGGAATCCAGTAGCCATTGGACCTGATTTCATTAAGGGTGAGGCCTTTGCCTTGATGTTTTGTCCCTTTGTGGTGATGAGCAATAATCATCTTTGTAATGTGATGATCTCTTGGAATGATTGCAGGGTGCTTGATGGAGTTGGGAAGAGAGGAGTTACACAGCCTTCCTCCCACCCTGAGGACACCGTCTTTATCGAGAAAGGCATCAAGAGAGTGTAGTGGATTGTGAGATGGTAGGAGGTTCCCTTTGGGCAACAGTTTCAACTCTTCTTGATACACATTTTTTTGAAGTTCTTTGATTATGCAATGTTCTGCTTCTTCTCGTTCTGCTACAGTGGTGAGGTTGTTTGATTTGTTGTTGCGGATGCGCCTTAAAATGCGTGCAACTGCTCGAGTAGCCAGTGACCAGGATGAGAACTTGGACAAGCGATCAACCAGGCTTACTTGTTCTGTAGTTCTGGTGCTGAGTGTCAGAGCACTTCTGACCTCTGGATCTCCAATTGTTAATTCTGGGATCTCATCAGCTGGCAGCTCAATTTCCTTGTTCCACAAGAATTTGGGTCCATTGAGCCAGGTAGATGACAGAAGCTCATTAGGACTCAAGCCCCTGGAAGCGTGGTCAGCAGGATTTTCACTGGTTGGAATATGTCTCCATTGTTGAGGGGCTGAGCTGAGGTGAATCTTCTGAACTCGGTTAGCCACAAAGGTGTGGAATCGCCGTGCTTCATTTTTGATGTATCCCAAGACCACCTTAGAGTCAGTCCAGAAAAACTCCTCAGTAACAGCAGATCCAAGCTCCTCCTTGAGCATGTTGCTCATCTTGACAGAAACAACTGCAGCTGCCAACTCCAACCTTGGGACAGTTGTGACCTTTGATGGTGAGACACGTGATTTTCCTACAACCAAGGCACAGTGAACATCTCCATCTTCATTTTGAAGCCTTAAGTAGGAACACTGACCATAGCCCTTTAAGCTAGCATCCGAGAAATGATGCAGCTCCGTCTTCAAGACCTTTCCAAATCCAGCAGGTGAGTAAGTGCGGGGTATGGTGACATTATCCAATTGGGCTAGATCACTTCTCCACTGCTCCCATTTTGGTTGAAGCTCTTCAGAGAGAGGATCATCCCAGCCTGTACCTCGCCTACACATCTCCTGGAGAATGATCTTTGCCTTGAGTAGAACTGGTGCCACAAACCCGAGGGGATCAAACAGGGAGGCAACTGTAGACAGAATGCCACGGCGTGTTGCAGGCTGATCCTTGAGGCTGACGCAAAGCTGGAAATGGTCAGACTCCACATCCCACTGGATCCCGAGCACTCTCTCAAGTGGCAGATCGTCAAATGAGAGATCCATATTTTTCACATTGGCCGCCCGTTCAGAGGGTGGTATACTCTCTAGGACATCTCTGTCATTTGACACAAACTTGTGCAGTCTGAGGCCGCCCATGGCACAGAGTTCACGAGCTTCTCTGGCAAGCTGAATGGCATCTTCAGTGCTTTCAATACTTGCAAGCCCGTCGTCGACATAGAAATCCCTCATGATAAACTGTGAGCCTTTAGGGTAGAGGTCACTGTTCTTCTTAGCGAGATGTTTCAGCCCAAAGTTTGCGCATCCAGGGGAGGAGGCTGCACCAAACAGATGTACCTTCATACGGAACTCACAAGGTGTTGAGTTCAAGTCTCCTTTCTTCCACCAAAGAAAGCGCAGGTAGTTGCGATCAGCCTCATCCACATGAAATTGATGGAACATTTTTTCAATGTCACACATTAATGCAACAGGGTGCTGACGAAAGCGAATGAGAACTCCGCTCAAGTTGTTCAGCATGTCAGGCCCTGAGAGAAGGTGGTCATTTAAACTGGTTCCTTTGTGTCTGGCAGAGCAATCGAACACAACGCGAAGCTTATCTGGCTTCTTCGCATGATGAACACCGTGATGGGGGATGTACCATCTCTCACCTTCACTCCCACCATCCTCGATCTGCTCTGCATCTCCCCTTTCAATGACCTCTTCCATGAACTTGACGTACTGCTCCTTATACCTTTCATCCCGTTGCAGCTTTCTTCTCAGGTGGTTGAGGCGTATCATGGCTGAGTTTTTGTTGTCAGGTAGGCTGGGCCTGTTTTTGAAGGGCAGAGGCATTTCATAGTGGCCATGTATGTTTTTCTGTATGCCCTTGTCCAGCTTGTTGAGGAAGATGATGTCATCTTGTGACACCGTTTTGCTGTCTTCGCTACCATCTTTGAAGTCAGATTCCAGAATACGAATAGCATCGGCAGGGGTTACTGGAGGCAGCTCCTTTACAGTGATTCTGTGACACAGGCGACTTGTGCTCTGCAAATCATGGCTTTGAGATGATCGCCCCACAATGCTCCATCCTAGATCTGTCCGTACAGCATAGGGTTCCTCATCTCCTCCTAAAATAACTTGCCTTGGTGCCATGGCTCTAGAGCAGTTGTAGCCTATCAGAAGCCCAACCTCACAGTCTTTCAGTGGTTGAATCTCGTCTGCTATTTCTCTTAGATGACTCCATTGCTTGGCCGTCTCACAAGTGGGAATGTGAGCACGATTCACAGGTATGCAGTCTTTTGTGTAGGCAACTGGAAGATCGACCTGAGTGGCAGAGCTGTATCCTCTTACAGGAAGGCCAAAAACACTCTCACTTGGGAGAACTGTGTTCGTTCCACTCATGGTTGTCAACTTCAACTTCACTGGATGCCTTTCAGCATTTAGATTATCACTCACTTCTTGGTCAATAAATGTAGTATCACTTTGGGTGTCCAGCAGGGCGTACACAAGTTTCTCAGCAGTTGGATTGTTTTTAGATGACACTCACACTGGCATCACCATTGATGTGCAGGACACACCTTCACTTGCTACGCTGAGTGATGTTGCAGCAGCACCTTCATTTGGCCCCATCTCTGAGGAAGACTTTTCCTTTTTATAGTTATAGTCATGAAGGACTGTAGGATGCTTTCCCTTGCAGTTGTCACAGAAGTGACGACGACGACACTCCTTTGCACTATGGCCAGATTTTAAGCATCCATAGCAAAGTTTATTCTCTTTTATGTAGTTTCGTCGCTCTAACAGTGACATCTCCGTGAATATGGGACATGCGTGGAGCTGGTGCTTATTATCCTGACAAAGAATGCATGGAGTCGTAAGCTTTCCCTGGTCTGACCTTTGGTTTGTAATGTCTGTAGCGGTGTGAGTTGTGAGAACACTGGCCTTGTTTCTCTTTGTGTCTCTAGGATTTCTTTTCTCAGTGTTAGAGTCTGACGAGCGAAGTGCGTAGAGGGATGTAATTGGATTGCAGGCAACCTCAGCTTCAGTTGACACAAACATTGCAAAGTCCTTGAAAGTTGGGAATTCTTGCCTTTCATTCAAGCTTTGTGTAACTTGTCGGTTCCAGCGTGAAGCTGCCCAGTCTGGTAGTTTGTGGACGAGCTTCTGGTTCTCCTCACAGTCATTTAATATGTCGAGACCCTTAACATGAGGCATGGCATCTTGACAGGCATTCAGAAAATCAGAGAAGTTTCTGAGCCCTTCAGCATCCTTAGGTTGAATCCTTGGCCAATTATTTAGCTTCTCTCTGAATGCTCTCTGAATGGTGAATGGCTGCCCAAAGCGACGGTTTAGTTTGTTCCAGGCATCCTGGTAGGCTTCATCGTCGTTTCGGAAGAAGGTGCCATCCAGTACCTGGCGTGCTGGTCCACCGACGTATTTCTTTAGATAGTAGAGTTTTTCAGCTGGAGTGATAGCCCTTTGGTCGATGAGGGAGGTAAACGCTGCCTTCCATTCTGTGAATCGTATTTTGGATCACCATTGAAAACGAATGGCTCTGGAACAGGAAGCCTATTTAAGGCTATGCTGTCTTGAAAAACCTGAGCGAGAGAGGAAATGTCTGTATGAGAGGGTGTTACAACAGGTGATAGCAGGGTTGCATTTACAGGCAGTCTCTCAGCCTCCTTGTCCCTTTCACTGTTAATGCAGTCAGCAGCTTCACATTCTGTCTCCTTTTTATATACCTTCAACTTGGCCTTAGCTGCTCGTACTTCCTTCTCTGCCTGTAGTCGTTCCAATTCATGCTTTTGTGCCTCTAGAGCTTTCCATTGTTGCTCCTCTAGCTCTCTTATCACTTCCTTTTGTTTTTCTTCTGCTATCATCATCTCATAATTGGTTTCCTTCACCGCTAGTTCAGCTGCTGCTTCTGCGCGCTTGGCTGCCATAGACGAAGCCATGGAGTTGTGATCAGACTTGCCATGACTGGTCAAGGAAGCAGCAGAGCCATATACAGACCTTGCATAGTCACGGTGGAGTAGTTCATGGAGGCGGTGTTTTTCTTGGTCCTCATTGAATTCACCTTCATCATCTACTGCTCTACCGTGGGCAATGATGATGATTTCTGTGGTAACTGATTCACAAGTATCAACTCGTCTCCTTACATCAGTGGATGGTGTGGCAAGATCTCTAATTTCAAAGTATGTGTTCATTATGTCATCTTTAGCCTTCTTAAGATCTTCAATGAGAGGCCAGAGCTCACTCTCTGCCATGTATGACTTAAGTTGATTTCTTGCCTTGCGTACACTGAGCTTCCATTGCTCGTACATGGCGAGCAGCCTTTTCTCCCTTTTCTTGGCCTCTTCCATTTGTAGTACACGCATCTTCTCTGTAGGGTTTCGTGCACGTTCGGATCGTCGAGGACCTGCAGATGGGTCATCAAGTTTACTTTGGTGATCAGTCTGACTTTCCTTTCTCGTTTCAGTTGTTTCTTTCAGATGTGTTCTATCAGGTGCATCTGCATGGTGCTCATTCTGAAGATCTGAAACTTCATGCTGGGAGCTGTCCATCTGCCTTCCTTCTGTTTCCCTAATGTCACCTGACTTTGACATTATCAACACAGTTTCTGAATTATCAAGTCAGAAGAAAGTCTGTTAGCAGATATGATCAAACCTCATAATGACTATTAGAACGTCAGTATATATCCACTAGCACAGCTGCATTAAGGTGCAGGCATTCAAATAACTGTAAATGTTCAGGTAAGTGCACAATAAGCAGAATTTTCAAAGTAACTGCAGTGCAAAACACAGGATATCAGAGTATGAGCACAGAATGGCTAATACATGTAAACACTCAAATAAGCATAAATGTTCAGGTGAGTGCACAATAAAGACAATTTTTCAGCTTGAAATGCAAAGTGAAATTGAGTCCAAAAAATGCAAAATGTCCTTAAGTATGAAGAGTCCACAAGAACAGTTCCTTATATTTAGAGGTATCAACAGTTTCTTTCCTTTAATGTAGATGAGCAGATGAGTGTTGAATGTTCAGTGGTTCAGTTTAAGAGTCTGTTCATGCGTTGTTCACCTTACCCGTAGTTCTGCATCAATGTCAGTGAGTGTGACCGTACTTGACCATTGCACCGAGTCCATGAGACTGCTGCCCAGGTTGCCGAAGTGGATCATGCGTCGATATGTCGGCTCATGTGCTGCTTGATGAATCCGTGTTGACAGCATGTGGCGATGAAGCAGCCGCGCCAGGCATACAATGGAGACCCTCCGTCATGGCCCGTCATGGAAGCAACAAGTCCTCAGATCGGTGTGGGAAAAAGCTCTTACTGTAGCGGACCCAGCCAGACAATGGTGAAGCGTACTGATGTTTTTGAGATATTTATTGTGAACATGAATTCCTTTCCTTTGTTCTTCCATTTCTCTCTAAAGACACCGTAAGAGCTACGGGAGGATGGACATAAAACAAAAGAAAAATAAATAAAGAGTGAACATGAATGAGCCCTTAACAGGTATACAATATCACTTAACACAAAAAAAACGTCAT
The DNA here is from genome assembly GCF_056507025.1 of Lutjanus erythropterus. Classification (NCBI taxonomy): domain Eukaryota; kingdom Metazoa; phylum Chordata; class Actinopteri; order Lutjaniformes; family Lutjanidae; genus Lutjanus; species Lutjanus erythropterus. Next base: position 41,829,709 of record NC_139319.1, on the reverse strand, counting down.
AAAACAAATTAAATAACAAATACCTTTTTCCCATTCCGGCAAGGGTGCTTTTAAAGTCTGCATAAAAACTTCGTGAACAGCAACAGCATGTGTAACGTTTTTTCCTTGTCCTTTCTGTGAACCTTTTTTGGAGGAGTCTCCCTCCTTTCAAGAAACTGCTTCTTAGACACACACATTTCCGGTGCTACCGGAAGGGCGTCAAAATAAAAGCCCGTAACAATTAAACACATTCAAAATAAAAGCATGGAGGGAACATTTATCTTAACATTAGAATGAACGTTAATGAACAGATCAGCAGTCATATTTTTCCCTCTTTTTAGCATTTCTCAAAATGGTGCAGTGAGGCTCAGACGTGGGGATGCAGTTCCACTTCACTGTTTAGACATGGAGAGCTTTTTAACTGATTGATAGAACACATGGGTAACATACAGCACAGCATATAAAAACTGAGAGTGGTGTTTCTGCTTGATGCTCTGAATTGTGTTTGTCTTTAATCGTGTCATAATGTTTTGTTACTGAAGACATGTCATTTATTTTATCATTTTGTGTCATTAAATAGAGACGCATTACTGTCCGGATGATTGGATAAGGTTTGGCAAGAGCTGTTATTTAATTTCTAAGATCAATCAACAAATTCCAAAGAAAACCTGGACTGACAGCAAAAAGTTCTGTGAGGATCAGGCTGCACACCTGGTGATCATATCTAATGAGAAGGAACAGGTGAGTGAACAAAAATTTTTTGTCTTGATCCTGTTTTTGTTGACATTGTTTCTGTTTTATTCTCTGCAAACTTTTCTAAGTTAAACATGCAACCAAATTACAAAATGTGTTTCCCTTCCCAAAACTCATCATTTGAATATTAGGACTTTTTGCTATTTTTTATTTTTTCATTTTGTTTTATGATAATGTTAAAGGACTAGTGTGTAGGATTTAGTGGCATCTAATGGTGAGGTTGCAAATTATAAATACCTCATCTCACCCTCCTACACCTACAGTGGCCACAAAGCTCACGCACAACATGAAAGGCCGTACTGAGAGCCAGTGTATGGTTTGTCCTTGCTGGCCTAAACATGGCAGTGCAACATGGTGGCCTCCGTGGACAATGATCTGCAGGGCGTATTCTAAAGTAATGAAAACCCCAAAATTCACATCATATGCCATTTTTGCCATATTCTACAAACAAATCATTTACGCATTGGACCTTAAAATGATTGCATCAGAGTGTAAACACGAGTTGGTGCAAGATGACAATGGCAGTTTAGGACACGTCTTAAATAAATTATATTTAAGGTGTGAACTAATCCGCCACTGTCATCCTGTGTCGTTGGTGCGCAAGTATCCCACCCTGTGTACCCATGGCACACAAGAGGATGCACCTTATCAGCTGCACACAAGTGCCTTGATTAATTCATTGGTGTGTTTTGAGCATAACATGCAATAAACCAATCAGAAAGTCAGCTGTCATCACCTTTAAGAAGCAGGTATGTCCGGAGTGCAAGTCTTGGGAGAATGATGGTGGAATTACAAGGAGGAATCAAGGAGCGAGGAGACAGATCAGCTGGTTCAAGAAGTGAAAGCACTCAATACAAGTTTAAAGGAAGTGATGCACAATTAAGCATGGATTATCCAGCAGGTACATACAACCTGCTAGTCTCATGGGGTCAGATATAAGGTCTTCTTCATTTTGTATTTTATAAATCATAATTGTTTAATCAGCTTTTCAGGTTGACACAAACACTACAGTTACTCCAGCAGTCATGCTGACTATCTGTTAAAGACAGTCCGACAGCTGTGATCCCATCCTGTGAGCACTTCAGACCTATGGAGATTTATTAGGCTTTATAATCCTTAAAGGTGTTGAATGGAAATGCATTGGTGTAAGACAGCAATGCCACCTGTATCACCAACTTGAACGATTTTGTCACTTGAATGTCCATTTCTATCCATTTTGCCGTTCACTCATCCCTGTATTTTCAGTTCAGCGCTACACTGAACTCCTCTATCAGCCTACACAAGCGTCGAATTTTACCTGCGTTGTCAGCAGCACAGCACAAGAGCTGCATGGTGTGATGTGATCGTATAACTGAAGTGTGTGAAGGACGCACACTTTTGCTTTTTCCTTCTCTGTGGGGGAGAGAGTAAAAGTGTGTATCCCAGCGCACCATGGAGCACCTCCCCTGTCTGCTCTTCTCAGAAACACGTTTTTCACAAGGAAATAAACAACTTAATGTTTTGCATTTGATGCCGAATTTGCAAGAAGGCACAACAGATTAAGTTGCCATAGCTGTTTTTAGCTTTTCTGAAGTGGTGCATACGAGTGATTTAAGAGAACTTGTTCATTCACCCATTTTCTCATATTTTGAATTTTCTCTCAGATATGAACACATTTCCAAAAGGTCCAGATGTGTTGTAGAGTCATGTTGTGCAGTCAGTCTGCTGTTAGCCAAACTGAAGTTTTTCACTCTTTTCATTTCATTTTGAGACTGAAAAATAAATTACACTTCATAATTATGTCGACATTATCCTGTTTGACAGCATTTCAAATGATAATATAATTATAAATGTACATATATATGTTTCAGTGATCCATTATGACTTGCTGTCAGTTGTTTGTTCAGGAAAACATCCTCACTTACTCTGTTGTCTTTCTCCATGATGAAAACTTCCCCTTAACCTTACTGTGGCTGTGAAGAGTTGGGTTTTCTTTTTCCTCTTAAGTCATTTTCATATTGAGACATTTCCTCCTTATTTCAGTGACACTCAGACCCACAGGTAACACGGCATCAACAGCACTCACTTTTCCTGTTTCGTCAAACTCCAAACTCGTAAAGATCTTCTTTTTTCTCTTTGAAGCCATTTTTTTTTCCACAATATTTTTATTGGGTTTTTGTGTTTTCCATAACAGTCATAATACAAACACACACAAACATAAAAAAACAAAAAAAAAAAAAGGAAAACAGCTCACATCAACAAACTTAGGAGGTTACAGGAAATAGTCTATGTTGCAGGATAATCACAGAATATATGAGTTCATGTTTAGGAGGCTCCTTGTAAGATCATGGAGGACAAGTCAGGTCCAATATATTTCAGATAGGGCTGCCATATTTTGTAGAATTGCTTCACTTTAGCATGTAAAATACATGTAAGATATTCCAGAGGGATCAGTTCAAATGTCACTTTACGCCAGCCACTACCAGAAGGGCCCTTATCACTAATCCAGTGGACTAATGTATTTTTTCTAGCAGCAAATGTCAAAACATTATATAGCCTTTTGCTGGCTGCATTAATCATATTTCTGCTTGGTAAACCTAAAATCAAAGACATTGGATCCATTTCTAAGTCCTTATCAAATATTTTTTCCATTTCACATAATACTTCAGACCAATACTGTTGTAATTTATAACATGTCCACAGGCAGTGGTTGTTCAAACAGCATTCTCTCAACAGCAGATATCTCAGGATAATCTATAAGGGTCGTACTCTTAGTAATATAGTGCCTTATTTGTAGTAAACGATAAAAATCTTGTTTTGTGAGCTGGTATTTCTCTTTCAATTGCTCAAATGACATTAGACTGTTGTTTGAAAACAAGTCTCCCATTTTTTTAATGTTTGTTTTAATCCCAATGTTGAAAACCAGGATCAAATGTTCCTGGCAAAACTTCAGGATTGTTAGTTATTGGGGTAAAAGTGGAGGTTAATTTGAATCTCCCCTCTAGACGGCAGACTAATCGCCATGCCTTCAAAGTATTAACTGTTATTGGGTTGGCACACTTACAGTTACTTTGATGCCATTTTGATGATCATTCTGATTGTCTCTTTAAAATCTAGAGATTTGTCAGCTCATTTAATCTGCGTGTCTGGATTGGTCTGACTGATGAAGAGACAGAGGGAGTCTGGAAATGGGTAGATGGAACAGAAGTTACTGAAAAGTAAGACATTCTCCATTTTCTCATCTATTGACTGTCTACACTCTAAATGTGTGTCAGAACAGGGAGACATTGATGAAGTAACAATAAAGTCCAGGGTGGTCTTAATGTGTCTCTGGAGACAAAGTCTGCACAGACTTGAATTCAAAGATTAAAGAAGACAGATGATACAGAGATGAGCTCTGCTCAGCTTTATATAATGACAATAAAGAACTGTGTTTGTGTGAGTTCTGTCTACAGATTGTGTGATTGTGAACATCCATGATGTGACTCCCAAATCAAACACCTGACATTTCTCTTTCTTTATATTCACTTTTATTTATGTGGGACCTCATAATATCATGCACTGAAAGTAGAATTCACAGATGTCAACTGTATTGATTTATAATATTTTTTGTCTAATCAGTTTTTGTTCATCTCTAGGTACTGGGGAATTAATCAGCCGGATAATTATGAACAAGATGAAGACTGTGTTGAAATTTATCATGCTGTTAAAAAATCTCCTCTGGAAACCTGGAATGATAACAAATGCTGGTCATCATTACATTTTATCTGTGAGAAGATACTTCAGTAAAATCAAATAATTATGACATCCTCCTGATCCCACATCTGTTTTGTGCTCACACATGTGAAATATCCAGAGGTGTGGACTCAAGTCTCATGACGTGAATCATTCATTTGATGACTTTAACTCAACTTGACAAAATCAAAAATGATTTGAAACTTGAGCTTTGTGAGTTTTAAATACTTGACACCTTCTCCCAAGTCCAAAGATGAAGAAGTCTGTTGTTTAAAAAGTGTGAATGCATGAATCAATTCATCTCCTGAAATAACTAACGGAGTTTCAAATTAACGAAGGCTGGAAACTCAACTTGGGACTTGACTCGAGGCTTGTCTGTCTCGACTTTGGACTTGAGTGCAAAGATTTGAGACCTACATGGGACTTACACAGCAGTGACTCAGTCCCTCCTCTGGAAATATCTCACTGTACATTCTCCTCCTGTGAAAACACAGGAGTGCATCTCTGCTGTATTTTTATTGAATAAATCACCTGCTGAGCTCAAACACTTCACTAATGTTGTGTTCATTAAAGCTACAATCAACTTTCATATTGTGTTGATTCTGGAGGTAAAAGGATTTCCACAGTAAGAACCACAGAATGTAACATCAAAAATAAACATGTGGGGCCTCATAATAACATGAACTGGAAGTATAATTCACAGATGTCAACAGTTCTAATATTTTAGTGATGGTTCAGTTTCTTGGCTGATGAGTTTTTGTTCATCTCTTGGTACTGAGGACATAATCAGCCTCATAATTATCCTCCAAATGAAAACTGTGTTGTGATTTTAAGCCCGTCTCCTGACTGAAATAACTGGAATGATTTAATCTGCAGTGTTTTATCAAACTTTATCTGTAAGAAAATACTTTGTTAAAATCAAATTATTGTGATATGCTCTTGGACTGATTCTACATCTGTTTTTCTGTTTTGTTTTGCTCTCACTCATGTGAAATAACAGTAACATGCTGTACATTCTCCTCCTCTGAGAGCAGAGGAGTGCATCTCTGTACTCTGTTGTTTTATGCAGAAATAAACTGCTGTGCTGATACTTCACTAAGACTATATTCATTTGTCATGTAATAACAAAAACAAACAACTAAGAAATATATTTGTCCCACATAATGTGTTTGCACATTATGTGATCACCATCAAGACTGACCATATGGTACCTAATTTGAATAATGAATTCAGTATGATAACTGACCTTTCTGGTAAAAGAAAATACATTTCACTCAGCTTTGTATGGTTTGTGTGGTTCATAGGTTCATGTATATTTACACGTGTGTGTGTGTGTGTGTGTGTGTGTGTGTGTGTGTGTGTGTGTGTGTGTGTGTGTGTGTGTGTATTAAAGTACAAGTACTTTTACATTGTTTTAAATGACAGTTTCAGCAGTCCCTGATGTAACTCTCTTCAGATAAATCAGTAGATATCCATTCAGTAAATGATTACTGTACTCATTTATATACTGTGTGCACTCTAAAAAAAAATTAAGCTACCAATTTGCATATATCTTATTGCATAAGTAATTCCAATTTACTGAGTAAATCCCACAAGACTTTTATAGTTAGACCAGATCAATTAGTTTAGCACAACCAATATGATTTGATTTGTCTTCTACAATGAATCAGCTGGTGCTATGAACTGATCAAATTACTACATTCAACTTATTCTAATTTATTTATTTTACTTTCAGTCTAATCAGAAATTCCCATGCAAAATGTTAACTTAGTTTATTTGAGTATTAGTAACTTAGTCCATTCAGTCAGAATAAATTACACAAAACAATTCCAGTTTTATGATCAAACTGTTTATTTAAAGCCACTGATTAAATAAAGTGTTTTATTGAGTTTTGTGTGTCCAACCTCAACCTTGTTATGATGTTCTCCTCTCTGGTGCTCCTTTTCACCGTCCTTGGTGTGTCCACGTCTTGCTTATTGTTGTACTGAATAAAGATGCCTTCCTGTTTTTTCCTGTAGCTTCTTTCCAACTAGCAACTTTTCTATCTCCCATACTTTGTTATAAAACCCTAGCAACTTCATACTACTTCAACTAAATGTCTTGGCATTACACAGCAGATTTCATTCCCTTCCCAGGGAGATCTTAATCCAGATCTTACAATCGCCCTCTTCATTTTCTTCCAATGTAAATGGAGCATCCATTGTATGGTGTGTATCTTCCCTTCTCTCAAGGATACCAGGATAAGCAGAGCCTGTCATTTCTCTTCCTCTTTTATCCTCTTTAGATTAGTTATCAGAGGTATTGATTTGAGTAAAAGCTTTATATCATCTCTGCCTTCTCTTCATCAGACACTGCTGTCTCCACCGCCATCTTCAATACTGGATACTGTCATTCCCTTCTGGGAGTTTTATTCCTCTCTTTCACTGCTGTACCACACTCATCTGACCACCAGGGAACTGTTTTCCTCTTCATTTGTCTCTTACTTCTAGCAATAGACTAATTAGCAGCTTTTAATATAGTTCTAAACTTTTTAAATTCTATTTCAACATCTTCATTTAAATCAATTTTATCTATTTCCATTTGCTTTCAAATCTAGGTTCCTACAAGGATTATAGTAATTAATAATTACAAACTTCCCCTTCCTTGTCCATACCTCCACAGTCATGTATTCTTGCTCATTTCCTTTAAATGAAATACCTTCTCTAATAAATGTTGCACATATCAACATATATTGCATATATCACACCTAACAGATACATAACCAACTATTCTAAAATGCAAATTTGGTCTTAGACATGTTTCTTGTACACAAATAACATCTGTCTTACCTGATAAATCATCTAAATACTTGTTAAACTCCTGTCCATTGACCAACAAACCTCTAGCATTCCACTGTAGCAGAATGATCATTCATTAATACTATCCAGCTCATACCTGCTCCTGGCTCGCTTCATTACAGAAGTCACTCCTCACCTCCTCCCTTGACAGCCCACTGATGTTAAGACAATAAACTGCTGCCTTTACAATTATTTATATCCTCACTATTTTCGATTTTGCCTCCATTGTTGCATTGACTACTCCTGCAGTGAATGTGATAAGCCTCTTCAAATCAATCATTACTTTGCCTTCATTCACCTGATCTGGTTCTTTAATGGTTTGTTTCTTTCTTTTTCTTTTTTTTTACAAAAATCTTTACTGATTTTTATTAAGCAAATGCACAAGCACACTCAAGATAAAAATAAGATAAAGTTTAAAGGAATGCAAGTTCACACAAGCACAAAAAGTGATAACTCATCCTGATCTGTTAAGTGAATAAAAGCCTCTGCAAAAGAAAGATCTAGGTGATTAATTATTAGTTTAATTAAATGATACATGTACCTCAGACAGACAACCAGCTGTTGTCAGTGACTTGATTTTGGATAGGGAGGACGGATGGTTCTGAAGAGGAAGAGATGTGAAAACAGAGAAACCTTCCATCAACACCGTAGGAGGTCTGCAACATCATTCATCTCCCACCTCTATTCATCCTCTCTAAAGAGGCTCAACAACCATTCACTCTCAGTCTCAGTGTTGTTTCATTCTGCCTCAGGTGACTCCAACAACTCTAATGCCTGTCATTATAACAGCCTGGAGCTCTAACAGACCAAGTCTGGGACAAGGTCGGGTGAAGACTGGAAGCTAACAGGTTTGTTGAGGCCGGCTGGAGCAAAGGCTAGTGGCCAACAGGCTGGGACACAGAGGAGACTGGAGTGACGCATTCAGGAAAAGCAGGGCAGAAAAAAAGAGCTGGAGCCCTTTTGACAACTATGATGAAGATGAAACTATTGAATATGTACTTCTAGTGCAGGGGTAGTTGTAGAATTTGTGAATTATAATACAGTGATTGATGGTTTCATTTAAGAAAAAATTCTCATGTTGCACCTTGAATTTTATTGGACAATGATTTATGCTGTTGTGGTGAATATATGGAAGATGAGGTGCACAATAATTCATCACCAAGTTAATATCACAAATGATGTGGTTGTTAAACAAACAGTCACTGAACTGAAAGAAAAAGAATTTTGGACATCAGACAAAAGAGACACACCTTGACACTTGCTTAACATTCTAAGTTTATATAAATGCAGGCAGAGCAGGTGACTAGTGTTTGGTACTGATGTTCTTCAGAGTTACACCCTGATTTTCAGACCCGTGAACATGATAACTTCAAAATGGTATGAAAGAGAGGGACACAGGCATGCTTCCTGATCAGAGAGGGGCGTGGCTAAAATCTGTTTAAACTCACAGTTTATACTGTTTCAATAGTGACATGAAAATGTTCAGCAGCAGCACAGGTTCAGCACCTGGACAGAGCCAGCAGCTACCTGCTCTGATGGTGTCAGTTCAGAACCTCAGACAGCCACGACTACACCAGACTCCCAGGAGAGCTGAGACACAGCTGCAGCCAATCACAAAGCAGCAACCTGCTGCACCACAGAAGGAGCTGTAGTTCAGTTTGCAACAGAGCACCACCTACACAGTTTAGTCTCTGATGAAATGCCACTCTGATACAGTGATTCCCAGAGACTGGGTCATGACCTACAGGTGTGTCACAGGAGGTGTCAGTTGGATCACCAAATAAATAAAAGAATATGAAAGAAATTCTGCAAATGTAATATTTCTATCTGTGCTACAGCTTTACAAAACATTTAAAATGTGTATATTGCTTGTTCATTCCACAAATTCCACATTTTATTTCATTAATTTATTTTATTTTTTAAGTATTGATGTGTTTATTTTGGGCACATATGATGGTATAAAAATTTTTGGACATAAATTAATCCTTCAGGATTGTGCGAATATTGTCAGAAACAGGAATCAGTAGAACATGTCACTGCCAAAAGTACTCCAGAGAGTGAGAAACACTAAAGCAGGAAATCATGTAAGAGGACATAGCAGAGCTAAGCCTAAAAGGGGGTCTAATCCATTTTTTGAAAGAAATGAATCTGATTAAAAGAATCTTTTTTTTTCCCTTCTACTTGTGGTCCACACTCCATCATAGTACATGAGGGTAATGCACTTTAAAGCTGGTTGCCACCCGCCATGAAATGAAAAGAAGAAGAAGTCAAAGTCACTCATTTTAGGAAAACTCATCTGAAGCGAAAATGCCTGAACCAGCGAAAGCACCGAAGAAGGGCTCAAAGAAAGCCGTCTCTAAAGCCACCAAGAGCGGCAAGAAGAGGAAGAGGAGCAGGAAGGAGAGCTACGCCATCTACGTGTACAAGGTTCTGAAGCAGGTCCACCCCGACACCGACACATGTCACTCTGAGGTAAGTTGTCTCATCATCTTGTTACAAGCGACAATTTTCCCTATTATCCAATGACAGCCCTGAAGAAGCACTCTTTTCAAGCTGCTATAGTAGGTGTTAAAATAATAATTTTAAAAAACTGTGTTGGTATACTGCTTCATACAGTGTTAGGGGTTGTAATCGTTATACACAGTTTGTCAACAAAATGGTTGAAAAAAGAATGATAAAAGATAGGGATATGCAAACAGATGAAAAGATGGAGGGAAACTCACACGTGTTAAAATGGTTCAAAATTCAAAGCTAAAGGCCAACAATAGCAGTACACCACCTGCCAAAAAACAAAAAACCCTAAATAAATCGGACTAAATTGAGTGTGAAAAGACATTTTATTGTACAACAACTCTCTCTGTAGTAAACACACAGTATGCGTCGGTCACGAACGATCCGGATCTTAGAGCCGGCTCTTTGAAGTGAACGACGGAACCGGCTATTAATTGCGAGCCGATTTGTTTTTTTCTTCTCTTTTTTTCTGTTAAAGTCACATGTGATTGGTTGCGTTACAGACACACAACACAGTGAGCACAGGAACAAGTGGGAGGGAAACGAGAGAACATGCGCTACAGACTGAGACAACAGTTTGAAAGGTGAGAAAATACACTCGTTTCAGATGAACTGCGCCTCACCTGGAAAGTAGACGAGATCAGGCGGCCGCAGCAGGAAGTGGAGACGAAAATCTACAGTCAAGTTGACAGTTTAACAAACTTAAAAGAACTGTTCTCTTATCTGCCTTGTAAAACCAAGTCATATATATGTCATATATATAACCCTTATTATTATCAAACACTAAATATCTGCTTGTTGACAGATTAAAACTTCATTGCACAACAGAATATATAGTGTTAAATATTACAATTACACAGGAAAATTTGTAACTAATATAATATGTGGTGTTTGTTGTCAGAATTAAGCACTCTGCTTAATATTGTAGTACTCTCCTCCATGTTGAGTATGTTGAGTATATAAATAAAGCCAAATAAATAAAACATTTAATATAATGAATGTTTTTACATTAGTAATTCATTTTACATTATTTTGGTAATGAATTAATTTAAACAAAAAATCTGAGGAGCCACTTGGGAGCCGAAAGAGCCGGCTCTTTTTAGTGAGCTGAGCCAAAAGAACCAGCTCTAAAACGAGCTGGAATTCACATCACTAACACACAGAGAACTGTTTTAAAAATATCTAAGGACAGCTGCTTATTTTCTGGAAGAACACTTTACCACCTTTTATCTACCCTCAGGCATCAAAGACTGTACGTCTAACTCACTTCCTGGAACATGAAACGTGATCAACCCTCCCCCCATGAAACCAGTGTGCTGCAACAGAGACATTGGAGAGCAGTGTAAAAAGAGGCCCACGTGTCTCCTATCTTTGTCAGATATAAGCAGTAGAATGTTACCTGCAGTCCTGTTATTTTATATTTAATTAACACAGCTCCACTGAGTTTTTAATCATATTGAAGGCAGCTATGTGTCTGAACAACACAACATTTATAATTCAGAGTCAATGCAATAGAAAAAAATATTACTCTTTAAGAGGGAGTGTGTGGCTCTGAAAAGAGCCGTTTTGGGGTCTGGTTGAGGATCCAGCAGCTTTACTTCTTGGCGGGCTTCTCGGTCTTCTTGGGCAGCAGAACAGCCTGGATGTTGGGCAGCACGCCGCCCTGAGCGATGGTGACTCCACCCAGGAGTTTGTTGAGCTCCTCGTCGTTGCGGACAGCCAGCTGCAGGTGACGGGGGATGATACGGGTCTTCTTGTTGTCGCGGGCAGCGTTTCCAGCCAACTCCAGGATCTCAGCGGTCAGGTACTCCAGCACGGCCGCCAGGTAGACGGGGGCGCCGGCACCCACACGCTCCGCATAGTTGCCCTTCCTCAGCAGCCTGTGAACACGGCCGACTGGGAACTGGAGCCCAGCACGAGAGGAGCGGGTCTTTGCCTTAGCTCTGGCTTTACCACCGGTCTTTCCTCGTCCGCTCATTGTTGGATACTTTCCGAAGTCGAGACTAACAGAAACTGAAGACCAGACAGTCAAACCCCAATTATATGCTCAGGGAGCGCGCGCGGACGGGGTCGGGGGTCCGTCAGACCAATCACAGCAGAGCCTCCAGCAGAGGTCGACCGCTCTGGATTGTGGCGGACTTTTCGAACACATTTCTCTCCAATCAGCAGCGGAGATTCGGGCGGTGGGTCGCTCCTCTAGGCGGTGCTGAGCTCCAAGAGGAGCCTCTCACCAATCAGGAGGCGGAGGTCTGAAGCAGCGTCATGATCCCAGCCGGTCCCACAGTTTAAGAGCAGCGTGTCTCGTATCTTTACTTTTCATACTTCTGTCGAGAGAAAGAAGGAACGATGGCAAGAACCAAGCAGACCGCTCGTAAATCCACCGGAGGCAAAGCTCCCAGGAAGCAGCTGGCCACCAAGGCTGCCCGTAAGAGCGCCCCGGCCACCGGCGGCGTCAAGAAGCCTCATCGTTACAGGCCCGGTACCGTGGCTCTGAGAGAGATCCGTCGCTACCAGAAATCCACCGAGCTGCTCATCCGCAAGCTGCCCTTCCAGCGCCTGGTCAGAGAGATCGCTCAGGATTTCAAGACCGACCTGCGCTTCCAGAGCTCCGCTGTCATGGCTCTGCAGGAGGCCAGCGAGGCTTACCTGGTCGGACTCTTTGAGGACACCAACCTGTGCGCCATCCACGCCAAGAGAGTCACCATCATGCCCAAAGACATCCAGCTGGCCCGTCGCATCCGCGGAGAGAGAGCTTAAACTATCTGCTGCTGCTCCACAAACACAACGGCTCTTTTAAGAGCCACCTCACTCTCTCTGAAGACACTCTTCCTCTGCTGCTCCGAGCTTTAACACCTTCAATTACTTCCAGTTATAACTCCCCAAAAACTAAAATATTATTATTATTATTATTATTATAACGATAATAATCATTATCTGGAAATGTTTCCGACAGAAAAGATACTCTCTGTTAATATAATTATGCGCTATTATTTACTATATACTTTCATAAATTGTAAAACATTGTTAAATTGTCAATATTATCTTTAGCCTACAATAGGGGTGTCATTTTGGTTCAGGGACCACATACAGCCCAATTTGATGTCAAATGGGCCGGACCACTTTGAAGCATGATCGATAAATTATTCTGGCGGTTATTCAAGTAATCAAACTCAGTGTGTTCTGTTTTTTTTTTTTTCTATTACGTTACCTTTGCGTTATTTAAGAGCAATGGTAATATACAAAAAAAGAAAATAAGACGGGTCGATTAAATGAACAACTATAAATTGCTAAAGTAAAAATACTCAGTAATTTTACTCTTACTGTTTTTACTTTTTACTTTTTTTCAAGTACAAAGGTAAAAGTAAAGGTAGTAATGTCTGCAGAAACCACAAACAGAAGAGTGAACTAACTCTTTTAACTGAAACAGTCACCAGAATGTTTTGTTAACATGTTAAAATCACAACATTTTTCTTCTGAGCAGGACAGACGCTCTCAGACCCCCAGAGGACAGGGGACAGAGGACAGAGGACTGGTTTACCAACATGACACCTTTTTCTCCTCTTATGAGTTTGCAAAAAATAGCAATAAGAATACCATTAAAGTACAACAAAAGCAATAAAAAATGTTGCAAAACAAGATGCAAGATTTTTACAATGTAATTGTAGGCATTTTTACATTGTGGTATTAGTGTTTTTACTTAAGTAAAGAATGTGAGTATTTTTTCCATCACAGCAGGTCAGTGATCAGTGTTTCAGTGACTCTCTGTGGATCAGTGAATAGTGTTTTATTTATGGCGGCCCGACACATTAAAAACATCGACACCACAACATGAGTTTCTATTTTTGGAGCTGCACAGAAGGTAACTCTTTATTTGCACAACTCTCGCGAGATTTGTGGCCGTTATATCTACTGAAATAATCAAACTCGCGCGGTCTTTCGCGGATTTAGGCTTCCCTTCAAGACACGACCCTCTCTGTCTCGTGCTGTTTACAGACAGTCTGCTGTCTGTAGTTTGACAGATGTTAAACTGCAGTGTTTCACACAAAGACTTTATTTGTGTGGACACCCAGGTTTGGTTTGTCACCAATTTTGTCATTTTCATTTATTATTTACTTTATTATTTACTTATACAGTTGTTTCATTTTATAAGTGCATCTGGTTGGTGATGATGTCATTAACCATCACGTTAGTTTCTGTTGTAATAAACTCTGTCATTAACAACAGTCTCCTCCACACGCAGCTTCTCTGCTGCTGTGAAAACTGAATCGCGGGTGGATTAATATGTAGGGAAAAACCCAGAATGCGAGTTAGATTTTGTCTTTGTCTTTATAAAACATAAATAATAGTCTACGAATATCAACATGTAAACTACAAATGTCATGTAATAAGTAGCTCAAAGAGGGTGATTCTCAATCAGGACCACAGAATGATAAACTCACAGCTTTTAGTCTTCAGTTCAAACAAACAGCTCGTCTGTTTTTTCTGTCTTTATCAAAGCAACTGATAAAGACAGAATAAGCTGCAGAAATGTTTGTTTGAACACTAAAGCTGCAAGTTTATGATTGTCAGACAGCATTTCTTCTTGTATTATCAAGACTGAAAGAGATGCCAAAACTGTTTGTGTAAATAACAGTTTATATTACCTGTGTCATTTTTGTCAGTGGTGTTTTTTTAGATTCATCTTTGTACAAAATTGTAAGGTACAGCTGACCCCTGTTATGATAATATACATTAGTGAAACATGAATGGTCATGAAAATGTACCAACACTGCAGGAAAAAACTTAATATAAAAGTACATATTTATATGTATATAATTGCAATAATTACAGCAGGTATATCTCATTTATTATCTTTTTTTAATTGCACTTACAATTCAATGTAACATTAAATAATAAATAATGGACTGACTAAATAACCTGTATATGTAATATTAGCAGAAATATGTAAATATAGAACATACTTTTCAATATAATAATAAATAAAATGTAAAATATACAACAAATAAAACTTTTGGTTGATTCCCTGATGATATATATACACAGGTTATTGAGTACTTGTGGTCCTGTATTGACACTCCAGAAGGCCTGGAAGGAAACTCAGATTCTGGGTATGAAACTTGTGTGATGTCCAGTGGGATCAGAGAACTTGTCCCTGATGCTTCAAATGCAGCAGCTGCTGATGAAAAGTCAGTTTCCCTGCACTAAAGAGACATGTTGCCAAAAAATAAAATGCCTACAGGCTGTGTAACAGTACTCCCTGTTGTCAACCCCAGGCCCCCTCAACATGTTCCTACAGTTACCACAAGTACACCATGATACCCTGGTACTCCAGTAAAAGGTGGGGCACCATGTCTGAGCTGATGCATCATCAGGGCATCAAACAGTCCTGTCTGCCTCCTCAGGAGCTGAGTGGTGAGCTGCCTGTGCTCCTCCAGGGTCGTCTCTTCAACAAGTCTCTGAAGAAATAATACACAGGAAATACAGATAATGTTAATGAGAGGTCTGATATTATGTTGGTAATATACTCATATCACTGCAGTTTGTGATGTACAGGCTGTTCAGAGTTTCTCCAACATGTCTAAAACAATAACACGTGCTGCTTAATGCTGTTCCTCTACAGTATTTATAGCAGTAACGTCCCTGATGTTTCACAGGTAATGATGACTCATGTTACTCTGAGATTACTCATCAAACTACACACAACAGTAACATCACTACACATAGAGCACAGAGCTGTAAATATAACTTTGTACTGGATCAGTATTATTCAGATCACACAGACCAGGAGTATAACAAAGTAATTTTCTAAATACATACCTTCATTACTTCTCTCCAGGATAGTTTAGCTGCTGACTGCATATTCAAACCATGTGACAGATGATACGTTTCAAAAAGTAAAGATAGGTGACACGTGGGCCTCTTTTTACACTGCTCTCCAGTTTCTCTGTTGCAGACTTAAGGGGGTGTCTTTGATGCCCTGACAGTAGATAAAAAGGTGGTAAAGCGCTCTGTAGGGTGCGTTTGTTTAAGTCCGTTATACTAAACTCACTGCAACAACTAAACTTTAACTTGGTATTTTTAGTACTTTAATGATTTCTTGTTTACTTTACAACTTCAGACATCATGTGACAAAATGACATTTATGGGTCAGTCATGGTTGTTGTCATCAAGTTCACCTAAAACTAACATGCTGAGTGAGGTCAGGATACTCAATATATATGTGCCTCATGCAAATCATACTGTGCTGTTGCTCACACAGAATTGGCTGAAATGTTGTGCTTGAGACTGAGCATGCGCCATAACAAAGTGACCTCATGCTTCTTTTTTTTTTTTTTTCAAAAATCTTTATTGAGTTGTAACAAGTAAATACTTATAGACTATAATGATTTTTTGTTTAATGCATTATACAAATTCCAAATCAACATATATTTAACTAATTACAAATTAAATTTCTTGGTTATTTAATTTTTCTTGGTAATTTCTTAACATTTGGTTGTAAACCATTGGCTGCTGTATGAAACACCCTAACAGTATGTAACACATTAATACAATCATATCTCAGTAATTATGTGTTGTTGTTGTTTCCAGATAATTGAATGCAAATTTTGACACTGATCTCATGTTGCTTTGAAAGTATAATAATACGGTAATAACATAACTGGTATCATTGCCTATGGCTTCCTAATAAATTTGAATATTTTCCTACTAACAGATATATATTTGCATCACAATAAGAAAACAATAATATGATGATACCAATTACCTTCATAAATTAAGCAAAAACCAGCATGCAATAAATCTGGACCACGTTTACATTTTACTTTCTTTTAACTGCAGATGGTTATGATATGTTTCCTTGTGATGAGAAAGAAAATTACACTCTATTACTCACAGAACAGGCAGGAAACAGAATCACTAAAGAGATCTCCAACATGTCCAGAAAAATTAACTCAACTCAAGAGTTATCATCAGCTCCTGGCGGGATAGTTAAGCTGCTGGTTTCATATTCAAACCACCGCATTTAACATTCATTTATTCATTCATTTTCTGTGATCGCTTATTCCCAAAGGGTCGCAGGGGCTGGAGCCTATCCCAGCTGACACTGGGGGAGAAGCGGGGTACATCCTGGACAAGTCTGCATTTAACAGATGATAGGTTTTATTGAGGGAAAAACTTAAGGATCCTCAAACTGTCAGTGTGTCTAACGCAAAGATAGGAGACACGTGGGCCTCTTTTTACACTGCTCTCCAATGTCTCTGTTGCAGCACACTGAATTCATGGGGGGAGGATTGATCACGTTTCATGTTCCAGGAAGTGAGTTAGAAGTGCCGTCTTTGATGCCTGAGGGTAGATAAAAGGTGGTAAAGTGTTCTTCCAGAAAATAAGCAGCTGTATGAACAGCCATGTAGGCTGTCCTTAGATGTTTTTAAAACAGTTCCCTGTGTGTTTACTACAGAGAGTTGTTGTACAATAAAATCTTTTTTCACACTCAATTTAGTCTGAGTTATTTAGAGGTTGTTTTTCTTTTGTTTGTTTTTTGGTGTATTAAGAGTATTATCATTCTTTTTTCGACCATTTTGTTGACAAATTGTTAACAATGATTACATCCTCTAACACTGTGTGAAGCAATATACCAACACACAGTGTGGGGTTTTTTGTTGTTTTTTTTAACATGTTGCATAGCAACCACCTACTTTAGCAGCTTGAAAATTGTTAAGGGCTGTCATTGGATAATATGGCAAATTGACACATGTGACAAGATGATGAGGCAACTCGCTTCAGAGTGACATGTGCTATTGCTCGTTTTTACCACGAGATAGCTTAAGAACACTTCATTTAGGCAAAATACATCTTTACGCTCCACTATTCTGGGGAATAAGGTTAATAAGCTACAGGAATAGTGTTTTTTTTTACTTTGATGATTGGATATATTTAAACTGTTCACCTCAGCTTACAGTGATATATATTGCATGTCAAGAACAAAAATATTTCAGAACACCATCTGGTGTTGAGGAGATATGCCATGTGACAGCTTACCCACGTGACAAGATGTCCTGCTCTCCCCTACTCGAAAAAACAGTGCTAAAAGGATACTCCCCCAGGTGCATTCAGGGGATGAAAGTACAGTAGATAATAGATATCACTGATAACATATTGATTTAAAAACACACACACACACACACACACACACACACACACACACACACACACACACACACACACAAAATAAGTTACAATAAGTGCAGCAGCTGAGTTTGTTACAGATTTAAATCATACTGTTTATCCTTCTCAAATATTTTTCCCATAAAAGCTTCATAATTAAATATATAAACTTTGCTATGTATTTAATTACTTATTTATAGCCCAGTGATTTAATAACTTGCACCAGCATGGGAAGGGGTGCTGTGAGGACTGTAACCCCTCATCCTGCTGGCCATAATAAACTGTAGTAGAAATATCCTTTTACGTTTGTAAATAAACTCTGATGAAATATGACGTCACCATCTCAGCTCGTCTTGGCTTACCCACTTCCAGTTATTTTCACCATTAATGTATATTTGAAATAAAACGAAATATGATATAAAACACAACCCTGTGTGTTTTGGTTTTCATTTTAAAAATATTAATATTTCATTTCACTGATTTGTGGCCTATATATAAAGAGCCAATGGCGGGAACATTGTTTGTGGAAGGTTGTTGTTGTAGTAGTGGAGTTGAGTTTTCAGACGAGGTATTTAGACGGTAGAAAACAGTAAAATAACATGGATCAGATTCTGACAGCTACCACCACCAGTTCACTTTACAAAGCAGCTGAAGAGGAGGCTGCTGATCTGAGGAGGCGGATCCCTAAGAGATGAGCCAGGATGCGGAGGATGGAGAGGAGGTGTGCCTTCTTGGCGTGTCTCTCTAGCACTGTAAGTTTGTCTATTCATTGAGCCTTTTTGTCAGGCTGTCAACCAATTTACATAGAACTTGACAGTTTACTTGGTACCCCTACATTAAGCATTTAATTTAGAGACGTTGATTTATATTTTGTCAGCTGTAGTTTGTAGTGATGTTGAAATGTACTGGGTTATACTGAGAGGTGTGTCAAATATTAGTCTATGCTCATTCATATGGGGTAAACAAACACCTCTCAAAAACAGATTACATAAAAAAAAAAAAGAAAACTTGCTGTGGTGCTGTAACCTTACTGAGATGGACATTGTAGAGCTTATATATAACACTACGTTAATAATATTGAAATGGTTTAGCCCACTGTTTCCCAAACTTTTTTTTAGGGACCCAATCTTTAAAAATGACAAACCACTGCGACCCAGTTCACAAGATGCCTTATCAATAAATCTTGGGAAAAGTTAATTTGTGCATAAATTAACATGCTTGACCATTTTATTTGCCATTTCTGAATCACCTCATATTATTTTAACATATGATATTGAAAACATATATGTCAAATACTTTGAGAAATAAATGCATTTAGGCTGACGTAACAGACCATCTCATTGTTTTTATTTCCTCTCATCAGGAAAACAATATACATTTTAAATGTATAAAAGATGTACCGCAGATATAAATCTTAAACTTGCAGAAATTATTCTTATTTATTTGGCAACCTCAATAAAATCTCCTGCAACCCACCTGAGAGAGGGTGGGGTGAATGACCTCGGCAAACATATGGCTTGAAACAGTGTAGAATAAATATGAGGTAAATAATCAAGGGTTTGCTGATACTATGTGTTGGTCTCTATTTCACTGAAACTAAATTCAACTTGACTCTTTTTTTTATCAGTTTCTTCCCCTATCATCATCAGTGATTGATTAAAAAAAAAACATAGGATTGGTTTTTCGGCTTCTGAAGGGTGTCAGGACAGAAAAAGTTTGAGAACCACTGCATTATTGTGAGAAGTACCTGTACGTCATCATGTCACGTATATCGTTAGACATTATCCAGACAACCTTCAACACAACAGGAAGTTCGATGTCTGTGATACAGTAATCATGTAGGCTACAGGAACTTCTTGTCTCAGAACCTGGGAGCATGCTCTTACACAGCCTATCAAGTTATGAAAGACCTAGAAACCTTCTCAAGCACCTGAACAAACAGGTCACACATAAATACAACAACAATTTGTAACAACAATTAATAAACAATTCTAAAAAAAAAACAAAAAAAACTTTTTTTTTTTAATAGGACCAAAGCCCCTTGCAGAGGTACGCACAAATCAATCATAATTTGCCTATCCTGACCACATTCTTCTCTGGAGCAGAGCTGGAACTGGCCTTCAGGCTTTCCAGGAACAGCATCACCATGCTGCTCCAGATACCCCCCCGGGAAAAAGCCCATGGATGGAGCCATGAAGTCCAGGTGCTGGTCACGCTCTACTGGCTTGCCTGTGGAGCCTCCTACAAGGTAACAGCAGACATATTTGCCATGCTACTAGCCACAGTGTATAGGATTGTCCACAAAGTCATTGAGGAAATGATGACCATCCTCCACAGAGTTGTCCATTTGCCCAAAGCAGAGCATATGGCGGAGGTGGGGGCTGGCTTTGCTCACCTTGCTGGCTATGAGGCTTTTCGGTCAGCTGCTGGTGCCACTGATGGGTGCCATGTGCGGATTCTTCCTCCTGCAGAGCCACAGAACAGAAGCTACATAAATAGAAAGCTTTTCTCCTCTGTCACCCTGCAGGGCATTTGTGATGCCAGAGGTGCATTTCTTGATGTGTTCATTGGCCAACCAGGATCAGTGCATGATGCACTTGTCCTCCAAAGATCCCCAATGTACCACCAGACCTTGTATCCACCAGCTGAGTACTTCCTGTTGGGAGATGGAGGATACCCATGCCTGCAGCATCCTGTTGCAAACATGACACCATATCACCAGCCTGTAGCAAGTAAGAATACACTCTCATTCAACACACACACACACACACACACACACACACACACACACACACACACACACACTATGTTGTTACTTTGGTGATTTTTGAAACAACAATACATTTTCTGCCTGAATTCTAATTAACAGCCCAAGTTGAAGCCTGATATAACAGGCACCATGCACGGGCACGAAACATCATTGAGCGCACCTTTGGGGTCCTTAAAACACGATGGTGCTCAATATTCTTGAGGGCCCTCGAGATCTGGCCTCAATTTGCCCCAAAGGTGGTTGGTGCCTGCTGCATCCTGCACAACATCTGTGTGGCAGCTGGTGAAATCCTGGAGAAGGAAGAGGAAGAAAAGGAAGGCCAGGGCCCAGACGATGAGGATGACCCAGGCAACACTGAGGTTGATGAGAGGGACCTGTCAGGGAACGGTGTCCGAAGAAGGCTGGCTGCACAGCTCTCTGCTCCTGAGGAGCTGCCTGCACATCTGGGTGAACATGACTACATCTAGAAAGTAACCCTCTCCAGATGTAGTCATGTTCACTGGAGTTAAAAAAATATTTAAAACAGAATTTAGATGCCATTATATATACTGTATGAATTAAATACATACAATAGATTAGATTGATGTGTTTGTATATATGTTGAATGTGTTGAAATTTGTTGTAAATATACACAATACATCATTGCTTTCAAAAATGAATTCCCTGGATTGAATATTAAACAAAAGAGAATTTAATAAACAACTTTACAACATTTCATAACAACATATATTTAAAATTTGTCCAACTCCAACTTAAAAAAAATTAAATTTGTCCACAAATTTTTCAAACAGAGAAAAATAGTGCTCAGCTCTGGCTGTTGCTGCCCTCTCTCTCTCCTCCTCTCTCTCCCTCTCGTCTTCCTTCGCTGCCTGTTCTCAAAAGGTCCAGTAGCTCACTCTCCCTGGACCTCTTCCTGCTCGGCCTGGCCCTGCCCTCTGCTGCAAAAGGGGTAGAGGCCCCTGGAGTGCAGCATCCATCTCACTGTACCACTGCCAGGTGGCAGCGGTCACTCTCCTGGAATCTTTGCCTGTTGGTGGGTCTCTTAGCTCCTGAAAATAGGTTATTAATTATTACATTATAAAACCGATTGGCCTGGCAAACTAAAGCTATGTACTTTATTTAAAATAAGTCTCAGAAAGGCTCTCAGTATAATACCAAACAGGGAAACAGGCATATTACCTTATATTTATCCTTTCCACTTCTTTTTTGCCTGCTTGGCCATTATGGCCATGCCCAAAGTAGTTACAAAGTCCTTGGGAAAAACAAAAACAGGAATAAGTGAGGTGACTCACTCCTTCAATAAGATAATGTCCATTATGGATGAAGACTGCAAAAATCTGGCTCTAGTACTTGCCCAGCCATACAAGCAATGATACAAGCACTCAAAATCAACACTCACTCCCATCCTGACTACTGTCGCCCGCCACTGAATGAGGGCCCAGGTTTCCTCAGTTGTCCCTCGATTTAAATATTGCTTATGTTAGTTTGAATCCACAATGACAGCCATTATTACAAGTATACTACATTTGGACGGCATGGAAAATAGACAAGCAAACAAACATTTGGTCGAAAGCACAAGGATAGTGCTCTGGTACAACGTTAAAGTTAAATAAAAATATAAAAATGATTACCCTTAATTTCGTTCTAAGCCAAACTGATTTGCCCGGTAAAAAATAATACGTTAGTTTCCGAGACTAAAGACTGCCTGTTACATGTGTGGAAAACAAATTATATCTCATGTTTTACTACTACAGAGATATCAGAGCCAGTAGCAGATTTCAAGAGGTCATGCCGGGATTAGGCTATTTGACACTTGTAACTTACAGTTGTGGGTCTTGTCCTCTGCCAGTGTTGCTATGAACTGCATTCTGGGATACGTGGTTGCCCCAAGTCCCCACCCGATGCATCCACGATAAAATGGGCGGGGCAAGAACACATCCAAGTATTTGACTGTACTTGGGACATGCAGACTTTTTAAGTGGAACAGTACTTTGACTGAGACTGATGACATTTCTCAAGTACACAAGAACACATGAACAGAGAAGAACGCATATTGAGGAAGGGCCAGAGTCCTGCTGTAAAGGACTCCCCGTGAGACTGATTCACAAAAGTCCATTATATTAAACTCTCTACATCAACTTGGTATTTTTAGCACTTACAACTCAAGACATCTGCAATATATAACAATTATGAATCTTAAACAGAAGTCAGTTAATTTTGAATCCCTGACTAGAACAAAGCCTGACCTAAACTTTTAAAGTGTTTTTTTAAATTATAAGACAATACATTATGTGTTGGAGGCACAATAACAGGAGCTCCGCTCTCAGTTGAAGTGTTGTGTGGTCCTGAAAAGGACCTTTGTGTTGTTGGAGTGAGTGAGTGAGTGTAGCGGGTTTACTTGGAGCTGGTGTACTTGGTCACAGCCTTTGTTCCCTCAGACACGGCGTGCTTGGCCAGCTCACCGGGCAGCAGCAGGCGGACGGCGGTCTGGATCTCCCTGGAGGTGATGGTGGAGCGCTTGTTGTAGTGAGCCAGACGGGAGGCCTCACCGGCGATGCGCTCAAAGATGTCGCTCACAAACGAGTTCATGATGCCCATGGCCTTGGAGGAGATGCCGGTGTCGGGGTGGACCTGCTTCAGAACTTTGTACACGTAGATGGCGTAGCTCTCCTTTCTAGGTCTTCTCTTCTTCCTGCCGATCTTAGAGGCTTTGGAAGCGGCTTTCTTCGAGCCCTTCTTCGGTGCTTTCACTGGGTCTGGCATGATTGTTACAAGCAAAATTTCCTCAAGCGAACATGCTGAGTGAGGTCAGGATACTCAATATATATGTGCCTCATGCAAATCATACTGTGCTGTTGCTCACACAGAATTGGCTGAAATGTTGTGCTTGAGACTGAGCATGCGCCATAACAAAGTGACCTCCTGCTTCTTTTTTTTTTTTTCAAAAATCTTTATTGAGTTGTAACAAGTAAATACTTATAGACTATAATGATTTGTTGTTTAATGTATTCTGCAAATTCCAAATCAACATATATTTAACTAATTACAAATTAAATTTCTTGGTTATTTAATTTTTCTTGGTAATTTCTTAACATTTGGTTGTAAACCATTGGCTGCTGTATGAAACACCCTAACAGTATGTAACACATTAATACAATCATATCTCAGTAATTATGTGTTGTTGTTGTTTCCAGATAATTGAATGCAAATTTTGACACTGATCTCATGTTGCTTTGAAAGTATAATAATACGGTAATAACATAACTGGTATCATTGCCTATGGCCTCCTAATAAATTTGAATATTTTCCTACTAACAGATATATATTTGCATCACAATAAGAAAACAATAATATGATGATACCAATTACCTTCATAAATTAAGCAAAAACCAGGATGCAATAAATCTGGACCACGTTTACATTTTAATTTATTTTAACTGTTGATGGTTATAGCTTGTTTCATAGTGATGAGAATGAAAATTGCACTGTTACTCACGGAACAGACGGGAAACAGAGTGACAAAAGTAAAAATTTAACTTATCATCAGCTCCTAGCAGGATAGTTAAGTTGCTGGTTTCATATTCGAACCACCGCATGTAACAAATGATACGTTTTTCCCTCAATAAAACATTAAGGATCCACAAACTATCAGAGCGTCACGGCAGAGAGTCCTGCTTGGTGATGTCACAGCCTCTAACGCATCCACCTACACTTTCACATTTCCTCACAATAGTGATGGGAATTCTGGTTCCTTTTAGAGAGCCGGTTCTTTTGGCTTGGATCACTAAACAGAGCCTGTTCTCTCGACTCCCAAATGGCTCCTCAGATTTTTTGTTGCTTAAATCAATTCAGTACCAAAAATTATGTCAAATTGTGTGTAAAATAAATTACTAATGTAAAAACATTATCAAATGTTTATTATTTATATGGCTTTATTTATATACTCAATGTGGAGGAGAGTGCTACAAAATTCAGCAGAGTGCTTAATTTTACAAACACCACATATTGTATAAAATAATAATTTTCTGTGTAATTGTAATATTTAACACTGGATATATTCTGTTGTGTAATGAAGTTTTAATCTGTCAACAAGCAGATATTTTGTCTGATAATAAAGGTTATATATATGACTTATCAGAATAACAGTAACAAAGTGCTTTACAAGGCAGATAAAGAACAGATGTTACATGTGACAGAAGGAGGATCTCTACTATTTTAACTTCTATCAGCGATAAAGAACACACTTTATTTCTTCAGCTATGAACGTGGTCTGCAGACTACAGGTAACCTACAGGTGATCTAACAGGATCTTAGTGTCTCTTCCTCTATTCTCTCTTAAGTCTGTTGAAAACTGTCTGACTTGACTGCAGATTTTCGTCTCCACCTCCTGCAGCCGCTGCCTGATCTCAGTTCATCTGAAACAGTGTATTTTCTCACCTTTCCAGCGTGTTGTCTCTGTCTGTCGCACATGTTCTCTCTCGTCTCCCTCCCCCCTGTTCCTGTGCTCACTGTGCTGTGTCTGTAACTCCTCCTCCTTCTACTCAGTGTGGACACATGTCTTGACCAATCACGTGCGGCTTTAACAGAAAATAATGAGGAGAAAAAACAAATCGGCTCGCAATCAAGAGCCGGTTCTAAGATCCGGATCGTTCGTGACCGACACATCACTACCTCACAAGTTTCAGACTAAACTTCATGTATGTTACCCTACATCTTAAAGTTGTTCAATCATCAATACGTGCGCACACGGAATCACTCCCCTCTTGTTGAAATACGTTCCCGCATCATTTATTTATTGCCTGTTAATGGATGATTTAATCCTTCTCTTGAATTACAATAATTGTTCTAGAGATAATATTCTGATTATTACTGTTACTGGTGACACAAAAAAAAGCAGGAAAGTGCTCTTTATTGATGACGTGGTGGCTCTGAGAAGAGCCTTTTGTGAAGAGAGAGACAAAAGTGATGACAGCTCACTTCTTCTTGGGTGCTGCCTTCTTGGCTTTAGGTTTGGTCTTTAAGGGGGCTTTCTTTGCTGCGGGGGCTTTCTTGACTACTTTCTTTGTGACCTTTCTGGCTTTCTTGGGGCTCTGGGCTGCTTTCTTCTGGGCTGTTTTCTTGGTCGCCACAGATTTCTTGGTCTTCGGTGCTTTCTTGGCCGCTGCTGGTTTCTTTATACTCTGTTTTTTAGCAGCTGCGGGCTTCTTAGCGGCGGGTTTCTTAGCAGTAGAAGCGGGTTTCTTAGGTGCAGGTTTCTTGGCTTTTTTAGGCTCAGCCACCTTCTTGCTCATCTTAAAAGATCCAGAAGCCCCGGTCCCCTTGGTCTGGATCAGAGTCCCCTTAGCTACCAGACCCTTGATAGCGGTCTTGATGCGGGAATTGTTCTTCTCCACATCGTAGCCTCCAGCAGCCAGAAACTTCTTTAAAGCGGCCGTGGACACGCCGCTCCGCTCCTTGGACGCGGACACAGCTTTGATGATGAGTTCACTGACGCTGGGACCAGTCTTCGGTTTGGAAACCTTCTTTTTAGCTTGTTTCGGCGGCGCGGCGGCTGCTGGAGCTGGAGCTACTTCTGCCATGTTCTGTGAATATTCTGTTCCTATTTACTACAACTCAAGAGTCTGACTGAAATGTTGGAGAATCCAGATCAAGCGTCTGTATTTAAACACACCATGAGAACCGTGGAGACTCAGTCCAGCCCGTGGCTCCTCTGAGCGGTGTGAATGTCGTGTCACTTGTGTTTTCTCTTCATCGATAAAAGAGTCCAGACTAAATGTGGGACAAGTTCTGAAGACTGACAGTGAAGGAGTCGATAGTGGACTTGTGTCTCTTCATATTGACGTCATGCAGAGCTCTGATGCTCTCTGCTTTTTCTTTGAGGAGCCTCTAAAACTCACACATTCACCGCCGCGTCCAGCGCTGCTCAGACACTTTTCTCACTCATTTCTCTCCTAAAATGTTTGAAAATCCATCCGAGCTCCATCAAAAGCCGTTTTCAGCTGCTCCACGTGTTTGTTCACAGACTCCAAGTAAAAACAAGCATCTGTTGATCATCACTTTGTAAGAAAGTCAAGTTATTCTGGTAGCAGCAAACACACTGATGATGGCCGAGGCTTCTGGTGCCAGACTTGTATCAGAGCTGCTCACTGAGGACGACTTTTCATTTCAATCAGCTGTTAAGTTCTACTGTTAATGAACAAAAACATGTTTTTAAATGTAACAGTCACACTGATGAATGCTGAATGTTACAAAACCTCATTAATTCTCACACAACAGCTGTATTGTACTGATGCTGAAACTGGAGATCTGGACTTACTTCAAAAATCTCAAACTAACTCAGCAGTTCAGATTCAGCAGAGCTGAGATCAGTTCATTTGTTTGTTTTTTTCTGATAGCTTTATGAAAACAGTTTGAAAACTGACCTTCAGTACCATCACTGGAGCTGATTGTGAACATTATACAGCAGGGGTGGAAATAATTATTTACAAATACTCAAATTACTGGAATTAAGTAGTTTTTTGGGGTACTTGTACTTTTATGTGTAGATTTTCATGTCTGTACTTTTACTTGTACTTAAGTATTCATTATGGCATGTAATCTACTTAGTTACTTTTAAAATCATAGTTCATATCCAATCATATCCAGACCTTTTATCTGCATTTTTATAGCCAATAAAGTGATTTGATAGCAAAAAAAAGCCAATGAGATCCAGGACATATGGACAAAAAAACAAACAAACAAGAAAAAAGAAAGAGAAAAAAAAGACAACCAATCAAAGTGAGGGGAAAAAAACACTTGCTTTGTCTCAAATCAATTATTAATGATTAATTGATCGTTAGTGTTAACTATTGGTAAAGCAAAACACAGAAAATTTAGAGCCTCTGGAGAGGTGATGGTGACATCATTGGTTAAAAGTAACTAATAGTCTGAGTAGGTTTTTTTTGACAAATACTTTGTACTTTTACTTAAGTATTTTTCGAACACCAGTACTTTTGCTTGTAATTGAGTAATATTTTAGCAATGTAATAGTACTTGTATTTGAGTACAGATTTTCAGTACTCTTTCCACCACTGTTATACAGACACTCATTTTCCTCACTTGGGATTTGTTGTGTATCAGTACCCAGTATCAGTGGATCCGTGTGCAACATATAATATAATATATATTATACATTATATAATATAATAATAAATTATATTTGCAATTTTGAGTGACCTATGGATTTTAAGAGGCACCAATATGAAAAGGTATAGTTTAACTTATTTTCCATTTGTTACCCATGCTCAGGTGTGGTTTTAGTGATTTCGAGGCCTCAGGCAAAAAACAACATGAGGCCCCTCTCCATTAATGCAGTTAGTATTATTATAATTATTATTATTATTCAACAAAGCCACAGACCTAAAGGGCCCAAACTTTGAGCTGTTGTCTGATCTCATCTATTTAACTATTTAACTCATTTTTCAGTACAGTACTTTAGTAAATGTACTTATTTATCTTCCACCACTGCTGAACACTAATAACAATGAGGTACTTGACTATTTTTAGTTTCTGCTACTTTATACTTCTACTCTACTTTGTAGATTGAGATGAACAATCCAAAACATGACCAAGAAATAAATTATGGTGTATCATTACCCAGAATTATCCTGTATAAAGTACCTCGAATCAGCTCCACATTTACCAGCTGCAACATTAAACTGGTGAACATGCATGCATTAATGATGCATTAATAACTATAGTCCAACTATTATTCTTAAACAATACTTCAGAATTAAATATAATTTAAGTAATTTTACTTTGGATTATTTTTTATTTTTTGTGCAGCCTTCTTCAAACCACATCTAAATGAACATAATGCATGAGAGATCAATTTAAAATGCATCCATATATATATATGGCAACAATTTATGTCAAAAGAAATCTGTGATAAATACTGACTTCTCAAAATAATGACCTAGTGTTTAAAAACAATTGATTGTATCAGATAGACAGATACATAGAGAGAATTATTTTCATTATTTTGTATGTATGTATAACTTTTTTTTTTCTTTTTTTTTTATTACAAGAATTCACATTGCAGTGACTTATATATGGAGCAATATTGGGGCCAAAAGTTTTGCACTTAAAAAAATAAAATTTGAAACTGAAACTTCAAGTTTTGATCTTCAGTTTTGAAAAATACATCACTATATTCAAAATAAAAATAAGTGCACACTTTTTTTTCAGGTTAAATAGAATTATGATTCATATTGGTAATTCTTCTGAATAAATTATTTTCATTTTTCACTTTCATATATTTTGATATTTGAGATCCTACTTTTTCAGTTGCATGTTTTACTCCGGTCACCTTCTTGAACAGTTTGGTTTTAATGTCACGTTTATGCACTTGTTCTCTCCAGGGCCAGAACGCCTCTCGTTTCTGCCTTCGCTGTGTCGAGATGTCCGGGATGATTCAGAACCTTGTTGTCTCACCTGGTTCTCGTCTACTCGCAGCCTTCAGGATCATTATTTTCTTCTGGAGATGATGCATCTTGATGATGATACGAGGAAAGTGTTGTCTTTATAAATGGGCCGAGGCGGTGTACGCTCTCAAAATCCTCTTCCTTCACTTATTTCCACTATTCATCCAAAAGTTTGACCAGGAAGGCAAACGTCCCAACGTTTTCATCCAGTGATTCCGGCATATTCAGAAGCCTCAGATTATTTTGGCCATGACGATTTTCGAGTTTATCAATAAAATCCATTGTGAGTTGAAGTTTGTTTTCAAGCTCTGTTATGCAGCGTTAATGAGCCTCCTGATTAACCACCTAACTGAAATGTTGATAGGCATATCGCCTATCAACATTACCATTTTTTTATCCAGCGCATCAACTTCTTTGAGCGAAGTTTGTCTACCTTGTTTTCCAAATCAAACCTTGAATTGGCTCCAGCTGACATCTCGGTCTGAGATCTTGCGATGTTAGGCATTACAAATGATTTAAGTTAAATCCATCCTTCAATTTTCGTAGGTTCAGCTCAATTAGTACCATAGTACAATAAAAGCAATCAAAATGCTGACCTTTCGAAAAAAAAAAAAAAAAAAAAGGGAACACTCAAAGTATTGCATTTGTAATTAAGTATTTTTATATTGTGGTTTTGATATTGTTTTTACTGAAGTAAATGATTTTCCGTTATAACAGGTCAGTGATCTTTGACTCAGTGAAGTCAGTTTTATTTATGGATGTACACCACATTATAAACATGACAACGCGATTACCAGTTTGTAATCACTTAATAACAGCATCACTTAGTATAATTTCCATTGTGCAAAGATAAGACTACTTTTGATTAAGCTATTGAAATAATTTTGATAAGAAATTATGAAGTGATAACATTACCTGATATTTTCCCTTGTCTGAAAGAAAACATGTTAATAAAGGACTTGAGCTCTTGACAGAGTGAGTGTGTGGTCCTTAAAAGGACCTTTGGTTTTTTTCTCTAAAGACACAGAATGAGCGCTTTAACCTCCGAAGCCGTACAGAGTGCGTCCCTGTCTCTTCAGAGCATACACCACATCCATGGCGGTCACCGTCTTTCTCTTGGCGTGCTCGGTGTAGGTGACGGCATCACGGATGACGTTCTCCAGGAAGACCTTCAACACACCGCGGGTCTCCTCGTAGATCAGACCGGAGATGCGCTTCACTCCACCACGGCGAGCCAGACGGCGGATAGCGGGCTTGGTGATTCCCTGGATGTTATCACGGAGAACTTTACGGTGACGCTTAGCGCCTCCTTTACCCAGTCCTTTTCCTCCCTTTCCTCTGCCAGACATCCTGATATTTCAGACAGTAGATCGTCAGTGTACCAAAAATGTCGCGGCACCCCTCATTTAAAGCTTAACTGAGGACGTAATAGAAAATAGAGGCGGGTCTATTTTTCTTCTTTGGTCCTAATGAGGGCTGATGACGCCCCCTGTCTGTCTTCATGAAGTATACAGTATACTGACATCATTACATACATAATATTTTAAAAGACAACAATTTTTAGGGTTCTTATCGTAAAAGTTTTCATTATTAATATTATACTTTCTCTTATTCTTAATTATGGGGCAATTGTGATGTTCTTGAATTCTTTGTACCACTTTTATTATAATCAAGAAAATGGGGGTAAAAGGAAAGAAAAAAAGAGTAAAAGAAAAAAGAGAAAAAAAAAATTAAAATTGAAAATTAAAAATTATGGTGATTGACGTGAGGTGATGGTGAACTAATGGTGAATTAATGGTGAACTTGGTAACCTCTTCTTCCCACCCAATCCCCCAGCCCAGACCAACTCCAATTGGAAATCAGGGACTGGAGGGGACTGCTGGTCCTGAGCTGTCTATCTATCTGTCTATCCTTCAGAATTCTTTGTTGCTATTTTTTGTGTTAAGTTAGGTGTGATTATTGACCTCATTAATATTCACTGTGTTAAAGCAACATTTGATCACAGAGACTAAAGTGTGTGTGTGTGTGTGTGTGTGTGTGTGTGTGTGTGGGTGGGTGGTTTTCTTGTACACATGGCCACGTTCAACCTTATCAAAAAGTAGCTCATTTACTGAAGAACACTCTGTTGCATGAGTTCTGGACTGCAACACCATCTTAAAGCAATGTTGTTTATTTACATGTTGCTGCTGATTGGGTCACACCTGTGACACACCTGCTAAACAAGAGAAAACATATATCAAAGCTAGTTCCAAACCACTTCTTTAATCAGCAGAAGAAATTCCAGGTGCTCCTATATTTCCAAAACTAAATAAAAAACAACAACATCCTTGAGAAACAAAATTGATAATCAGTAATAATCAATAAAAAATGGCATGATAGAAAGAAAAGGAACTAAAAGAAGTTAATTAATCAGTCACACAAAGTATAAATCTAGGATGAATTTGACAAACAGAATGAAATGTAGCTATCAAAAGTTTTTTTTATGAATGTATATATGTAAATGTTTAAAACTAATAGTAACCACTCTGCAAAAGGCAATAAAAGAAAATCACCAGCAGTATATTCATTCTTTTGTTCTTTACATATAATGTAACAGAAAAAAAAAACATTAAGCAAGTGTTTCTGAAGAAATTTTCAAAAGATCATGTATACAGGACTGTAGACTCATACCCTACAAGAAAATTGCTCTGAAAAGACTGCATTTCCTTAATTATTACATCACTGGACTATCCCTCCTCACCAAGTTTCTCTTTCTTCCACAATATTCAAGGCTGCTTCGTGTACACTGGCATATCTGCAGCATATTCAACTTTGTATACCGCAAATCATTAAGTTCATACAGTGTGTGTCTGTGTATGTTAGCAGTTTTCTTAGCATTGTATTTGTGTTATCTACATGAGATGATACATGGAGTATCTCCCTGTCTTTTACATCACTGTTTTCTCTGGTTTGGATTCTGGTTTATGGAGGTGACGTCCGTTCACAGATCCAGGATAATCGATGGTCACATGGTTCATCATTCCAGCTGTTTGGCAGGTCATAGTTCTTTACTTCTGCACAGTCTTCATCTCTGCTGGGATCACCATTTGGCTCAGACTGGGACCAGAAGCTGAAACCCCAAAACACAAAATTAACAAGAAGCATTTCATAGACAGAAACACTAAGGTCACAGGGAAATTAAAGGTCCAGTGTGTAAGAATTATGGGGATTTATTGGCAGAATATGAAATATAACATTGTAGTGTTATTGCAGTTTTTATGTGTGTACAACTGTTCAGAGCTAAGCTACCTGACTAGTCTCTTTGAGACAGGCTCAAAATGATCTAAAATTGTCACAACTGAAACCATGACATAATTGTTTTGTCAGTGACACAGGGGACACTCAGTCCTTCATTTGGGTGAAATAAACAAAAATGTTACCCAATTATGCAAATCAAAAGTATTTTACTATAAAAAACATTAAAGTTCTGTAAGGTTTGAATGGTTTCTATGTGAAAGTAGCAGATAACACTTGAAAAAATGTCTGGAAAAGTGTGAGAATCTGAATTGTGTGTGTAAGAGAGAGAAAATGCACTAATTAGGTCATCTCAATCGGCTGTATGTTCCACACAGTAGTCACCAGCTGTCATGGTGGTGGTTACTGCTACTCGTGGCACAGAGAGTCCTTTTCATAGAGATTTCAGCTGAGGTGCATCTCTTATACTCCTGCTTCTACTTCAAAGGCAACAACTCTAATAATTTGCAGCTGAACAGAGTGAGTGACCACAAGAGCCTGGTCACAGTGCACTATGACACTGAAAAGTGAAGATGAGTGAACCTTGTGGTCAGCGGAGTCCCATCCACCCATTTCCACGTCCTCTCTGTCTCTCGGTCAGTCAGTCCAATCCACACACGCTTTTTGAAACATCCTATGAATTCCTTGTTGAGAGAAACAAATACAAACTGTTTAAATACTTGACTACTACCACCACCTCTGACACGTGGTGTCCATTCACTATTTCACTGTTTCTCTCACAAAGATGCACACAAAGACACCTGGAGACACAAACCTTGGATTGTATCGTGGTTGAAGGCTTTTATTATTATAAGTTCCTTTGGATAAAAGCATCAGCTACAAATCTAATGCATTGTACTGTAATACCTGTTCTTCCCTGCTGTTGATGATCACCAGGTCTGCACCTTTTTTCTGACAGTCTTCTCTGCTTTCTCGCCAGGTCTTCACCAGAGAAGAAATGTAGTAGAAGCTACCTCTGAAATCCACCCATCCTAGTTGGTCAAAAAAAAAAAAAATC
This sequence comes from Lutjanus erythropterus, assembly GCF_056507025.1. Classification (NCBI taxonomy): domain Eukaryota; kingdom Metazoa; phylum Chordata; class Actinopteri; order Lutjaniformes; family Lutjanidae; genus Lutjanus; species Lutjanus erythropterus. The sequence goes on along the minus strand of NC_139319.1, from coordinate 41,796,229 downwards.
TGACTCAATATCTGAAATGAGGTGAACGTGAACTTAATAAATTAACAAATTTATTTACAGGACATCAAAAGGGCAGACTTTGCCATACAGGGTGTAAGTGTGTTGTAGCAGAATCCACAATAGAGTTGCTAAATATTAGGAGCTGCTGGTTCCAAAAGTGCTTTTTCCCCATATTCCCTTTTCAGTTCTTTTTAATAACATCCTCAACAATCTATAAGGAATCTCCCTCACTGCATGACAAAAAGTCCACCAGTTTGAATTATTTAAATGTTGTTTGTGAGAAATAATAGGTGGAGCCAGGCCTGCGCAGAATCGATCAGCGGCGATCGTTGCACAATGAATGCCGGTTAGATTTGTGTCAGACTTGATCCCGACTTGCTCTGACATCATGCACACGTGGGTAACGGTAAGCCCACGAGATCGAGGCAGCCGCAGTTTGTAGAGTCAGATGCCGCAGTTACTTTCCACCGACTACAAGCGCCTGGCTGTCGCCTGATTGATGAGCTGACAGGCTTTGATTGGCTCTTAATTTTGACAACAAACACCACGTGTTGTATAAAATACTAATTTTCTGTGTAACTGTAATATTAACGCTGGATATATGAGTCTTATGTTGTGCAATGATGTTTTAATCTTGTGGCTCATAATAAGTAAGGTTTTTTTTATGTGACTTATCAGACGAACAGTTTCAAAGTGCTTTACAAGGCAGATAAAAGAACAAATGTTCCACGTAACAGAAGGGGATCTCTGTTTCTACTTCAATCAATGATCAAGAACTCTTCCTGTATGCTCTCTGAAGTTTGCTGGAAACTGTCCAACTTGATTGCAGCTTTTTGTCTCCACCTCCTGCTGTGGCTGCCTGATCTCATCTACTATCCAGGCGAGGTGCAGTTCATCTTGAACGCAACTAATGTTTTGTCTATTGTTCTGGCTCTAAATACTACAATACCCATGAGCCACAGGCACTGGTGCCATAGTGAAGAAGCCAGTCAGAGGTCCGAATTAATGCAAATTCAAAACACTTTGTTGTTTAAGAAGAAAATGCAGCATCAGCGTTGTCTTTTGAGTCCGTGAAGATGCCATTTAGCCTCAAAAATGCAACACAGACTTTCCAGCACCTCATGGACACTGTGTTGAAAGACCTGCCATTCTCTTTCATCTACCTGGACAACATCTTCAGGGCCAGCAGCTCCAGTGCACAGCATGTGACCCACCTCTGAAATGCAAGTTTGGGCTCACCACTATTGATTTTCTTTGGCAGTGAAAAACAAGCTGTCGATCTCCTGTTGAAGGATGCCATCATGAGTTTTCCATGCCTGCTCATGGTAAGGTTCCTACAGGAGTGCTGGAACTTCTACTGTACGCTTCATTCTCCCAGGCTGTACATCTGATGGGAGGCCTTGAACGTCAAGGCTGTCAGACACACTGTGGACTGGACTGCAGAGAAGGTGTTTGTGGACACCAAGGCATCTCTGCCTAACACAATGATGGTAGTGCACCCCTCACTTTCAGCATCTCCACAGACGCCTAGACTAAGCAGTCAGCATGGTGAGTGGACAGGGTGGGCAGTGGGTGGACAGGGCTTAAAGCCACTTGTTTATTTAGCCAACAGATGTGCTCCAGTGACTGGAAGTATAGCACCTCTCCATCAGTGAAATTTTCTTCTGTTAAGCTTACATTGTCTATTTTTTAATATGTTTGTTAATTTTTTTATATTTATATTTGGATCTGCATTTTAAATTGTTGCTTGTTTTAATTGTCATTGTTTTTGTGCAGACTCCAGGAAGACTAACAACCAGATTGTTGAAATAGGATTCCAAATCAAGATGTGCCATAAAGACCCACTATTACATTATACCTTTTTAAAAGAAATACAAGTCCTTTTTACGAAGGAGTTGTGATGTAGTTACAATCATAGCAGAGGTCCTATTTCAGGGTTAATAAATTATGTGGTTTCTGATCGGTACATAGTAATAATAACTTTATTTATATAGTACCTTTAAAAACTGAGTTTAAAAAAGTGCTTTGACAGACAAAACAAAACAGTACAAGAGCAGGATACCAAAGAAGCAAAATAACAACAGTGGGCCAAGCAGGAGCAAGCTAAAACTGAAGTGAACAAGATACAAGCAAAGACACTAAAACAAAGAAAAACAATACAACACAGTAAAAAAGATAAAACAGTAAACTAGCAAAATGTGACACTTAGAAAATATTAAAATAAAGAGGGTGGAGATTACAATGACATAATCAATGACATCATAACACGATGTTGTCAAATTAATATAAATAATAAAGGAATAAGAATAAGGAATAAGCCATCATGTAATAACAATATAAATAAGTGCAAATAAAAGGATAAACATAAACATTTGTACTCACCAATGCCAATACCAGCATTTTAGGCAGCTGGTATCGAAACACCCCTATTTATTTATTTAAGAAATTATTAATTACCTTGACATCTTCTCTTAAGTTCAGTACTCTCTTTAGTCATATCTTCAAATCTTTTTTGGAGCTGGTCTCGTTCTTTGGCCACATTGTTGTAACCAGTCTGTAACTGGTCTCTTTGTTTTGCCACATTGTTGTAACCAGTCTGTAACTGGTCTCTTTCATCCGTCAGGTTGTTGTAACTGTTGTGTAACAGGATCATCTCCGTTTTCATTTTGATGTCTGTTTGACACATACAAAAACAAACAAACAAACACTGTTAGGCAGCATCACGCGGGGCTTTATCAACATGCTAACAAAGTACTCACATAGGTAAACCAGAGTTATGAGTCCAGTCAGGAGGAGAAGACACAGCAGACCCAGACACACTGCAGCAGCTCTGCAGGAACTCTTCTTTACAGTTTCAGCATCTGCAGGTAGAGGTCAGTGTTTGTCATGTGTTTGTTCCTCAGAGTGAAATCAAATGATCAGAGGTCAAGTCAGCTGTTTGTGTTTTTGGTCATTCACTTGTTCCTCCAGTTGGTCCTATCAGCTATTTGATGGATGGCCATGACATTTTGTAAATTTCACATTTCAACAACCAGACTATCAATCCCAATGACTTTTTGAATCAGTGACTTTTCATCAAGCTGCACCACCAGGTCAGAATATCAATTTCAGTTGGTTTAAGAACAAATACATGCAGAATTAGTCACATTCTCATTAGCCCCAGCTGCATTTTGTGTTTAATACTGCTTAGCAAACGCTAGCATGCCAACACATTGAACTAATGAGTCTTTTATATCAGCACTTTTGGCTGTGTCTAGCCAAACCTATCGCACCAAATTGCATTTCTATTGCATCACTTTCAGTGCGCCAAGCTGCGCCACACCACACCCAAGATGGACCTACTCTGGAGTGTGGCCAAAGCGAGCCCTCCTCCAAGTGGGCGTCTCGCTGGCTGCAACCTGCCCGTGACAATCCTCCTTTCTCCCCATTAAACACACCAGTATCGTGATACTCATCTTTCTCTCTGGTCTCCTACACACACACAAGCTGTTTCTTGTGTGTGTGTAGGAGACCAGAGAGAAAGATGAGTATCATGTACTCTCTTTATGTTCACCTCTTAGTGCTTTTCTAGCTTCTAATAGAATCTTTTTTGAAAATTAGTTTCTCTCCTATGTCGCTGTTTGTACTTTCAGGTATCTGCATTATTTTACCATTTCATATTTGCTTTCAGCTGTGTTGGAGTCATGTTAAATTACTGCTGATGACACCCCTGAATGAAAACAAAATTCCTGTTTGTTGTGCTCCTTAATAAAAATGTTTAAATAACGAAATAACAGGATTTTTATTTGATGAATTTAAGGAAAGAGTGTGTTTATCCCAGATATTTATATGAAAAGCTTATCCACCATTTTACAGCTGCTGGAGTCAAGCCTCCTCAAGCTCGTCTTCAGTTAAAGACGCACCTTCAAGTGGTCATCCCTGCTGTCATGAAAATGCAAGCTCCCGCCATACTGAGCTGATGTAACTGGTAACATGACATTTTCAGCATTTTTACATGCTGACCGCGGCATTCAGCACATAAGATCACTACAGACCTGTTCCATATCAGACATTTTGACATGTTAATTAACTTAACAGGATAGCATAGGTGTATTTATTAACATTAATAATGGCTAAGTTACATGCATTTGTACTGAAATTAGTGACATGAGAATGTGAACAGTGCTAATATTGTCAATTCTGTTTGTGTGGCAGAGGAAAGAAAGGTAATTTGCTGATTTTAGAGCCACATTATCCAATTTATGAAAGAACTTTAAAAGGGTAAAGAATGAATAGTTTTCAATAAAGAAAAGAAAGAAGAAGAAGAAGAAATGAAGAAGAAGAAGAAGAAATTTTAAAGTCACCAAAAACATTACGACTAAAATGGCAATTATAAGATTGACTGCTCGATGTTAAAACTATGACTAAAGCATTATTATTAAAAATTAAAGCTGAGTTCTTCTGACTAAATCTTGACTAAAACATATTTTAATACTAAAACTAAAACTAAATACTAAAACTAAAATAAAAATTCTGGTCCAAATTAATACTGAATGTGAGAATGTCAAGAGGATCCATTAGATTAGATTAAATAGGTAGAATATGCTGCGTTAACATGTTGTTCAAACCAGATTCTTCCCCTTCGCTCTTTTGCTCCCTCCACATTACTGTTCCTGTTATTAGCCTTGTTTTAGAACATGCAGTATATTTTTTCCTGTCTTTGTGTGTACATGTGAGTAAAGAATGTTCACATATTTGCATCAACCTGCAGTCAAGATCATATCACAGTGTGTGTATACGAGTACCTGCTTGCATTTCTGAGAGTGCAGGTCCTATTCTCTTTGGCTCTTGGATCTTGTCTTCAGCTATATTTGCATAAATACTATCCAAAAGGTTCCTGTTGCTACGAGTAATTCCTGGTTCACCTACATTATCATAGATATGAAACTGGTCCATGATGTTCAGCTGTATTGACAGTTGAGTTTGATCCCAAAGTTCCCGAGGCTATATGAGTCTGGTTACTGTGCCACCAAAATTATATAGTATTATCTTCCTGAGTTGCCCTAATCAGAAGGCGTTACTAAAACTACTGCTCTTAAAAGGAATTTGTACTTTACAGGAAACTAAGTCATTTTGTTTAAGAACAGTTGCAAAATACATTTCCATCACTCTTATGCAATCACTTCTCAGAATCACTGGTATGTGCCACATCACACCCATGCACACATAAATTACATTACATTACATTACATGTATTTCCTTCATACAGCTAAAACTGTTTTAATACAGTTGAGAATTCTCTGTAAGCAGAACTAGAAACTTTTGTGTATGTGTGTGAAATAGCACGATAACAATAAATCAGTGACACAGAAAAACAATAAAGGACACAATGGACAGATATAAGGACAGCTTAGACATGACATGACATGACATGACATGACATGAGTGTGTGTGTGAGTGTGAATTCATGACCAGCAGCGGCTGTTCAACAGAGAGCACTAGGGCGCAGCCCCACCTCTCCCCACATCCTAAAACTTTAGTGAAGAAGACTTAATTACTTTAAATATATACTGTATATTTCTTTAAATGAGCAACGTCAATATTGTGTAGTTAGTGGGTAAAATGTATAATCTGCACTAAAATGTGTTGTTAAAAATGCTTTAAGATGTCCAAAGTTACAGATAGGTCACGTGTTTCTGGCTTGGGGCGTGATTTTTTCGTCCATTTACTCTAGCTATAAGTTGTAAATGCGCAGTTGGATCCTCTCAATACAAGAGATAGAAATATAAAATATACGAAGTCACTATAAACAACGTGTTTTGAGAGGAGAACGAAGAGAAGCTGAGAGTTAAAGAACCTGATCAGCCGACATCATAAAGCAACAACAATCAGAGGAAGATGATAAACTCTCTGTGGAGAACATAGTGACAGTGGAACTCAGCCTCACACTGAGACCAGGTGATCTTCAGACAGGTGAACTGTGCTGGAGAAAGTATTCACGTCCTTTACTTCAGTAAAAACACTAATACACACAGTGAAAATACTCCACTACAAGTAAAAGTCCTGCATTTAAAACCCTGCTTCAGTAAAAGTATGTAAACATCATCAGCTGTTATCAGTATGAAAAGTAAAAGTAACCACTGTGCAGTAAAATGCTGCCTGTCAGTGACTCGTAACTGTACCTGTCAGGTAAATGTGGTAGATTAAAAGTAGAACTATAAAGTAACATAATATGGATGTAATTAGAAATCAGACTTGGGGAAAGTACTTGGGTAAATGTACTTAGTTACATTCTCCCACTGCAGATGATAGAAGCTGAATGTGTTGGTTTTGGTCTGTTACAAACTTTTAAATAGCTGTTTTGTGAAAAAAAAGTGGGTGACACACCTTAAAATAGGCACTTTATAAATCTGTCAAAGACATTTAACCACAGAGTTTCTGAGACATTTACATCTTCCAGGGATAATTTTTGGACAAAAAGCACATTTTAAGCCACAAGATGGAAATTTTTATTTATTATTAAATCTTGTTATTTTCTAATAGGTTTTAATGTGTTTCTAATTTTCTTTTGTTGTCTGAAGGTTTGAAGTATCAGATTTCTTTCATACTTATTGAGGTACTTTTTGCCTACTTTAGTCTTTCAGCATAAATTGTAAAATAAAATGTAATTATTATAAAGGATTTGCACAAATTGAAGTACCTTAATTTACCTTAACTAAGTAAGTTCCATCAGGTTATAAAACATGGTCATTAAGTCCTGCAAGTACAAATAGAGACCCTTTTTATATATTAAAATACACTGGTGTGATACCTTATGGTCATGACTGTGGTCATGTCACTGGTCATGACTGTGTGTTATCCAGGTAAAAGTGTGTTGCTATATGATGCATTAAATATGCAGATATGCAGTAACTAATGCAGCATCACTCTGACTCAAGCATAGTTTGGATGAGAAGTCAACCTTACTTCCCTATTTGCATACACCACTGCACTACTTCAATAAACATATTAAGACTGGAGCTCCAGAACAGCTGCTGAAACACCATGTAGTAAGATTGCTTGGTCAGATGTATTTATTGTCTTTAAATTGTCTCTACAGTGGGATTCAGATGAGAGAAAATAACCCTGAACTCTGAACATGCCAGCAGCAGCTCATATTAACAGACCACACCTCAGAAAAGAGTGAGCTAATAACAATCACAGTCTGTCTGTTGTGTTTGGCGTGAGCTTACCATTATGTACATACAGTACATCGTACATTATATGACTGAGGGGTGACTGTACAGTGGTATTTAACATTTAGTTAGGCATAGTCACTTGTGTTTCTTACAACGAAAAAAGTAATACTGAGGGTGCAAATTAAGCACAGAAAATACAAACTTGCTTTAATTTTATGTGGCACAAAAACAGATTATCTTCCACAGGAAAAGACAGAAGTAAAAACTCTTTCATTTAATGATGAAATGCCCACATTAACCTTAATGACAAAAGGGCAGAAGCACTATTTCACGCAGCAAACACCACACTGTATATTAAGTAAGGGTGTCTTTTCTTTATCTTTGCTCTCTAAATTGATGCGTACAATAGGAAGAATTTTATGAGACCTGTTATTTCAGGAGCTTGAACCTTCAGCTGAATAGCAGCATTTTAAATTTCATACAGAATCAATCAAATTTATTGGTGGGTCTTTTCATATAGGAAGTATCATTTGCAATTTGAAGTAAGTTATAAATGTATTCCTTCTAAAGATTACAGACACAACAGACAGATGGTTTATCCATTCACCTGTCAAGTGTTTTTTGAAAGTGCCTGCCCTTTTCCAAACTGTATTAAGGACGGCTTCCCAGATAGTTCTGTGTAACAGAAACATGAGACATACTTGTGTTTAAGGATAGTAGCCTCTAAATAAACTTGATTTATGAATAAATGAATATATTGCGAAATGGTACTGACAGGCTTTTCACTGCCTCCACAGTTAAATGACAGTGCATCCTGAATGTGTCTGTGTCATTGTGGCTGCAACTGCAGTGCTGCACAACATCTGTGTTAAAAAGAGGATCCCCTTTCTGAGGCAAGAAGAATTGGTTCTGGAGGCAATGAGAACTCTGTTGCCCCTGCTGTCTCTGAAGATACCAGTGGATAACTGGACTGGCCCACAATCATATAATCATTAACTTGTAGGACTGAGAACTTGGTCAAAGAGAATGATGTAAATATTGTAAAATAGTGACCACTATCAAAAAAGTATTTGTAAAATGAACTTTTGTTTGAAATGAATTCATTTCAATGTCCTCTTTACTTGAGTTTTTATCATCGCACCAAACTCAAATTACTTGATTTTATTGTCATCTTCATTAATGTTTTTACATTTAACAAACAATTTAATTGGCTCATATTTGTGATCACGTTTAACTGGGAATTTTTATAGCCTATTTTAATAAATAAATGCTGAATAAATGGATAAATAAATATGTTGCTGCCTAGTAACAGCAAATAAATCAATAAAATATTGCTGTACCAGCAAATAAAATAATACATTAAATGTTGCTGCCTAAAGAAAGAAAGAAAGAAAGAAAGAAATCTAATATAATAAATATACATAGCTTAGAAATATAAGCAACAAAAAAACCCATCTCATTCAGCAATAATTTATAGTTCATTACAATTTAGCTCTGAATTATATATATGTATAAATTGTAAGATATTAATTGGTCATTAATTGATCAGCTTTAGAGTTGAATTTGGCCTAGAAATGTCCTGTATCTCCTTACATTATTACAGAGATTTGTGGATTATGAAATTATTAAAGATGAGAAACATAAAAAACAAATAAATAAATGCTCTGTCATTAAAGAATGGTGACACTGTTTTGTTCGGAGAAGTTGTGTCTGTTTTGCTGTCTCTCAAGTGATTTAATTTCCAGTCTGAGTTTCTGTTTTGCTCGTCCTACCTCTTCATGTTCTGCTTTAAGTTTGGCAGTCTCCTTCACACAGAGGATCTCCTGACACGCTGCAGCTCCGCAAAATCCGTCTTGCTTCGTTTTGGGGAGCGGCTGCATGCTGGAGGGCGTTCCTCTTCTGCAGGGAGGCCGCTTTAGTCTGTCAAATTTCAACATTGTACTTAAAGTTTAGAATGTTTAATTGTAACAACGTGGGGCTAAACTCTGGCTGTAGTATAGTTACTCTGTTAATAACCTACCACTCTGACAGCAGCTGACAGTTCAGTCCCATGAAAGGACAGGAGTCCTCTCCAAACAGCTCAGTGATGATGGTGCTGTAAAAATTCAAAGAGGTCCAGTTAGAGAAAATTTCCTAAAGCAAAGGTCCAGAACATCATAATGTCTAACTTGTGTTATGATTTAGAGTGATATATACTGAAGTAGTGTCGTATCAACGTCTACAGTGTAGACTTGTACAATAAGTGTCAAACTCATTTTAGTTCAGGGGTCACATACAGCCCAATTTGATCTCAAGTGGGCCAGACCAGTAAAATTAAAGCATAATCTAGCGATTATTCTGCCGATTAATGAGTAATCAGATAAGAAAAATTGCGTGATCTGCAATTTTTCTATTACATTACTTTTGCTTTATTTAAGAACAATGGTAATATAAAGAGAAGATAAGACAGGTCTATTAAATTAACAAAATTGCTAAAGTAAAAATACTGAGTAAAATAACTCTACTTTATTAATGTAGATTTACTTTTACTGTATTTACTTTACTTTTTACTTTTTTTCAAGTACAAAGGTAAAAGTAAAGGTAGTAATGTCTGCAGAAACCACAAACAGAAGAGTGAACTAACTCTGAACTGAAACAGTCACCAGAATGTTTTGTTCACATGTTAAAATCACAACATTTTTCTTCTGGAGCAGGACAGACGCTCCCAGACCCCTAGAGGACAGGGGACAGAGGACAGGGGACAGGTTTACCAACATGACACCTTTTTCTCCTCTTATGAGTGTGCACGTCTGTATTTAGTCATCAAAAAATAACGATTAGAATACCATTAAAATACAACAAAAGCAATAAAAACGTTGCAAAACAAGATGCAAGATTTTTAAATTGTAATTAGGTATTTTTACATTGTGGTATTAATGTTTTTACTTAAGTAAAGAATGTGAGTATTTTTTCCATCACAGCAGGTCAGTGATCAGTGTTTCAGTGACTCTCTGTGGTTCAGTGAATAGTGTTTTATTTATGGCGGCCCGCCACATTAAAAACATCGATACCACGACATGATTTTATATTTTTGGAGCTGCGCACCTTTTTCGGTCACCCAGGTTTGGTTTGTCACCAATTTTGTCATTTTTATGTTTTATTCAGTCCGAGAGGACGACGGTATCAGTGATTGATTAGTGATCAGTCTGCCCTCCTCTCCTCCCTCACCTGTTCACTCTGCTGTGAGAAGATCTGAAAGTTTCTCACAGAGAAACACAGACTCTCCTGTTTTACTTACAGGCCTCCTTATACAGTTGTTTAATTTTATAAGTGCATCTGGTTGGTGATGATGTCATTAACCATCACGTTAGTTTCTGTTGTAATAAACTCGTCATTAACAACAGTCTCCTCCACACGCAGCTTCTCTGCAGTTGGTCTGTGTGTTTCCTGATCAGATAAACCAGCGCCGCAAAGACTAGAAAAGTTGCGCCAGTTAAAATAGAAGCGTCCCGTGAAAAAATAAAATCTATTAATAATTTATTGGTTATAGGTCCGGGCCCGTATAGGACGGCGTCTGGGTCCGGACTCGGACCGGTCCGCCTGTTAGGGACCCCTGATCTACAGTGACGATTCGGGCTAAAAACATGGTATAAATGACATCTTCCGAGTCAACTTTAGGAGACTTTGATTACACCAGAGGAGCAGCATAGAGGCATTTCATGTTTGTTTTCCAGTTGTTTCTAAATTTTGAAAACTGGTCACCATTTACCTCCATTGTTTGGGAGATTCTGTAACACTGTTTTCCTGTGAAACTCCAGCAGTGTTTTGTGGACTAAAAAATTAAACCCGACCTTTAGTCAGCATGAGAGTGAGTAGATAATTACTGTGTTTTCATTTTTGGGTGAACTCTCCCTTAAAGGTACGTCTGTGACTTATAGGCTGGACATGTACTTACTTACGTGTTCCCATAGGCCCCCTACACATCCACATGGATCATGTCTGCCGTGTGTCCTGCGTCCATTTGGAGCAACGGTTGTGCATGTCCTCAGAAATTAATGCTACACATTCATGAAGGCAAACATGTGGTTAAACAGCAAGTATATGTCCATCCTTATTTAGGGAATGGGGACGGTGTTGTTCGTATTGTTGGGGGATCCCGGCGCATCACTGAGCCATGTTTCAGGTCTGCCCAAAAAATCCTAAACACAGAAATCCACAATTCAGTACTACATAGTTCTCAGTATTTTTACATTTGCAGTGACTATTTAGTTTTTATTATTTATTTATTTATTTATTTATTTTCAATTCGGGGCTATGCATATAGAGAAAAAATGGACAAGGCTAGTTACCTTGGTGAAAATCAGGAACAATATATCAAAGTTTACATCTACCTCTTCTTTCTATCTTCTTTTCCTGGGATATTTTCAATCAATTTTTGACTGAACAGAATTTATATATTCATTCACATGAGAGCTTATTTACTTTTTTCTCCTGAAGCTATTTGTTTAGTATAGCTGGTGTAAAATAAACCTTTAACTTTAACTTGAATTAGTTATTTTAATTTCCACAAAAAATATGGGCTGCAATATTTAGTGAAATATTTTAATTTATGCTTCAGCTGAAGACGTTGAGCTAGTTAAACTAAATGATTCTTCCTATTTAAAAATAAAAGCCCCTTCATCCATTTCAGAGGAACTTTAAATACATAGTTTTGTCATTTTATCTTTATGCCGTCCTTATACTTTATTTAACAATATTATATATAATGAGGGGAAAATACACAATGTATTATCCAAATTACCATTGAGTCTATAAGCAGTATTAATCATAAAGATTAGAAGAAGATTTCCATGTAACGCAGTGTGAATTGTGGTCGGAGAATAAATGGTGGTCCGACCTCTCAACTCGGGACACATGGAATAACAGCGACACTTCGTGGCCACTATTAGAAGTGCATTGAACTACACAGCACACTACATTGTTGTCACTGCACCGGGGAGTAACCTTGCTAGCCAGATGCTAACAGTCTCAGCAACACAGCAAGTAGTGAAAACATCAGTTTGTTCTGCAACGTTAGGACGCCTGCCAATGCGGACAGCTTTTGGGACACACCAGGATTTCAACAAGGTTACATGTTTGTGTAGAAGAGAGCCAGACTAAAGTAAAATAACTTGTTTTACCTGAGTGACCTAACGCTAACGTTAGCTGACGAGCATTGCCAGAAAGTTCTGGATTCAGCTCGGTTCACTAACGCGAGACTCTTACCAAACTTTGGCAGGCTGACACATTAAATATTAAAACATGGCGGTCATGAAGCTGGCTGGGGTGAGCATCACCTCCGTCTTTCCCTAACGGACTTCAAAGTCAGGTAAGATGAGCTAGCATGCTAAGTTAGCCTGCTACGGTACTGTGGCTGGTCAAGTAACTCATGTTAGTAGCTATATTAGTATCTTAGGTATCTCTTCCGAAACAAACTTGCCGCCATGTTTACGGTGTTTAAGTAGGGTAAGTAGCACTACTTGTTATAATCACTCATTTGTAGCTACATATGACTTAATCAACCGGCTTGTCAGTGATAGCCTGTCCTGAGAGGCTGATGACATACCTTCACTTTCGCATTCTCTGACAGCTAGCTAACTAGCTAGCTAGCTAGCTAAGTAGCTAACTTAGCTTTTTCTACCGGCTTCTTAGCAGTTTTGCAAACGGCGTCATTGATTTGAAGTATACGTCATGGTTGTCATTCCATGTTTTTTTACTTTTAGGAAAGTTGCCTTAAATTAAGCAGCTTCAAGGCGGCAGAAGCAGGGGAAAACTGGACTCATCCGACTCCGCATCCAAGTCAAAGATGGAGTTAGCAGCGGTGAGTACACCTGCAGGCTGCTCATGCTGTCACTGTGTATTACAGTCATCACACAGCCTCTGTACCTAACAAACATTTACTTTGTCAGCACTTACTTTCCCATACAAATAGAACAGGTGAAGTTATCCGTGGGATGAAACAGTTTTTTCAAAATCAGTAGTAATACAGTGCGTGTGTATGTGTTTGTATGTGTTTGTCACCGTAGAATAAATAATATAGCTACACATTTTCAAGTGAAACTATGTGATTGTCCAACCTACTTGTGGGCAGGATGCAAGAAGACTTTTTACCTACTAGTTAATGTTCAAACTTTACCAGCTCTTCGTGAGATTACTTTGTTGGGGGGCTGATGGGTCAAGCAAGTCTACCAGCCCCTTCTATATTTTACCAACATTTATGCTTGTGGGCAATACTGATAAGGTCCTGCAGTGTGGTGGTATTTTAGATGTCATCTATGGAGATATAGGGCACTGTCTGGAGCAGCAATCATGAAAAAAAATAAAAATTAACCTGGTGGGAGTTTCTGGCTTTGTCTTTCACTGTGAATGAAACACCTTACAGATCAGGAAACTTAAACACATTGTCAAAACCCAATAGTACCACAGTGTAGTCCTATTTATTGATGTGCAACATTGCCAGGCAGAGATATAGGGAAAGCTACTGTGATATAAACAGTATAGTATAACAGTAGAGCCAAATCTCTGATTTTGGAAGTATTTATGTTGTCTCACAGTTAAACCCTGAGGTCAAAATCAGCTGCCTTTCAGCTGGTTGCTGTTGACATTTGAAACTTGCCTATCCAGAGCAACACTGAATGTCAGAAATGCATAATTCTTGACTTTTCCTGTGTAACAATGGAGACTGACCTCTGGCCCATGGTAATGAGATAGCAGTGCACTTTATTTTGAAATTTCAAAGGATGGCTGCTGCCAAATTGGAAGAAAACCCACTGTCGATCATTTTGTTGACATATTTATTAAATATTGATGTTTTGGTCTAGCTGACCTGCATCTTGGACCACATCACAACATTTCCATATGTCTCAATTTTCCAAACACCCAATCAGAGGTATGCTGTGATTGATGATCACCTGAAACTGCTAAATGCATCATTAGCCAGGTGACAATATTGTAAAAATCATAAATCTCACAAACAAAAAAAGTGATGCAAGTATCATTACATCATCATAAACATCATCCTACAATAAGTACATCTATCCCCAAAAAGTCCTTAAAAATTCACAAGATCTGAGTGTTTGAGTACAGAAAATAAATGGCAATATAATACAATGACTTGCTCAATAAGTGCATATTCTTAAAAAAAAACAAAACATGAAAATATAAAGAACAACAACAACAAAGAATCAAATTAGACACTTCTAATTAAGGCTTTTCAGAAAAGTAATTTATAAAATTTAGTTGATCCCCAACTCCATATTCAAATACAGCTAAAGGGCTATGTATTGGCAGGAATCTGGTAACACAATAGGTATTACAGTACAGGAGTTATGATTCAGTATATGGTGATATATCACAATACTGTAGGCAAGATGATATATTGCAATTTTTTTAAATCATGATAGTTTTTTTTAAAAATGATACCATATCACAAAATATAATATTGTGATACTCTATTTTCATATTTTCTTACACTCGATCTTTACCTAAAGGTGGGAACGAGCTGATGTGGAGGGCATTATGGAAACATGGCATTAATTTTTCTACAAGCCACACAGGCACTGAAATCCAGGCTCTAAAATCACCATAACCATTTAGTTGATTTTGATTAGGGTAGGATATTTTGGAATTTTAAGAAGACGAAATTGTTCCGTGTTGTCATTCTGAGGGCATTGTTGACTTGCCACCTCACAGGGATATATGATTGCGAACACACATACACCAACACACACAGAGCCACTTCATGACTCACGCTGTTTGACAAAGATGCAATTTAGCAGTGAGCTTTGCAGAGGGGGGAGAGAGTGAAATACAGATGTGTGAGTGTGTCTCTGAAAGATAAAGATAGAAACCCATAGAAAAACGTAGGCTGGATTAAGCTTCTGCTTTGGCTGTGAAACGGGGGGGAGGGAGGACAAGAAGCAGGAGACAGCCATTGTAGGTCGACGAGAGAGAGAGAGAGAGAGAGAGGGAAGGAGGGTTTGTGAGAGAGAGATGGAGGTTTATTTTGTAATATGTTATTTGTAAAAGTAGCATCACAGAAAGAGGGAGGTGAAAGAGGGCAAAATGAAGGAAAAACAGGATTCTCAGAGCCGAGCCCCAGGCAGCCTGGGGAAGGTAGGAGAGAGAGTGATTGTGTGTAATGTGTGTGTTAAAGTGGCACGTGTGTGTAGATGCTTCATGTATTGAATGTTGTGTGTACAGCAGACAGTTCATGAGAAATTTTAATTTGCATTTGTTATTGTTGCTGTAATTGCGGTTATTATTATGGCTTCATGATTTCATTAAATTTTCACCCGTTTGCAGGTTTTTTTCTGTGTAACTGTTTACCTCCAAATGCAGCTAAATTTAGTTTCTGTCTGTCTGTCTGTCCATGGCTGTCTCATGCCCTTGCTGTCTTTTTGTCCATGAGGCATGTAAGCACAAATTATGTTTAGTCTCTGTTTAATTCTACCCAACAGCCCGTGTGTATGTGTGTGTCTGTGTGTTTATGTGTGTGTGTTTGTGGACTGTCTCCGCACATCTCCGTCACCTCCACTGTGAGGGAACCCGGCCTCTGCTCTGTCCTACAGGCTTGTAATGAAAATGTCATATGAACATATTTTCAAACTAAAGTGCATTCCATGTTTCTCAGATAATGTTCTTTAGTCTGGGTTACATTTCTGTTGTGTCAGGATTAGGGCTGCACAATTAATCACAATATTATCCAAATAGCAGAACCCTGCAATTCTTTGATGAATGAAAATTGTGACAAAAGACCATTATAATGAAGTACTGTAGTGCTGCAGAGACGTTCTGCCCTAAAAATCTTATTCTGCAGATGAAAGAAAACATGTTTGTTTGGTACAGACCTTAACAAATATCACATCATCACAATTTTAATAGATTTTTTTGCAGTGAAAATGAACATTTTGATGCAAAAGTGATCATTCCCGCTAATCATATTGCAAATACACTTTCAGTCCAAATAATCACAATTTTACTTTTTTACCATATCGTGCAGCCTTAGTAAAGATCTGTGTTGATGCAGATATTTGTTTTGATCACATTTCCCTGTAAGAGGTGACCAATTCTGAGAAAGATATTGAGTGGTGCATTTTCACATTATGCTCTTTACACTGTGGCTAATGTTTTATATTTCTCTCCCCCAACACTCTCCTCTTGGTCCATAATCCTGATTTCACTCTACATTCCCTACCTTTTTTTTTTACTCTCTCAATTCACTCTTTGCAATCTCTGTCCACCATTTCTTTCCCTTTTCACTTCTCTTCCTTATGTCCTCCCTTTGCCATTCCCCCATTTCCATCCCCCTGTCTGTCTGTCTCTCTCTCTGTCTGTCATTGTCCTCAGGCTCACCCGGCTCTCAAAGCCTTTATGTGTGGCTCTCTCAGCGGCACCTGTTCGACTCTGCTCTTCCAGCCTTTGGATCTGGTGAAGACACGGCTGCAGACCCTGCAGAACAATGCCAAGCCGGGGTGTGTATGTGTGTGTGTGCGCGCGCGCATGTGTGTGTGTGTGTGTGCGTGTGTGCACACACATTACATATCTCACATCTCATGCACATGCTACACATTTCACCTACATGCCATCCGATGCATGTGTATCAGCATACACACACACACAGCATGGCAGGACAGCATTTGCAGGCACTGCCAGCCCGAATCTGCTGTTATGACCCATATAGAGCAATTAGTCACACGAGCACCATCTAATCACACTGTCAAGCTGCTTGGTTGCAATTACTTCCACTGAACACAGCAACAGGAAATGTTAATAGCTAAAAGTGGATTTTTATTTTAAACAACACAGAGCCAGAATTTTCTTGCCTGAAGTCAGTTGTTACTTGCCACTGCACAAATAGTTTTATTTATTAGCGCTTATCAAATAACAACACCTGAAGTTCATTTTCACATTTAATCTGGTGCTGACATGTCTATAAAGTTAAAAAAAATAGTGAAAAATAGGTGGTGGCTTTAAATGTCTTGATTTTTTTTCTAAATTCCAAAACTATTCAGTTAAATATGATAAACAAAGAAAATGGAGAAATCTCCATATTTGAGAGTCTGGAAACAGCAATTTGCATGAAAATGATTTGAATTGATTGATTATCAAAATAGTTTAAACCTAGTTTAAGTCAAATCTGTTGCCAGATTTACTAACCTGACTTTGAATTTTATTTTGCCAGTGCAAGTCGATATTCTATTATTGTTGAGCTCTGCAACGTTCCACCAGTAGAGGCTATGCTGGAATTTAATTTAATTTATTTATTTTTAATTATAATTCATTTATAAGGACAAAACACATTATTCAACATCTCTGTCAATGTGCTGGTGATAGACAGCTGGCTAATTTTTAACTGCAGTCCTTTAGCGAGATGTTTTAAATCGTGTCTGTAATGATTACTTAATTTCCTCCTGCAGGGCACCAAAGGTGAGGATGTTCACCGTTTTCATCAATGTCATTAGGACAGAGAATTTCTTCAGTCTGTGGAAGGGAGTTTCACCAGTGAGTAACTGACCTTGTTTATTGTTTTTAACACTTTCAACAATTCCTGCAGTTATAAATCCCTTTGTTGTATGGATGGATGTAGTCAGTAGTCACCATGGGTCTTTGTTCTCCAGCAGTCTACATTCATCTCTGTCTTTCAGCTCACATTAGCATCAACTCTTGCTTCAAGAGCCAGACAGACACTCTGCCAGATCAAGTCTGCTTTTCCTCACAAATATGACATGACTGTTCTTAAAGACAATATTGATCTAGTGTAATGTCTTAACATCGACTAGAGGCAAAAATTAAATGGATGACACGCTATCCTTATTTTTAACTTTAAACATAATAGTGTGACTATAAAATGTTTTCAGATTATCACTGTCAAAATATAATCTACTGCGCATTGCTCTTGCTTGGCATTTTTTAGTTTAAGCCACCTTTAACACCATCACATCAAGCAAAAAGCAGAATATGATAAATGTTTTAACACGTCTGTTTTTCTGGCAGTCATTTGTGCGCTGCATCCCTGGCGTGGGCATCTACTTCAGCACCTTCTACTCCCTGAAGCAGCATTACTTCAAGGACCGGGCGCCCAACGCTGGCGAGGCTGTCCTGCTGGGAGCGGGTGCCAGAGCTGTGGCTGGTGTCTGCATGCTGCCATTCACAGTCATCAAGACACGCTTTGAGGTGAGCGACTGTTTCTTTACATCCTGAGAGACCATTTGTGAGCTTTAATATTTTTATGATCATCTACTCACAGTCAAGTTTTAATTAATGTTGTTTACTTGTCAGTAGGGCTGCAACTGACTAAAATTGTGAAAAATTTCAATCAGTGCATCCCCAAAACTGAAGATAATGTCCTCAAATGTCTTGTTTGACTCACAAGCCCAAGATATTCAGTTTATTTTCAGAGAGGAGTAAAGAAAGCAGAAAATATTAACATTTAATTTTTACTTTTTTCCTAAAAAAGAATTACTCAAACAATTACCAAAATAGTTAGCCATTAATAACTGACTAATTGTTGCAGCTCTTCTTGTCAATATCTATACTGTTTTTTTTCCCTCTTTTAAACAACTAAGCTGTTAATAACACATTTGTATTGATGCTCTTTGCTCAACCAAGCCATCTAAAAAACATCATGCTCAAACTGTGAGACAAATGAAGAAACACACTCCACACCGAGACTCAGTTATACTGCTGCTTTCTTTTTATTGTAACTTCATCACACACATACCTTTTGGCAGCATTTTTGACTGGTCAGCACCACTGCTGGTGAACGTTGATCAAAAATGAAAACCCCTTTGTGTTTCTTTGCACATGTTATCCTGATGATTTGACAGCAGACTATGCAGAGGTATATTACACAGCTACATCCATCTTGAGACCTTACTTGGGATACTCTGTTATCACCCTCAGAGTCTCTTCTAGTGACAGGCGCAGGCTGCGGTGCTTCTTGCAGAGGTGAAATTTTTGTAAAATGGTAATGAAACATTACATTTTTGAAAACATAACTAAGTACTTGAATTGCAAACCGATGCGCTTTGTTGCTCATTAGAACAAAAAAGTAATCAGAGTACTCTTAAGAGTTACTCTGTAATGTATTACCCCCAACACTGGTCAGCACCATTCAGGCACACAAAATGATTGTGTTTTTTTTCCTCTTTATTCACTAAATAGTTCATACACACACTGACAATATGGACATACTAACAATACTATTTTTTTTCTTTCTTGAGTTTGAAATAAATCCACTGTTCACGTATGTCGCATGTCACTCAAAGTTTGATCAAGCATTAATGTGACAGTTGAGGCTGATGGAGCGTATCACTAATACTTTTTTCCCCAGTTATCCAGTCCAGTGATTCTGGTCAGTACTTATTACTGAATATCAATTGGCCCATCCCAAATTTGAATGCTGAACAGTGAGCTGTCATGACGTGCTGTACCATGCTGTTGCTAGCTAGCTAACAAATGAATCTTAGCTCTATGCTGCTAAAAGTTGAAGATTGATTGATTGGGTGGATGTCATCATATTATTGATTGAAATTAGTTGGTTAGTAGTAGTTATAGGACTGGGCAATGTAATGATATTATATTGTATTGTGATATGACACTAGATATCGTGATAGTTTTTGGATATAGTTATATCGTGATATGTCAGTAGTGTTGTCTTTTCCTAGTTTTAAAGGCTGCATTACAGTTAAGTGATGTCATTTTGAGAATTTACCAGACTGTTCCAGCTGATCTATTATTTGCCTTTACTCACTTAGGCAATATATCCACTTTACTGATGATTATTTATAAAATAATCTCACATTTTGTGAAAGCACTAATAATCATCCCTGTAATATTGTTGCAGTGTTGATATGAAGGTATTAAGTCAAAAATGTGACATTTGATTTTGTTTATCTCGCCCAGTGTTAATACAACAAACTTATTTTATCCCCTCAGCCACTTCCACCCTTTGGAGCACACAACATATCAGTCACAACTTATATGATCAATAATTATTGATATCGACCAATATGAAACTTCACTATCATGATAGGTTTTTTGGCTGTATTGCCCAGACCTAAGTAGTTAGTTGGTTACATAAGCACACATCATTCTGTTTAACAGAAAGAAATAATTGGATTTTGACATAAGAATACAAAAAGAGTTATATTTTGTATTTTGAACAGGATTGAGCAGGTATTTGCTCTAAAGGGTTAAAATGTTTTTTTTTTTTATATTTAAACTTTTTTGTAGCAATTTGCAATTGAAGACAGTTGTTAATGTGTGATTGCATTTAGGAACTTGCACACTTTTAGGCAGTGATTAATGACTCATCGTAGTCACCTAGCTTCCTTATTCCTATTTTGTTATGAGACAGTTTGTTTGGTGAGATTTCATCCTGGAAACAGAAGGCTTAAGCACAGGACACATGTTTAAAATAGATTACAACAAATCTAAATGTATTGATCCAGTAAAAGCATTTCATGAAAACTCAAGCCATGAAAGATGAGGCTAAATTTTGCAGGATTGTTGGCTCACTAATACACTGAAGGAGTCTTGTTTTTTATGCCTTCAGACACTCCTCATGAGTGTTTCCAGGTGATAAGGCATTTTCTCCCACCGTCATAAAAGCAAGAGTGTAAATATGTTTCATATTGATTGTGCATGTTTGTACGTTGTTTCAGAGTGGCTGTTACAACTATGTGAGTGTGGCAGGAGCTCTGAGGAGTGTGTATGAGACAGAGGGAATCAGGGCTCTGTTCTCTGGGCTGACTGCCACGCTGCTCCGAGACGCTCCATTCTCTGGCATCTACGTCATGTTCTACAGCCAGGCCAAGAAGGCGCTGCCTCAAGGTGAGAGCCACACTGCATCAGAAAATCAAAATGGAGGTCATTAAAATGTGGAGCGCCATTTTATATAGATGGGTTGCGTAAGTGTTGTCCTGTACTACAGAAAATCAACCATGTGAATGGTTTAGTGCTTTTGAATTTCTAGCTTCTTTATCTCTTCAACTTAAAAGTTTTCTCATGTGCACAGGTGGCCATCAATACAAAGTGTGTTTCTATCCACTTGTTTTTATACATATTTTCAATTAATCCATAAAACTTGAGTGGAGACATCAGGAATTAAAAAAAAAAAGTCAAAAAATGTCAAAAATGTTTGGTGGGGTGAAAAAGTTTGTATGTATTGATAAAATCAAAATGTGATTACGATGTACATGAAGCATGTGACCTACATGTCTCAACTATAATATTCAGATACTCACATAAATGACAAACATAAATACAAAGTTTCCATCCTTTGAGGTTGAGTCTGGTGCAGCGTCATCTTGTTGCCTCCCCTGGAGTTGTTAAATGTCAGCTGTTTATTCCAGTGTGCCCGACTCCTTATCTTCATGTAACAGTACTTTCTTCAGCTGATTTTAATAAAAAAAAACTTCTAAAAGTATTAGCACTGCATTTGGAAAGAAAATTGATTACTATTTTTATTCATTTAAAATGAGTACATGTACAGAGCTCTACTCTGGTGTTGAAACATTCATCTTAGAATACAGCATTGGGCGTCTACGCCATATTTATATTGCAATGAACCAGATAGTGAATGCAAAAATGACTTCCATTCAGTCCAATCAAAGTTGCTTGCTCATAAGCTGAACATGTTTTCGAGCTTCCAGGTTTACTTCCTGGTTATATGGCCCACTGAATATGCGCAGTGGTGTTTTCCCCCCTTCGCCCCGCCCATGAGTTCCCACTGCTTCTTCTTTTGGCTCAAGGAAAGTTTTACAAATATAAACTCCTTGGATTACAAAATCATAGTAGAAAGAGTCATAACTAACTTTGTTTACAGCTTGAGACGTCCCGTCAACAGTTGTGGCCTATGGGGGAAATGGTTTTTGGGCTGGTGGTGAATTTTGGCTGCAATACCACAAGTGGCCACTGGAAAAGAAATGGTGGCAGGGCTGAGCGGCAGTGCATTTTCTAGTTTTACTATAAGTCTATGGCCGACATCTGCTTTTTTTTTTCTTTTTTTTTTTTTCCTTTTTGCAGTAGAGCTCAATGGATACATTGACCAGGCCAAATCATTGCATTCTGTTTTTATGTATGTTTTACACAGATGCCAGTCTATTGTTAGATTTGTTTAACTGTTGAATGTTGGTATCAGCTTGCTGTAACTAGCGGTGCCCCTCACAGTACACATTAATACATGTCTCTACTTTTACCTGGTACCTGCTTTCTTTCTCAGAGGTGGCTTCATCAACCTATGCCCCACTTGTAAACTTCAGCTGTGGGGTGGTGGCAGGCGTCATGGCGTCACTGGTCACACAGCCTGCTGATGTGGTGAAGACCCACATTCAGGTCAGCCCATCCCACTGGAGCACATCAGATGCTATTCGCTACATCTACACGGTGCGTGTCCATTTAATCCCAGCAGTCTGTTCTTATCTCGCTACACATGCAAGTCGTTTTTGCTAGCCTCGCCCATTCTTACTGGCAAGAGGGCTTAATTTAACAGTCCTCCTGTGTCCTCTCCCCCAGGAGCACGGCATGGGCGGTTTTTTTCGTGGGGCTGTGCCCAGGTCACTGCGACGCACTCTGATGGCTGCTATGGCTTGGACTGTCTATGAACAGCTGATGGCACGAATGGGCCTCAAATCCTGAAGAGCATCGGTGTTGAGCCACAACAGAACAGGGCGACATGCGAGTGGATAATGATATGCAGCATTTTCTCACTGAAAGTCTCATGGATGAAGAAGAGGGAGCCGAAGAGCTTTGTGATGGTGAAGGAGCAGTACCAAGATTTTGAAAAGAGGAACCAGGTGGAAAAATGTCTGGACAGTGAGAATGGTGTGTGTGTGTTTGGATATTTAATTGTTTGTGAAAATGTGCCTGTTTGTGTCTGTCGGTGTGTGAGTTTGAGATTGTGATGCTACACCTGACACACTCTTCGTCAATCTTAGACTGAAGTGACACTCCCTGCTGTGAAGTGAACTTATTCCTCCTCTCACTATTTGTGTTCGGGCACCCTGAGGTATGGCTGCCACTAAAAAAAAAAAACTGCCCTTGACAGAGGGCCTGTGACTGTGCTGGACAGCATAGTTGCCTTTGACAAGGTATTTTAAAACGCTGTCTAGACAAACGGGACACTCAGCTAGCTGGTGTACCGTACATCTGCTGAGGTAACCAAAAACGAAGCACTGCACAGAGAGGAGCTCTGGCTTCTGCCATATTTATGAAACCTGCATAAGACTGGGCGATGTTTCTTACTTGCCAATTAACAAGCTAACTTAGATATTTAATTTGTTTCAGGCTCAGACAATCACAAGCACTCACACAGCTGCATTATGGGAAGAAGATCACAATAAAGCCTTTGTTGCTGTACTCCTCAAATCTATGCTAGTTTGAAGTTTATATACAACTGTGGTGCATTTCTGACCCCACTCAGTGAAACCAGATGTGCTTTTTAGTAAGTAAGTAATAACATTGACATCTGGGCTGAAGAAACAGCTGAAAAATATTCAGACCTGTGACGACATCTCAGTCGGATCCAGATTTTGTGGACAGCAATGCTATTTGCATCATTTTCTGTGTTAAAATAAGTACTTTTATAATTTGCTTTTTTTTCTACACATCACAAAAACATTTGACTGACAGGGTGAAATCTCAATCTTAATATTAAATATACTTCCTTTTTTTTTTTTTTGAGTCAGTTTCCTCCTGTGATTTGAATGCTGTGAGCTTATTTCCAGAAGATTAAGCTTGTACGTGAAGCATTGCTCATTGTGTTACGATGTGACACAGAATCTATTTCAGTGCTGGAGAGATGGCTTTGTAAATATTTGATTAAATACAAAATTCTTGGTTGTAACAAATGAGGCCATATTTTTTTGTTACTTGTACAGTGTGCCCTTTGCTATAAATAGTATTTATTATTGTTGTTGATTGAAAAACGAAAAGTGCATATATTGAAAAGAATTAATATATTAGTGTTGAAAGAAATAATGCCAAATGGAAGAGCCCATTGATGAAGGAGATTGAAAGATTTAATTGTCTGAACAAAATGGATCATTCTGCATCCAAAATGTAAACAAACTGAAGATTTTTCTAAGTCTTGGTAATGTAACAGAGAGGTCACTACTGTCAGTGATGTGTGATATGACAGGAAGGTCGTGTAGCAACAGGAGAAATGTGTTGACATTGGTTGATCTCTAAATGCCTCAGTGTTTTCTGTGTAACACAAACAGTGTACCTAATTGTGCCGTTTCACACCTGGAAGTTTTACCTCGTTCATTACCTTCATCATCAGATCACTCCCGTAGTCTTCATTGATCCTGTGTGGACTATATTGTACGTGGCCATTGTTACTGATATTTGGTCTGTGCGAGTGTTTGCTCAGACAGACGCTGTGCCTGTTTCTGCCTGGTTTTTAGCATCAATAAATTGTCTTGTTTTTTTGAAAAGGAAGTTTGACTTTTTATGGGGAATTGGAAGACTTATTGATTTTGTTTTAACTCTCATGTATATCAACAAACACAGCTCCTTCCAAATGTTGTCAGAGAGCCACTAATGTGACTGTTGCCCAGCTAAAACCAGCTACAACCCCAGTAAAAAAATATTGCAATTATTTGCGAAAACCTGCAGTATGTTCCAAAAAAAAGTTTGAACAGGAGCGTGTTTACACTGTGATACATCACCTTTTCATTTAACAACACATTTTCAATGGGAGACAGGTCTGGACTGCAGGCAGCTCAGTCTAGTGCCTGAAGTCTTACTACAAAGCCACGTTGTTGGAACACGTCCACAATGTGTCTTGGCATTGTCTCGTTGAAAGACGTTGTCTGGATGGCAGCATGTGTTACTCCAAAACCTGTATGTACCTTTCAGTATTAATGGAGCCTTCACAGATGTGACAGTTACCCATGATGCCATGGGCACTAACACACCTCCATACCATCACAGCTTTCATTTGTAGATGCAGAGACAAACTGTTTACTGACAACGGTTTTCCAAAGTAATCATGAGTCCATGTAGTATCCTTTATACAATGATGCAGTGCTGCCTGAGGGGTCAAAGGTCACATACATTTAATGTTGGTTTTCAGTCTTGACCCTTATCTGCAGAGATTTCTCTGGATTCTCTGAATCTTTTAATGATATTATGGATTGTAGATGGTGAAATCTATAAAATCTCTACAAGCTTAAGATAAAGAATGAGTCATTAAAAACAGTCATTAAAGTCAGGTTTGAATAGACAGACAGTTGTTTATTTCAGTTTCAATTGATTAAATGTTTAAGCCAGAAGTTCTCTTTCTCTACCCCTCATGTATGTCCCTTGGAATAATTTGACATAACCTTTTGCCCCAGTTCTACTTAGTTATGAGACAGAACAATACAAGAAAAATGTACTACAAACATTACATTCTGATGATTCAGTTATATAAATCCATCCATCCATCATCTGTAACCACTTATCCTGATGGGTCGCGTGAACTTGAGCCTATCCCAGCTGACATTGGGCGAGAGGCGGGGTTCACCCTGGACAAGTCATCAGTTCATCGCATGGCTGACACATAGAGACAGACAACCACTCACATTCACACTTAACTGGCAATTTAGAGAGATCAGTTAACCTATTATGCTGCATGTCTTTGGACTGTGGGAGTAAGCCGCAGTATCTGGAGAGAACCCACCCAGGCACAGAAAGGCCCTCCCCTGCCACAGGCTCCCCAGCCCCCCAAGCCAACAGTGCTAACCTCTGTGGCACCATGCCGCCCCGATTACAGAAATATATAATAATGCTGTACTGATAAAGGTAACAGATAATTTCACATTTATGTATTTTTTGAAAAAATTTATATAACCTGTAGTTTATACACACCTGAGGGTTAAAAAAAAAAAAAGGCTCAGATGGATCCGACATCACAATTACAACAAGAACAAGAACAGTTCTGACTCTTTAAATGTTCATTTATTTTTCCTGGTTAAGTATATAAAAATGCATTAGAGCATTTTGCCCAAGTGTTAAATGTTTTGTCAAATCAGATGTTATTATAACTAGTATTTTTTTACTACTTTTCATGGACCCTCTGGCAGAGGGTCATAGAACCCCATGGATTTGAAAACCACTGATTTAAACAATAAGGCTGAAGAATTGTTATATACTAATTGACTCTTCTGCCCTTTAGTTCTAAATTGGCTCGAGAGACATATAAACACAACCAAGATAAAATACTATTTTTTCATAATATTACAAATGAAAGCAATAGTTGAAAACTGAACATTTAAAAAATCTGAACATTTTTCCTGTCCAGCAAGAGTGAGATGTTAAAAACTGAAACAACATGAATGAGATTTAATAGCAGATGAAGTGGAGTTTCTCCTTACAGTCTCTGCTCTCCCACAATCCTCCTTTGGTTAAAGCTCCACAGCGTTTCCATAGTGGACACTGGAGGTCCTGATCTCCTTGAGACCAGGCCTCATACACCAGAGGGTCACCGTCCACCCACAGCCAGCGGTCCCCCAGGTAACGCAGGCCGATCCACACCCGCTCAGTCATGTGGTCTTGCTGGATTTCGTTCACAGCCAGAAGGTTCTCAGTCTCGGAGGCCAGGCTTGTGAGTGAAGTGTTTGTGGTCCTGCAGTGCCACATCGCCCGATCCCAGGTCATCTTGAGCTCCACCATGATCAGGTTGAAACAGAAAAAGGGCAGTTGCCTCTTACGTGGTATATTGTGCCACCCATTCCATCCACAGCCCTTCCAACAAACACCACCATAAATCTGGTCCACTGTGTCATCTGGTTCGTCGTCATCCCACGGTTGATATTTTACATGTCCTCCTCCTGACCACATCCACTGTGTTCCATCTCTGTAGAGACCGATCCAGATCTTTCCAGTTTTCCCAGAGTCTTTTTTCAGTCTCATTTCATCCCTCCTTGTAGTGAGGGGGGAGAGATCAGTGTAATGATCTCTGCAGTACTTCTGAGCATGAGGCCATGTGTAGTTATGTTGCACATAAACGTGCTTTCCAAACTGTGCCGACACACTGACAATAAAGAGCATTTTAAAAACCACAGTCTGCATGATGGTGAAGTTTACAGATAACTGTCAGACTACAAAGTGTGTTCTGTTCAAGGTGAAGCCAGTGTTTCATTGTGGTCCCTCCTCTATTGCCTTTTTATACAAGTCTGTGAATCCCTCCTGCCTTGACTAAACACTGATGACGGACTGTAACCTTCAGAAAGATCCTCAGTTTTGCTTTGGAAATAAATCTCCAAGGTAAAACGGCGGATGTAGCTTTGTTAATCAAGAGCTTCCCTCGATACAAAAATCAGTCGAGGCCACACAATATTTCGTTTGAGCCATGCTTGACTGCCAAAAGTAAAATGAACCACAACACTGTTTTTACTGCGCGTGCAAGGGATCGGCTGAAGTCACTGAGGCATCCGAACATTTTCCTAAAACGTTTTGCTTAGGAAGTTTATTTCCATTTGACCTGGAGAAACAATAAATGAAAGTCATGTTTAAAGTCACCACATCCTGTCTGCTTATTGTCCATCTGCAACCTACATAATGATGAAATGGCTTGTGTAGTCTTTGACAACAAATCATTAAAACACTTTCGTACCTACTGGCAGCATAATTCATATCAAAGAGCCCCCCACCCAACCACAAACACACACACACCAAAAGTGATTCATTACAAATCTTTATTTGGAAAAATGAACATAACCTGGTTTAACCTGTACACAGATGATTATCTATTTTCTCTCCTTCTTGTGTCACCATATGTATAACATTACACACAAAAAATGATAATTGCGGGGACATTAGAATATTACTGATAAATGTCTCTTCAGGAGAGCTAAACATTAAACTTAACATGAGTATTACGGTTTCTCTTTAACAGCCTAACAGACTAGGCCTACACACAAACACACACACACACACACACACACTAATGGATACTGTTCTCATTTCATCCAGCTGAAAGCTTCTCATGCAGCTGTTTTTGGCAATTTTATTAATTCTGTCTTCAACAGTGTTGTCAGAGAGAGGGACAGTTCTCACTTTATCCACTGCCTGTGTTCCACACAGCCTCTCCACAATTTTTCAGGCAGGCGTGTTGGATTAGCTGCTCTCTAATACTGTGCGGCTTTTCAGTTTTTGCAGTTAATGGTGAACACTCAGATGACGCCTCCATGGCTCTGTATAAATCACTGCCTGCTCTTTCAATTACTTAACTATATACTGTATACTTCACTTAATGCTGTCATTAGCTAGCTTCTTGCTACAAATGACAAATTCTGGTTGAAAACTGTCCTGTCCTTCAATGAACACTGAAGTTAAGATATCTGTTGAGATATTGCCTCATTTTCTTTTTTGATGCTGATCAGTCAGTGGCACTCTTACATTTTCAGACATGGTGCTTCATTCTTAAAGCAATGTGCTGACAGAGGTTATAGGTGTGGCCTACTAAATAGGTTGATTTTGTTAAATGCAGACCAAAAAAATATTTTTAAGTGGGTATATATATACTTTTGATTATCCCAGTAGGCATGTTATTAGGATTTCATATTTAACATGCATAAATATAATATATAACAAAACCTTGCACATCCTCTGTGATCTCTGGCGCCCCCCTGTGGGGAGCACGAACCCCAAGTTTAGAATCACTGGTCTAAACAGGACTTAAAATAATGCCATAATTTTAATGCTTGGAGAAATCAGCAAATAATTTTAAAAAGACATTTTGAATATTCTGTTGTGCTACACATGAAATGACGCACTTGCATATTCTGTTTTTTAAGTTTTCTGTTTGGTGACAAGTAGAGCTTGTGTCAATGGGTGAACAACGTAAGGTGTAAAAGTTGGACCCTGAATGAAAACTGTTCTCTTGGTGGTAAGTGCACAGCAGCCCAGGCAGAAACAACAACAATGCAGAGGTAACTAAAAGAAGAAAGTATCTGTGGCAACAGAAACCACCATGGAGCACAACTATGTAGTGATCGAATCACCAGAATCACTGAAGCATCTATTGGAGACTCAGTTGCTTTCAGTGGGAGAAAAACCTGACAGTTGTCACTGTCTGAGGTCATCAGTGAGCTATAGCAGAAAAGCATGATTTCCTCTGGATGTGCAGAGATACTGGAGTTCCAAAGTGTCAGAGGAGCTGTGGTCATTTGCAACGCCTCTACACTTCTGTTCCACTAAGCCTTGTCCTCATGTGTGTGGCAGTTTTGACCTGACTTTGCCCCATCCAGACACTGTCTGAAAGTGGTACAGCATCATCTGTGCAGATCCAGGATTCACAGAACCATCATTCCCTGCATTACTGGATCATTCAGAGGAGATGAGGAAAAGAGGGCAAACAAACAAGTTGTGCCTCAATGATAGATGAAATGGCCATTAGAAAGCAAGTTAAATACTCTGCAGGGAAATTATGTGGATATTGTGCATGGTGATTGTTACTGCAGATCTTTGGTCTGTGCATGTGTTTGCTCAGACAGACGCATGCCGGCCTGGTTTTTAATGTCAATAAATTGTACACTTTTAAAAAAAATATATTGCATTATTTTATACTGAAAATTAGGAAGAATTTAACTTTGATTTATTGCTCATATCTTTGCTTAGTTTCAATAATCAATCGTTTTATCAACATACTGCTACTGAAGATTGTCAGAGAGCCACTAGATATAACTGTTGTCCAGCTAAAACCAGCTATAATAATCATAATGTATTAAACCTATGGAATGACACATATCAACAGTTTTAAAGGGACGGTTCACTACCCAAAATCAATATTAAATACGTATTCATTACATATTTAGCACTAATGGCCTATAGTGCTATTTATCCATCCAGATAGTTTTGGCGTGAGTTTTGGAGGTTTGGAGATGTGGGCCATAGACATGTCTGTCTTTTCTCCAATATAATGGGTCTAAATGGCACTCAGCTTGTGGAGCTCAAAGCATTTAGACAATTCAAAAAAACAGTGTCTCTTTTAAAAAAAATCATGACCTGATTACTCAAGATGATCCCCACAGAACTTGCTGGAGCAGTGTAGAAACTACTTTCTTACCAGTGGAAAGAAAGTAGTTCCAATAGATTATACTGCAGAATGGTCCTTTTATCAGCCAGGAAGAGAAAGACTAAGCAAGACCAGATCAGGCAATATAGTATATTTAATATATCTTTTAAATTGACAAACATCATAGGTACAATTCATGGCACAGACAGAATCAAAAATTATTTGTCTCTCAATATTAATCATAACCTGAGAGGGGAGAGACATCGGCTCTCTATTTGTCCAAACAGTCACAAACTTTCAACATTTATAAATCTTTAGTTTATAAATCGACTTGTCAGGCACATAAAGACGAACAAGATAACTTAGAGTTACAATGAAAACTTCGCCTTGACTTAATATTACAAATGGCAGTGACAGTTAACAATATTTTAAAAATCCAGTTAAAAGAAGTGAAAAATGTTCAGACTGAGCACTTTAAAGCTAAATCTGAACATTTTTCCTGTCCAGCAAGAGTGAGATGTTAAAAACTGAAACAACATGAATGAGATTTAATAGCAGATGAAGTGGAGTTTCTCCTTACAGTCTCTGCTCTCCCACAATCCTCCTTTGGTTAAAGCTCCACAGCGTTTCCATAGTGGACACTGGAGGTCCTGATCTCCTTGAGACCAGGCCTCATACACCAGAGGGTCACCGTCCACCCACAGCCAGCGGTCCCCCAGGTAACGCAGGCCGATCCACACCCGCTCAGTCATGTGGTCTTGCTGGATCTCGTTCACAGCCAGAAGGTTCTCAGTCTCAGAGGCCAGGCTTGTGAGTGAAGTGTTTGTGGTCCTGCAGTGCCACATCGCCTGATCCCAGGTCATCTTGAGCTCCACCACGATCAGGTTGAAACAGAAAAAGGGTAGGGTCACATTTCGGGAATTGTGCCACCCATTCCATCCACAGCCCTTCCAACAAACACCACCATAAATCTGGTCTGCTCTGTCATCTGGTTCGTTGTCATCCCACCGTTGATATTTTACATGTCCTCCTCCTGACCACATCCACTGTGTTCCATCTCTGTAGAGACCGATCCAGATTTTTCCATCTTTCCCAGAGTCTTTTTTCAGTCTCATTTCATCCCTCCTTGTAGTGAGGGGGGAGAGATCAGTGTAATGATCTCTGCAGTACTTCTGAGCATGAGGCCATATGTAGTTATGTTGCACATAAACGTGCTTTCCAAACTGTGCCGACACACTGACAATAAAGAGCATTTTAAAAACCACAGTCTGCATGATGGTGAAGTTTACAGATAACTGTTAGATGAATACAAAGTGTGTTCTGCTCAAGGTGAAGCCAGTGTTTCATTGTGGTCCCTCCTCTATTGCCTTTTTATATAAGTTTGTGAATCCCTCCTGCCTTGACTAAACACTGATGACGCAGTTTTGCCTTGGAAATAAATTTCCAAGGCAAAACCAAGATTGTAGTTTTGTTACTCAAGAGGTTCCCTTGATACAATGATTAGCCAAGGCCACGCAATGTTTCGTTCGTTAGCCACGCTTGACTGCCAAAAGTAAAATGACCCACAACACTGTTTTTACTGCAATTGTAAGGGATTGACTGAAGTCACTGAGGCATCCAAACATTTTCCTAGAAATTTTGCTTAGGAACTTCATTTGACCTGGAGAAACAATAAATTAAAGCCCTTTATGAACTAACCACATCCTGCTTGTTTTTTGGCCTTGAACAACTTAAACAACAGTCAGATGGCTTGTGCAGTGTTTGAGCAAACAGTGTATTGTTGTTGTGTTGTGTTACACCACTCAGACTACAACAACATGGTGTAAAAAATAGCTCAACTTTTATTATTCACCAGGCACACACACACACACTCACACTCAGAGCACAGGGCTCCATCTAACAATTGGAAACTTCCTCTTCTTCCACTACTTGAGTACCAGTCATTTACCACAGACAGTTTTCACTCTGCCCCCTGCTGGCCAGTGTAATTACACCTACTTAAACAATTGAACTGAAAATAACTGCATATTAATGAATGAAATGTTAAAAATAATAAGGAATGGAGTATGAAAACATATTTATTTCAGGTGCTACAGTTGCACAAAATCTGTGACTCATCACATTCTGTGATTTACGGGGATCAGATATTGCATGAAAAGCCAGAAAGGTTGGAAAAATATGTGATATGTGAAGTGTAAGGGCCCTACAGACAAAGATACTGGCCACAAGGTTTTGCTATCACGGCTTCAGCGTGTTACAATTCATGGTAACAGCAGTCAAAATCTTTGAGAATTTGAGATTGTGATCACAGTTTGAACAATGAGATTCCTAATCTGGTCACATGTCATAACATCAAAATCAACATGTACAAGTTAACATGACTCAGAGTCTACAGTCATGCTAGCAGCTCTGAAGACTGCAGTCAGCAGAATGCTAATGCTAACATGCTAACATGCTCATGATGACTAAATGAATGTTTACCATGTTCATCATCTTAAGGGCATATTACATACATAGAGTTAACCCTGAGATAACTTAGCCCCTTTTCACACACAAATTGTTAACCCAGGATTAAGCTAAACCCAGGGCTACATGATTCACACTGCCCTTCTTTTAGCTCTGGGTTAAAGCCTCTGTACACTCACACAGGTGTTTTCCATTAACATGGCTGATTATCTTCCTCTTCTACTCATTTAGCCCTTTTAGCCCTGTTTCACGCTGGCAGCTTTTAGCCCTGGGTTCACTTGATTTTCAGGGGATTACTCTGCAAAGTTGGGGCTAGCCCTGCTCCAGAGCACGGCAGCTAGTCCCAGGCTAAAATTGGGATTAGCCCACTTTGGGACGTGCCAGGATTGTGCCAGTGTGAAATGTCTTTTAGCCCTAGGCTAACAGTTACTTTAGCCTGTGGCTAACTGCTCTGTTAACCTGGGGCTAAATGCAGTGTGAAAAGCCCTTTAGTTTAGTGTGCTAATATTTGTTACTTAGCATTATCACAGGTGAAGATGACAGGCATGTCATAATTTTTGCAGGTATTTGGTCATAAACCAAAGTTTTGGACAAATTCCTTTCTTGCACAATGCAGTGTGATGCATTTGTTTTACAAACTGCACATCTGCTCTACAGCATGTACCACACAGTGCTTTTTCATCTCAAGTTATGGCTTCACTTTTCACAGTTAGGTTTGTATTTTTAATAGGATTTACCATCTGTTTATGTATTTAGCGTTTTTAATTGTTTCTATAATCAACTCAATGTCTATATAACCATTAGCAAAATTAGCTAGTCATGCAGTGCAGCACCAACCTGATTTTCACAGCTTAGCTAACATTTGGTGGATGTGGCTCTTTTTTACATTCAGTGTTTGGAAGAGCTGCCAAAAATGACAGTGACTGACGTACACTGTCTCGTGAAAATGACCAGTATAAGCTCTGCTCCTATTGCTGGATGACATTTGCTAACTTTACCAGCCTTGGTTAGTCTTGCTAGTCTTAGCGGCTTTGAGTCTGGATCTTTTATGAAATGTTTTCTAATTTTATTTTGTGTCTGGACAGTTTCAAACAAAGTCAAGCTGTCAGGGAAGTGAGCATCAGAAGTCAGATTAACAATGTCTAATATTATCCCTAGATGTTGCTCTACTCTCAAACTGTGCATCTGTTCAACCTGTAGCAACAAGCTCCAACACTGACTGACTCACACTACATCAGTCACTTTCAGTTTTGGCAGCTCTTCCAATATTAACTATTTGAAAATAGTTTAAAATTATGGTGAAATACAACAATACACAATATGCACATACAAACTCCTGTACATTCACGCCTTGATACTTCATTCATTGATGATCTTCATCATCACACCACTTCCATCATCTCCATTGATCCTGTATATATTGTACATGATCATTGTAGATGTTTGGTCTGACCATGTGTTTGCTCAGACAGACACTGTGCCTGCCTAGTTTTTGATGTCAATAAATTGTACTGTTTTTTTAAGTATTGCACTTTTTACATAAGAACTTAAGAAGAATTTCCCTTTTATCAATTGTTATTTCCTTTAAATAAATAGAGAATCAAGCTTTTTATCAACATACAGCTACTAAAGATTGTCAGACAGCCACTAGATATAACTGTTGTCAAGCTAAATCCAGCTATTAGAACCAAAATATATTAAACCTATGGAATGAAGCTCAACAGTTTTAAAGGGGCAGTTCACCCCCCAAAAAATCAATATTAAATACAAGTTTATTTTTTCTTGTTTTTCTTGTGTGTGGCGCTATTTGTCCATCTTAGATAATTTTGGTTTGAGTTTCCAAGTTTTAGAAATATTAGCCACAGGGATGTCTGTCTTCTCTCCAGTATAATGGGTCTAAATGGCACTCAGCTTGTGGAGCTCAAAGCACTATAAATAAATTTGAAATATTCTAAACCAGTGTCTCTTTCAAAAAATCATGACCTGATTACTCAAGATGATCCACAGAACTTGCTGGAGCAGTGTAGAAACTACTTTCTTACCAGTGGAAAGAAAGTAGTTCCAATAGATTATACTGCAGAATGGTCCTTTTATCAGCCAGGAAGAGAAAGACTAAGCAAGACCAGATCAGGCAATATAGTATATTTAATATATCTTTTAAATTGACAAACATCATAGGTATAATTCATGGCACAGACAGAATCAAAAATTATTTGTCTTTCAATATTAACCACAACCTGGGAGGGGAGAGACATCGGCTCTCTATTTGTCCAAACAGTCACAAACTTTCAACATTTATAAATCTTTAGTTTATAAATCGACTTGTCAGGCACATAAAGACGAACAAGATAACTTAGAGTTACAAAGAAAACTTCACCTTGACTTAATATTACAAATGGCAGTGACAGTTAACAATATTTTAAAAGTCCAGTTAAAAGAAGTGAAAAATGTTCAGACTGA
The DNA here is from genome assembly GCF_056507025.1 of Lutjanus erythropterus. Classification (NCBI taxonomy): domain Eukaryota; kingdom Metazoa; phylum Chordata; class Actinopteri; order Lutjaniformes; family Lutjanidae; genus Lutjanus; species Lutjanus erythropterus. The sequence goes on along the minus strand of NC_139319.1, from coordinate 41,761,120 downwards.
GCACTTTAAAGTTAAATCTGAACATTTTTCCTGTCCAGCAAGAGTGAGATGTTAAAAACTGAAACAACATGAATGAGATTTAATAGCAGATGAAGTGGAGTTTCTCCTTACAGTCTCTGCTCTCCCACAATCCTCCTTTGGTTAAAGCTCCACAGCGTTTCCATAGTGGACACTGGAGGTCCTGATCTCCTTGAGACCAGGCCTCATACACCAGAGGGTCACCGTCCACCCACAGCCAGCGGTCCCCCAGGTAACGCAGGCCGATCCACACCCGCTCAGTCATGTGGTCTTGCTGGATCTCGTTCACAGCCAGAAGGTTCTCAGTCTCGGAGGCCAGGCTTGTGAGTGAAGTGTTTGTGGTCCTGCAGTGCCACATCGCCTGATCCCAGGTCATCTTGAGCTCCACCACGATCAGGTTGAAACAGAAAAAAGGCAGGTTCGAATTTGGGTAATTGTGCCATCCATTCCATCCACAGCCCTTCCAACAAATAGTGCCATGAATTTCGTTCACTGTGTCATCTGGTTCGTTGTCATCCCACCGTTGATATTTTACATGTCCTCCTCCTGACCACATCCACTGTGTTCCATCTCTGTAGAGACCGATCCAGATTTTTCCATCTTTCCCAGAGTCTTTTTTCAGTCTCATTTCATCCCTCCTTGTAGTGAGGGGGGAGAGATCAGTGTAATGATCTCTGCAGTACTTCTGAGCATGAGGCCATATGTAGTTATGTTGCACATAAACGTGCTTTCCAAACTGTGCCGACACACTGACAATAAAGAGCATTTTAAAAACCACAGTCTGCATGATGGTGAAGTTTACAGATAACTGTTAGAATACAAAGTGTGTTCTGCTCAAGGTGAAGCCAGTGTTTCATTGTGGTCCCTCCTTTATTGCCTTTTTATACAAGTCTATGAATCCCTCCTGCCTTGACTAAACACTGATGACGGAGCTGTAGCCTTCAGACAGATCCTCAGTTTTGCCTTGGAAATAAATTTCCAAGAGTAAAATCAAACAAGACACTGTTTTCACTGCAATCGTAAGGGATTGACTGAAGTCACTTAGGCATCCAAACATTTTACTAGAAATTTTGCTTAGGAACTTCATTTGGCCTGGAGAAACAATAAATTAAAGTCCTGTGTGAACTCACCACATCCTGCTTGTTTTTTAGCCTTGAACAACTTAAACAACAGTGTCATCAACACTACATCAGTCACTTTCAGTTTTGGCAGCTCTTCCAATATTAACTATTTGAAAATTGTTTTTTTTTTTTTAAAATATCTTGAAATACACAATATGCACAAAAAAACCTGTACATTCATACCTTGATACTTCACTCATTGATGATCTTCATCATCACACCACTTCCATCATCTCCATTGATCCTGTATATATTGTACATGATCATTGTAGATGTTTGGTCTGACCATGTGTTTGCTCAGACAGACACTGTGCCTGCCTAGTTTTTAACATCAATAAATTATACTCTTTTCTTTTTAAGTATTGCACTTTTTATATTGGAACTTAAGAAGAATTTCACTTTTATTAATTGTGCTGCTGAAGTGCCTAGATCCTATTGCAAAAATATACAGGCAATTGTAGCCTCAGTGGCTAATGTTAGCTTTTGAAAGGAGAGAGTCATGACTTCGCTTCATATTTGTCTCTCACCATTAACTACAAGACATGTTTTTCCACGGTGATCCACTGGAAGGGGAGGGACACTACCTATCTATTTGATCAGTCACAAACTTTCAACATTTCAACTTTCGACATCAACATTTCAGTTTCAACATATATTTTAATATAATCTTATAAAATAAGATGGAATGGTTGTTAATTAAGACAGTCAAACATTGATTGTTGCTCTTCTACCCTTTAGTTTATAAATTGACTTGTCAGGCACATAAAGACGAACAAGATAACTTAGAGTTACAAAGAAAACTTCATCTTGACTTAATATTACAAATGGCAGTGACAGTTAACAATATTTTAAAAGTCCAGTTAAAAGAAGTGAAAAATGTTCAGACTGAGCACTTTAAAGCTAAATCTGAACATTTTTCCTGTCCAGCAAGAGTGAGATGTTAAAAACTGAAACAACATGAATGAGATTTAATAGCAGATGAAGTGGAGTTTCTCCTTACAGTCTCTGCTCTCCCACAATCCTCCTTTGGTTAAAGCTCCACAGCGTTTCCATAGTGGACACTGGAGGTCCTGATCTCCTTGAGACCAGGCCTCATACACCAGAGGGTCACCGTCCACCCACAGCCAGCGGTCCCCCAGGTAACGCAGGCCGATCCACACCCGCTCAGTCATGTGGTCTTGCTGGATCTCGTTCACAGCCAGAAGGTTCTCAGTCTCAGAGGCCAGGCTTGTGAGTGAAGTGTTTGTGGTCCTGCAGTGCCACATCGCCCGATCCCAGGTCATCTTGAGCTCCACCACGATCAGGTTGAAACAGAAAAAAGGCAGGTTCGAATTTGGGTAATTGTGCCATCCATTCCATCCACAGCCCTTCCAACAAATAGTGCCATGAATTTCGTTCACTGTGTCATCTGGTTCGTTGTCATCCCACCGTTGATATTTTACATGTCCTCCTCCTGACCACATCCACTGTGTTCCATCTCTGTAGAGACCGATCCAGATTTTTCCATCTTTCCCAGAGTCTTTTTTCAGTCTCATTTCATCCCTCCTTGTAGTGAGGGGGGAGAGATCAGTGTAATGATCTCTGCAGTACTTCTGAGCATGAGGCCATGTGTAGTTATGTTGCACATAAACGTGCTTTCCAAACTGTGCCGACACACTGACAATAAAGAGCATTTTAAAAACCACAGTCTGCATGATGGTGAAGTTTACAGATAACTGTTAGACGAGTACAAATCATATTCTTTTCAGGATGATTCAGAGTCCTCCCTCCTCTGTTGCCTCTTCATATAAGTTGGTGAATAGCTCCTGCCTTAAACACTGATGACGGAGCTGTAGCCTTCAGACAGATCCTTATTTTTGCCTTAGAAATTTATTTTCATTTGACCTTGTGAAAGGTTTTGTGAGGCATGTTCTGTTTCAACTCATGCCCAATCATTTAAATATTCAGAATATTGATGTATGAATATTTATATAGGAAAATCTTGATTTAGTCCCCTTTCTGCTACTCGGAAAAATAACAATAACATAACAAGGAGGAGTGTTGAGGATGAATTCAGCAGCCCCACAGCCTGAGGGAAGAAGCTGTGCTTCAGTCTGGTGGTACAGCAGTGGATACTTACGTATCTCCTGTCAGACAGCAGCAGGGTGAACAGACTGTGGCTGGGGTGGGTGCTGTCTTTTAGTATTGTTTGGGCTCTGCAGACACCTCACCTCCCTGGTATCCGACACTGCATGGATGAGTACTAGTGATATTCTAAGCAGTTTTCATTTCCTGCTGCAGAGTTATCTTATTTTAAAGGATGAATCTGCAGTATGTTGATTATGATAAATCTTAAAATGTCCAGGATATGTCATTAGAGATCAAGGAAACATGCGAAGCTGAAATACTGCCTGAATAACTGTTTTTGTTTGCCTGTTTTGTGATAATTAGAGTTAAATTAATGCTGAATATTTGTTTGTAACATCTGCAAACGTAATAACAATCCACAAGTAAGACAAACCAGCAGCTTTTAATGTAATAATCCCACAAACTTAATAGCAGTTGCCTACTACAAATGTAATACAACATTTTCTGCAGATATAGTGATCATTACATTTGCAGGGATTTGTTACATTTGTGGGAAAGTAGAAATCTTCAGCTTTAAAATTGTAATAACTAACTAATGTAATATGAAAATGAAACATGATCTCCGTGGTCATTGTTGAGTGTTTGTTAAGGCCCGAGCACGGGGCAGTGTGAGGACCCTGTTGGATTTGTTCAGATTTTTTTCTTTTTTTTCTTTTTTTGTTTTTTTGGTTCTTCTTCTCCGCAATCTTAAATTACATTTCTGAGGAGCTAAACATGCTCAATGGGGCATGAGCCATGGTGAAAAAGTTTGTGTGATGTAGGCTTGGTCATGCCCTCTGACAAGCAGCAGAGACAAGAGCAAGTTTTGGAGTCTCACCATGAAACATGAAATTGCTATAACTTGAGTATAAATAATCCAATCTGCACCAGATTTCACATGTTTGATAATAGTCCTATCTATCTACATGACAAACTTCAGTTATAGTCATAGTGCCACCTACTGTCGAAAGGAAATTACAGTTTTACATTTTTACGTGCTCCTCCTAGCAGGCTGACCATATTCAACTCAAATCTAGTGAGAAAGGCCTAAAGACCGTGGTATTGCTGTATAGAGAAGATTGTGGTGTATTGTCAAGCAGCACCGCCATGACGGCATGGTGAACTTTGATGTTTCACCATGACACAGGAAACTGCTTTAACTTCAGTGTACATTGTTGAATCTGCCTGAAACTTCACATATACAATAACAGTCCAGGCCTGAACACATCTACAGTCAGTGTTGCAAACTGGCTCAATAGCGCCCCCTACAAAATTTCAACAAAGCAGCCCCTGCGTCCCGTTACAATTACATGTATGAAAATTGGTACACACATGTATCATGCAGACACATTAAAAAGGCTCTTTGACCCATTGCCTAAACCCAACAGGAAGTTGGCCATTTTGAATTTACTTCTCAATTTTGGTGTTTTCCACGCATATTTTAACTAACAGAAATCATCATGGTGACTTCAAAATCAGTGTCTGCCACTTAGCTACCATTGAAGGTCGTGGCCGTGGTGTTTCATCGAATTTTGATGTCTTGCCAGGAAACACAAAACTGCCACAACTTTGGTCCGATCTGCACCAAACTTCACACAACTGATCAGAGTCCCAGCCTGAACACATCGATGACAGGCCCGTGGACCTTGCAATGCTGCTTGCAGCTTTAGTTTACTTATACACCTGCCAATGGGTTCCAGTCAACTCATTAGAAAATATCACGGCTTTGGGTAGAGCGGGTCAAAACATGTCAGAGTAGCGCTCTGAGTAAGTTATAAATAACTTACAGAAATGTTGTGCACAACATATGCTGTGCATTAACAAGTTCATCTTCTACCTTCTGCTTTCTCTGTCATTCTTCCTCTCTTTTTCTCTTTCTCACTCAAACATGCACGCAGCTCTATCATTCCTTGTCAGTTCACAGAATTGTTTTAAGGCATGTAAATATCTTTTTGTTGTTGTTGTTGTTGTTGTTGTTGTTGTTGTTGTTGTTGTTGTTGCATCTTGAGGATTTCTCTGCAGCAGGTTTATCTGTGTTTCAGTAGCCCACCTGTTCAGCACCATGAGACCCTGACAGGCTGAAAAGTCTCTTTTCTCACTCTCTTAAGAACATTCAGATCAGGTTCAGGTAGACTTCACTGTACAGAATGATATATGAGGAGAGTCTGACACTGGAAGGCTACATTCACGTTCATCTGCTATGATTCTTTGTGACATCACAAATAGTTTCCACGCTAGTCGTGGTCCAATATTCAACTTAAACAAGTGCGATGTGGAAACTCAAAGCCTCCAGTGCACAAACACTGAGAATGGACTGTAGAGTGAAGTAGGAGACAACTTGCGCCCTCACGCTGATCTAAAGCGCAAGTGGAAAGCGCAAGGTGCAATGGATTTAATTTATTCAAGGTGTGTCCAAATCCACCTTTGCTGTCTTGGGAAAGGGGCGCTAGTGGTATTTTGCTCTGCCCTGCCACTTGTGCCACCAGCACAAAGCGGGATACACCTATCAGGTGTGCCCAAGTGCCCTCATTAATTCACAGGCCAAACATGCAATAAACCAATCAGAAAGTTGGCTCTTATCTGTCACAGTTCTGCAGGCCAAGTTTCCCTTGCTCAGTTCCCTACTCTCCCAGTTTCCCTCCTGTCCCTCTGCCTCAGTCATTTTCCACTCTCCCTGCCTCTGCTCCACTCTACCTGCCAGCCACTCCCACCTCATCAGCCCAACTCCACTCACCTGCAAGTTCAGCTGCAGCTCATTCCTAATCAGCCCTGGATATAAGACTCTCCAGCACTCACACTTGTTGCCAGGACAGCAGACAGGATGTTTTACTGGAAATACAGCCAACAAAATTCAGAATTCAAATGATGGGACTGAGCATAACATTTATATGGATACCAACTAATGTAGGACTGAGAGGAAATGAAATAGCTGACATGTGTGCAAAGGAGGCAACAACAAATAATCACATCAACATATTCCTTTTAGTAAAACAGAAATGAAGACCAAAATTAAGCACAAGTTAAAAGAAAGGTGGCAAAAACAATGGGAAGAAGAAAGAACAGGCAGATGACTTTATAGAATTCAGTGAAAAGTAGGAGAGATGAGGAAAACAGCAAGATCCTGCAGAGAGGAAACTGTAATATCAAGACTACGATTTGGTCATTCAGGACTTAATAGCACACTCTGGAAAATAAAGAAACATAACTCAGGAAACTGTGATTTTTGTGATCAAGAGGAAACCATACAACATGTTATACTTCATTGTCCAAAATCTGACGAGAAGGGAACTTATATCAAACCTTAAAGAAATGAAGTTGAGTTTGGACTCCCCTGGTTAATGCACCATAACATTGTTTGCCAACCGCCATTAAAGGAGGAGGAGGAGGAGGAGGAGGAGGAGGAGGAGGAGGAGGAGGAGGAGGAGGAGGAGGAGGAGGAAGAAGAAGAGGAAGAAGAGGAAGAAGAGGAAGAAGAAGAAGCGAGGAGACAGATCTCCTGGTTTAAGGAGTGTAAGCGTGCGAGTGCAGAATATATGGAGACGTCTCCAAAACAGCTTCATAGTTTAACTGGTTACAATTTACACTGAGGCACCTTGAAATTGTGATGTTTGAAGTGCTCAAAATTACGCACGGATATATCCAACCAGCTCTGACAGAAGCACATCCATTGTCTCTCCAGGTCAGGCCTGTGGAGATGTGTGTGTGTGTGTGTGTGTGTGTGTGTGTGTGTGTGTGTGTGTGTGTGTGTGTGTGTGTGCTCACGCGAACGCTTCAATATTTACACTTTATTGCTGATAGAAAATATGTCCACTTTACTGATCCACACTCCTGTGTGAGGAAGAGAATGAACATAAATGAAGGTGTTTGTGAAGACGTGTGTGATGGGTGCTATCTCGTTTATTTGCACAGAAAATGACACACACAGCAAGTGTTAACAGTACTGTGCTACTCTGCCCTTGTTTTGTTTTATGAAATGTATTTATTTTGTTTCATTAATTTTTGAAGCTTTGGCAATAATGTGGCGACATTTGTGCCAAAAGAGCAAAGTTGAATTGAACTGAATGAATGAATATAATGTAATCTGCAGTTTATACAAGTTGCTGACTCTTATCTCCCCACATACTCTTGTCCTTAGATTCTTACCTATTTAGACTGATCAAGTGTTGCATATGAGCAATAAATCCAGTTTCAGATTTCTTCAAAATGATGACAAGACTTCTTCAGTAGAGACTACTAAATCCCAGGAACTGGTTAAATCAATCAATCAATCAATCAAACAAACAAACTTTATTTATATAGCACTTCTTGTGCTTCACACAATAAAAACAATAAAATAATACTCCCTGGCTTCCTTTTGGTTTTAGGTGATCCAGGAGACTTTTTTGTGCGTCTGGGCATGATGCATATGTGTACTGCTTTTTGTGCACATTTGTGAAACGTGTCATGGGGTCTGTTGTTTAGAAGGTGTGGCCAAATGACTTGGCTACATCACACAAACTTTTTCACCACCAGTTTTATGCATCATCAATTGCAGACAAGGAGAATAAATAACAATCCAAGCAAATCCAATAGGTTCCTCACACCATTCGGGGCTCAGGCCCTAACAAACAATCAACAATGACCATTTTCACTTTAATTTTCATTTCATTTTCATTCCATATTTGTGGGAAGTTATTACAATTTTGAAAGCATAAGATTTTCACCTTCCCACGAACATAACAAATACCTTTTCACATTTGTGGGTCATTTCGTATTATGTTTGTAGGCAACTGCTATTATGTTTGTAAGAAATTTATTATGTTTGTGGGATTATAAGATTAAAAATGCAGATCTGTATTATGTTTGTGGTTTTTGCGTTTGTGGGATGTTATGACATCGTCTGTTTACGAGCCGTAAGAAATCTTTAATAATCTTTTAGAAGCAGTAGATGTTTATTTATATTTTTGATGGAGTCAGGCAGGTAGTAAGGCTGACAGTCACTGAACTTAAAGTCCAGAGTGTGTTATTTCTGAGCAGTGGTCTTTTGTTTTCAGGATAACAGGCTGAACTTTACTTGGACAGACAACTGTGGAGGACTCATTGTTTGTAAATTAGAATGTTGTTTAAAGATTTGAGTTTATTTAAAGAAGAAAATTAAATCATCTCAACAACAGATTAAAGGTCAACATTTTTAATTTATTTTAAATTAAATTATATGTTTATTATATATATTTCAAAACTTAAGATTTCACTCAAGCTCAAAACTCAAAAATCGATTGCTGTGCAGTGGATTGTATTCTCAACTATTTTTTTTTTTTTAGTGTAAGACTGTGCAGACTATGAGATGATACGCAGTCCAGCCCAGCGTAAATAAGATGTTAACAAATTATTTCCAAATGAGAAAAAGTGGACATAACATCGTTTACACATATTTCTTATAACTGTACAACTTGTACTTCCACCGTCACGCTCAGATGCAGATGAAGTTCAGTTGGTCATTGCAGTCCCAGTTCTCCCAGAGTCCCTGTTTGGTTAAAGCTGCGCAGCGTTTCAGTGTTGGACACTGGAGGTCCTGATCTCCTCCTTGGGACCAGGCCTCATACACCAGAGGATTGCCGTCCACCCACAGCCAGGTGTCATCCAGGTAACGCAGGCCGATCCACACCCGCTCAGTGATGTGGTCTTGCTGGATCTCGCTTACAGCCAGGAGCTGCTCGGTTTTAGAGAGCAGGCTGGTGAAGTCGGTGTGGTTCTCTCTGCAGTGCTCCAGAGCCTCCTCCCAGGACATCTTCACCTCCACCACAATCAGGTTCAAGCAGAAGAAACTGTGGGAATAGTAGCCTATCCCAATCCGCCATCCAACAGGGCTCCAATAGCCATAGTAATTATAATAAAAGTAACTGTATGTATTAGACCAGTTAGAGTAGGTCATGTGTTCTCCTCCTGACCACGTCCATCCAGTGGGGCTGTTTAAATCCCTGTAGAGACCGATCCATCCTGAGCCGGCCTGACCCACAGACCTTCTGAACATCTCATCCTCCAACTCATTGGTGATGGGTGAAAGTTCAGTGAAGTAGGTCCTGCAGTGTTGCTGAGCACTCATCCAACTCCTTGGTGATGTGATGTACACATGTTTTGCAGACAAACTGCAAACACTCGTACTAATGAGCACTCCGATGAGAATCCTCTCCATCCTGGTGCAGTCAGTCTTGTTCTGGGAGAGACAAGATCTGATGATTTTAAGGAACATGATGGACCTTTGCATACATGTACACAAGACCTATGGTGACTTATCAAATTTAAATAATGTATCTACAAATCAAATCCTTACATGACGGACATTCAAAGGACTTTTTTGTGGCTGTGCTGCCGTGTCTGCCCTGAAAGACAAACCAGTCAGAGTGATAAAAAATAAACTATTTGTTTCAAACTTATTCTGGATTAGTTTCTGTTTAAGAACACATTATTGGCTTATTTATTCTTTGAAATATAGGCTTGATCCACCCCTTTTACTTGCCATCTTGAGACAAAGCAAAGATAGTTTGATGTTCAAGGAGAGATCTGTAATACATTTACTGTAATAAATCATAAAGTGACGGTAATGTGTCATCAGAGATCATGGAAACATGTTAAGCTGAAATGCTCACTTCACTTGACATGACTGCAGCTGCAGTGTGCCCCTTTGAATTTTGCATTCTGGACCAAGTTTAAATTGATGCCGAATTTTCACAGAATGAGAAAGTGTATGTTTATGAGTCATAACAAATCATTAATAATGTTGTAGGTGTAGATGTTCATAACTGTTAAATTGAGCAAAATGTTAATGGAGTTTGGCAGAAGTGAGACAGGCAGCACTGAACTCATGGTCCAGAGTGTGTTATTTCAGAGCAGTGTTTTTTGTTTTCAGGATAACAGCCTGATCTTTACATTGACAGACAACTGACAGTTATAAACAGCTCATCAACTTAAAGTGTTATTTTCATTTTACAAGGTTACCCACATCCTGTACTCTTGTGGAGCTCCTGCAGCCTCCCTGTCTCTGCAGTGTCTGGAGAGGAGGAGGAGGCAGGATAGAACTCACTTCAACCATAGATCATTTATTAAACAGGATTACAGCCTGTTTATTGAACATACAGTCTATGGCTCCAAGCTATTTGGACTAATTTTTACACATGCAATGGCTACATATTGCCCCTTTAACATTTAAGAACATAAATCACTCATTACCACTGGAAAACTGGAAAATCAACAACTGGCGTACATTTGTGGCTGAACATTTAAAGGGAAACCAACATTTTTTATGTGGATGTCCAGTCAGTATTGTTGGTAAATGTAGCAGTAAATTCCTCAGTGTGTACCAAGAAAACAGAGTTCTCCTGCTGTAAAATCTATTACTTTTCCTGCATCTAAAGATTTGAAATCTTATTTTGGCTCAGGACAAACATACGTGAGTGTCATATTAATGTTGGCAAATCTCTGCTGGTTGTATCTGGCAGTTGTGGTGACATTGCAGTGCTTCACCACCTACTGCCTGGCGGGGATCTGCACTTTACTGAGTGACCTCTTCTAGTTTTGTTTGGTTTTCTTTTTCATTTGTCAGCTGGTAAAGTACTCATAAGTTATGATTTAATGTACAACCTGCCATAGTTTTACTAAGATGTGTTGCCAAAATAGTTGCTTTACTGTCACGTATAAGGAGACGTTCATCCTCATGTAGAATATGTTTGAGATTATAGAAGTCAATTCTTATACAGGAATCAACACCACCTCAGTTTTATCCTTTTTACTCTGTCATTTATTTTCATGCTCTCTCAGAATGTTTCATTTTCTCATTACTACTAGTCCAAGAAACAATCCAGGACCTTCACAGGGTGTAGACGACCTCCTCGAAACAATCTACTCTACACGTCACAAACTGAACTGTAAAGTGTAACCATTACAGTCTGAGGTCTAGTCAGCTACTATTTTCTGTCTGAGAATTTATAACCCTCATTATTATTACTACTGTAAAGAACCTGGATGCAACATTTAAAATTTATTATATTTTAGAATTTGTTATATTTATATAACTATAGATATTTTTAAGTGTATAATGGTTCCTGAAGCCACCACTCTGCTTTGTTTTAATGTGCTAATATATCAAAAATAATGTGCAATAATTCTTGAATGTTGAAATGACATGAATACATTCAAATTATGTCAACAATAATAACAAACGTCTAGAGGGAGGACAGCTGCTACAGTCTGACATTGTTTTTTCTTTGACTGATTTTTTTAGACAAATTACAAAGTGAAACTTTGTTTATTTTTGTTATACTTTTATTGTATTGCTTACTAATCTCACTATCATAACCACTATTTGTCATGCTTCTCATCATTAGCACTCAGTGCACTTCAGTGTCTTTTTTGTTTTTGTTTTTTTATTCGGAGGAAGGAGATTGTGATTTTCTGTGTTTCCTCTTGGCCTCTGTGTGAAAAGTTTGTAACATATCTGATGTTTCTTACAGACACTTTGAGACCAAATCTGTCACTAGCAGACGAACCTTTGCATGTCTCTGTAAACACTGCTCACTTCAGAATGACATATGCAAAAAACTCTGCCTCTTAAACAAATGATCATTCAAATGAACGTCACCTGCCAGCTGAGCTGTGGTGTATCTTCTCTGTGGTTAGTGGGAACTTCAGTGGCGTTTTGAAAAGGAAAAGGGTTACTGTCAAGTTCATGTGAAACCAATATATTAAAATGAATAAGTAATCTTTTCAGTGTCATTGATTTCTATTTATAACTTTAGATCTGGTTGATGCAACCATTGATTCTTTTTATTTATATTTTATAAGATAAATGACTCAGCACCTCACACAGTGTAAATCAGTTATGATTGGTTGTGATGATGATGGTTATTTTTTATTGCGGAGAGAAAGTAGTTCCTACATGAAACTGCAACATCTGTGGATTATCTTGAGTTGCCAGGTCATGATTTCTAGACAGAGACACTGAGTTTTTGAGTTTTTTTGTTTTTTGTTTTTTTAGTGCCATTTATTTTTATTATATTGGAGAGAAGGCAGACATCTCTACAGCCGATATCTCCAAAAACTCTGCAACTCACACCAAAACAGTATAAATGAATAAATGATATGTGTTTTTGACTTTGGGGTGAACTGCCCCTTTAACATCAAGTAACTTGACTGACTTTGAAGTGCACTGCTGGCACAAGGCTGAGCTCAGTTTTTTAAATAGTCAGGTTCCTCTTTTCATGCCCCTCAGGTCCTGTCTTCTATATTGTATGTGAATGCTATCATTTATTTTATGTTTCAAAAAGATATTATATCTCAAGTGACTTCAATAAAACATGTCAGAAGAGTCTTAATTCTGTTCTTTGGTATTTTCCTGAACTACTGATCATACGATGAGCCTGCCACAAAGAATGATTCTACTGTTGGGGTTTATTTGTTGCTTGTCGCTGTTTGACCACAAACCTTTTTTTTTCTCTCTCTCTCTCTTCTTCCTCCTCTCTTGTAACTCAGAGAAAGTAGTCATGATGGCGGCAGTCCCCACATGGAAGGAAACCATGCTTGAAGATGGATCAATATGTCCACAACAGGAAGTCTGACGGTGAGATGGACTCATGGTTCATTTGTTGTTAATTCCAGCATAAATCTCTGAGAACAACTGTTTTAACGTTCTTCTTCCTCATTTGTCTGTAGATGCGATTTGCATCCAAAATGTTGAATTACTGTCCTTAACTCAACTGAAAATAAGACCCTCCTAACTAATCTGACTGATAGAAAGAAGAAAAAAGAAATAAAACTTCTTCCCCAGGCTTCATCCCATTTTGCAAAACAAACCAGCCTACTCAGTCTAGTCTCTGAGAGGGCCTGAACGCCTCTCTCAGCAGCCGCTGCACTTTCTCTTCAGTAATTCCTACATTATCCAAAAATGTTCTCTCAGCATCAACAACTATTTCTATTCTCTCCGACTTTCTTCCCGCCTCAGCAGCACAGTTAATCACCTTAGCCAGAAATGTTACTAAGTACTTAATCTTGTCCTCACAAAAACAGATGCTTCCTACCTGATTTACTCTCCCTCTCTTCATGAATCTTTTCTTTCCTCGCTGCTTCCTCGTGGCTGATGACCTGATCCTCATGACCTGCGTCTCTGTCTCTCTCTTTGGACAGTCTGCTTGCTGTGCTTCATGACTGTCTTATTTCAGTGTCTCATGATTCTGACAACACAGAATAAACATGGTACTTTTTTTTCATTGTGAAAAGAGCAACACAAATCAGGGCTGTGTTTAAGAAATGTATGAAGTCACATTTACTTGTGTCACTTGCAGAGTTTTGGAGATGTTGTCTGTAGAGGTGTCTGCCGTCTCTCCAATATAATGGGACTAAATGGGACTCAGCCTGTGGCGCTCAAAGCACCAAAACATAAATCTGAAATATTCTAAACCAGTGTCTCTTTCCTAAAATCATGACCCGGTCACTTAAGATAATCCACACAGCTTGTTTCGAACAGTTTCATGTTGGAACTACTTTCTTTCTAGTAGAAAATAAAGTAGTTTCTGCATGAAAGTAGATTTGGCTATTGGCTATTTTATCATGAGGATTGTTGTCCTGTGACTCCTCTGTGAAAATGAAAAAGTTGAGAAAAATTAAAATTTCAAAGCAATGGACTGTAATAGATTTTTGACTTTTACCAACTAATAATGTTTTGTTGAGATAATTTACTTTTCCTCTTTAGATAAACTTAAACCTTTGAGTTTTAGAAACCCAAAATATTGTATTTGAAAAAGCATTGAGTAAATTAATTGAAATGAAAGTAAATGTTAATTTTTAAAAAGTTCTAAACAAGAAAAGTAGATCATCTCAACTAAAGATTATAGGTCAGCAAAACTTTTTAAAGTTTATTTCAAAACTCAGGCTCAAAAGTCTGTTGCAGTATTTGCCTTGAAATTTTAAGTTTTCTCGAACATTTTTTATTTTACAGTGTGGGGTTTGAGAGTGACCTGAGCCACACTCCTTAAATGAAACACTCACATGTCTTTTATTCTCTCACTGTCCACTGACTGTGCAGCTTGTACAGGCCCTGTCACACTGAATGCTACAGGCTTTGCAGTATGTATTGTCTTGTTTCTTCAAAGCAAACGGCAGCACGTCTCCATGTGGGACCCACAGAGCCGTGCCTCGGGTTACTTCAGTTGCACCGACTTCAGTGAATCAGCAGATTCTTCAGTGACAGGATTAGACCCGTGTGCAGCAGGCACATTGTCAGGCTGGTTGCTGTGGGCTTCACTGGTGTCTTTCACGGGGAAAAAGAATGAGGGGTGCAGAAATTACAACTGAAGACAATGTCATCCTTTAACCCGGGGCTGAAATTCAGACCAGCTGATTTAAAAACCTCCTCGTATGGAATAATTACACATCAGTTGTCTGAGCCCAGCCTAGCCTGACAGCTCTTGTACATCAGTCATTCTTGAGAATTGGGAGTCTCAACTTTTACTCTTCAAATATGCTGGAAAATATTTTTTAATAGATCAAACTTGTAGATATTAAATCTTGTAACAGGCCAACCTCCTGGTGATTAAATTTATAATTAAATGTATATGTCAGCCCTGTCAGATGGAGAATCTGATGTCTTACAGGGTTGACAGAATGTTTCATTCTTTCATTTCACAACATAGTCGTAGTGAACAGTTATTTTTATTATTTTAAGTGTTCAGAGTTCTCTTAATGTTGATCAAATTACACATTTTTAAACCAGAATTCTTATTTAGCTCTGATTTAGAAGGACTACAGAGTTGACATGTTCTGGTTGAGACACATCTGATATATATATATAAATATTATCGAATGAATTTGTCAAAAAATAGAAAGTTTGTCAGTGCTTGAGCAGTAGTCCTGCCTTTTTAAACCAGGAAGTGAGACAGGGGTCCTTAGGGTATAGATAACCCTTTTTATACCTGATTAAATCAGAGTGACAGAGTTTACAGAAATCTGGGACACAACTTTAAAGCACTGACATTTTCATTAAAACAAACATTCAAACAAAGATGATTATAATAACACTCTTTTATACCTATATTTTAGATTTTGAAGGCTTTTAACAGATTAAAATTTTTTTTTTTTTTTTGTTAAGTTGTGGATTCTTGTCCAGGACAAGGATGTTTTCTGGCACAAAGCAAGTTTAGAAATTAAGCAAAATAAAGCAAACCAAAACATTTAATACATAACATACATTTCATATATGTAAATCCACAAAGAATACATTTTCACTAAACAACTGGTATTCAATCTATTTGATATTGTGCTGTAAATCAAAAATGATTTGAAGGGAAAAAAAAACAGCTGCTTCTGTGCGATAGGGTCACCACTCTGAGGGTCTGATGTGGTGGGTGTCAGTCAGAGAGCTGCTGAAGTTAAAATTCTTTTTCTACTTTTGTTTTGTTTTGTTTTTGACAAAAAACAATTCTTGCCTCAGATTAAAACTGGAGGAAGCTAAAAAGGCACTTGGCAGAATGTTGTTGTTCAGAATCAGAAATACTTTATTGATCCCTGGGGGGAAATTGTTTGTGTTACAGCTGCTCCCATTCAAGAATTAAAGTATATACTATGAACATACAGAAAAATAAGAATGTAAATAGAACTATACAACTATATACAACAAAATATAAAAACAAAAATAAAAGGTGTAAAAATATGTAAACAACAAAAAATATGTAACAATATATACATCAGTGGTACATATAATTATGTAAAATAATGATGAAGGTGGGGGATTAATGTGTTAGGATGCAGGAGTATTATAAAGTTTAGGCTGGCTTCAATGCACAGTATAAATAAATAACTGCAGTAGTGTAAGCAGTGTATTGCACTACTGAATTATTATTATTGCACACAGTATTAAACACATATAACCATATGGTTAAAGCAGTATTGCATGTATGAAAATATAAATGAAATCTAAATAATCAAAAACATTAAACAGACTGTTTCCTGGTGTGCCCACTGGAACGCCCAGACTGCCACTGAAGACTGGACTGCAGATCCCACTGCACAGGCCTCATACTGGGGCAGGGCTAACTCTGAATGGTCCCAAGCCATGTCCATCAGAACACAGGAGAGACGCACAGAGCTGAGAAATGAATAAAGCTGGATGGTTAGCCATAAGCATGTGTTGACGCATTTTGTTTATTTTCAATGAATATGAGCATAATGTATAAACACAACAGCAATATGGCTACAATATCAAATGTTTGTTGTTGTTATTTATAGGGACGTATTTTATTTCTGCAGCAGAATCTACTGGAACTACTTTCTTTCAACTTGAAAGAAAGTATTTCCCAAATAAAACTACTCACAACAAGGTGTGTGGATTGTTAAGCAGGCCATGATTGATGAAAAGAGACAGTGTTGTTCAGTTTTTCAAATGTATTTTTTGGTGCTTTGAGCACCACAAGCTGAGTGCCATCTCCCTTCTCTCCATTACATTGGAGAGAAAGGAGACCGCTGTATGGAAGATATCTGCAAAATTTGGGAACTCACACCAGAATTGTCTATGAGGGATCTGCAACCTGAGGCTCCAGAGCCACATGTGGCTCTTAAGCTCCTCTCCAGTGGCTCCCTGTGACTTTAGCAAAAAATGATATGGAAATGAAAACCGTTTCGTTGTTGTAGGTCTATGAAAAAGTTGAGACAGCTCAAAATTTCAAGCCAACATACTACATACATAGTACATCAGTTCTGAGGCCAAGTCAAATTCTTCAGTTTTGAAAACTACTAACTTTTGTTGAGATAATTTACTTTTTTCATTTAGATAAATTTAAATATTTGAATTTTAGAAACCCCAAAATGTTGTATTTAAAGAAATTATAGTGTAAACCGTTTAATTGTAAGGCAACAAAATAGTAACAAATCAGGTTCACAGTTAACTGTGACCAAATTTTGAATAACATTTTTTTTTCTTGAGTTTCTCTAACTTTAACTTTTACAATAAATTTATCTACGGAAGAATAGTAAATTATCTCAACTAGAGATCAGCAGAAAGTATGCAACCAAAATATGCATCAAAGACTGTGTCTATGGTTTGGTGTCTTTTCCTCTAAACTGTGACGGTGGCTCGTCTTCTTGAGTCTCCATAAGCTATGGCTGCCAAAAAAAAGTCTTCAGGGAAAAGAGAGCATTTAATAGTTGCTGCTCCTGACAGATTTTTCCCCCTTTTTTGGCCAAAAATAGTTCTTTTGATTGTAAAGGTTGCAGACCCCTGGTCTAGATGGATAAACAGCACTAAAGGAAAGAAGAAAAATGTGTATTTTTGATTTTGGGATGAGCTGTCCCTTTAAGACAGTTTGCAACACCTGTCAAGTCTATTTTAGTACAGGTACAGACCCCAACAGGTAAACTGATAGAGGACAACATAGAACACAAAAGTAGTGTAAAACCATGATAAAACAAATGGGTTCTGTGGGTAAAGACAGAACATATTCACCTGATTACTAATTTTCTGTTCATTGAGATTTATTAACATAGCAAAGTCATGCAAATATGCCTAACAAGGAAACTGCACCATAATTTGTTACTATGAACAAGCAATCGTTAGTCACAATTTGAGGAAACTCATACATATTCAGGTAGTGGAGTAATTACATGGGTTTGAGTAAGTCATTTTATTTGTCTTTAGCATTATCACCCTGTTTTCTGTTACTTTAAAATGTTCCACCCCAGATGGGACTCGAACCCACAATCCCTGGCTTAGGAGGCCAGTGCCTTATCCATTAGGCCACTGGGGCGTTTACGTTAGCGCATGTCAAAATTACCGAATTTATAGTGAAACTGTACAACGAATAAATTAGTATTTATATAGTGGCGAACATATTATGGCTGTATTTTATGGCTGTGACTTGCCTGACAAATGTCTGTTGTCGAAATCCTTCGCGGCCGTGCTGCAGCCGTAGTCTTCAGCTCCGTTGCTAAGCAACAAAGAACACATCTGAATCAAGTTCAACAAAGAAGAGTCGATCTGTTTCCTGTTAAGGTCGTTTGACTCCAAAATAAAAGTCAATCGACAGAAATATTCCAAAACGGTTGCATTGTCCACGCTTTCCTTTGATTGCCTTCTCCAACCTGGGGTTCGGCCTGCTCTAAGATTTTAAGAGAAAGGCCGTAATATGAGTTACATCAACACTTCACCCTTGAAAGGTCTTTACTGGCGCACTACTTTGTCAGGACATTTGCGTGTGCCTTTAATTTGAAAATACGAGGGCAGAAAAAGTTGTCTACCGCGTTGCTTAACTTATAGCTAGCTAACGTTAACCAGCAACATTCTGCACGAGATAGTGAAAAACTTGTAAAACTGTAATTTTGTCACTATCATGTTAATCGTAAGAAAACTGAAATTACATTGGTAGCGTTATCTAACTGGTTTCAGTGAAGAATGAAACCAGGTAACGTTACGCTAGCTATCTAAAACCCCAACGTTAGGGGACGTAACATTAACAGTTAGCAGTTAACAGTCTGTTTTCATAGGCAGCAGCACCCAACGTTACCTAGGTTAGTGATAAACAAGTCTTAGCTAGCTAGGTCTCTTCAAGAAAGACTCGTCGACATGGTAAGTAACGTTTTTGCATCCTCATGCCAGCACCATAATATTGCTAGAGTTGCCTAATAAGTTCACATATTTAACTGTCGCGCATGTTGTTCCTAAGTCACTCAAAGTTGTGTGATAAATTGAGAAAATGAAACGTGTCGTGGCAGATTCTCTCTCGCGTGAAACCAGCTGTGGGAACAGAGACTCAGGCGAGCGTCAGTGAGAAAAAGAAGAAGAACAAGAATAAGGTACCTCGATTGGAGGAATACCTGCAACAGAGGGACTACCTGGGGGCCCTAACACTGTTAGAGGTAACACACACACCCTTAAAAGAAACACTGAACTCAATCCAAATCATGGAGATGATGATAGAGATGACCATTCAGTATCAGGGCTGATAAATAATCGACCAATATTGGCCGATTATAAATATCGTCCATACTAATATCTGAGTCGACAGTTTGTCAAAGCATTTCATATGAAGTCTAAGCTTTATAGAAGTCCAAGTATATCTGAAGTTTTTTGATCAACTTTGATGAACTAACTGATAGGGATGATAACTGATGATCGTTGAGAATTTGATCGAACATGTAAAAGTTAGTCAACCTGCTGTGAGTTATTATTTTCATAGTTGATTAATCTATCGATTATATTATTGATTAATCACTTAATAGTTGTTTGGTCTATGAAATGGTAGGAAATGGTGAAAAATATTGATCACTGTTTCCCAAAGCCTAAGGCAATCAACTCAAATTGTTTTGTTCACAACCAAAAATATTCATCTTACAGTCATATGAGTAAAGAAACCAAAAGAAGTATTCACATTTAAGAAGCTGGAATCAAAGACTGTTTTTCAAAATGATTAATTGATTATCAAAAAAGTTGATGATTAATTTCATAACTGATCAAAAAACCGATTACTTTTAGGAGCACACCACACATGTTATATGATATTCAAGTTTATATGTTTAATATAAAGGCCTTTACATCTTCATATGTTTCATAGGTGATGCAGTGCTGTTAGAGAATATGTTGCTGTGGAAATAAAGCTTTGATTGAGGGATGAAAATATACATGTGGTATTGTTATTGGTAATTTTTATGTTTTTTAAATAGCTATTAATCAATGAATTGATTGTTAATATTTCCAATGATTGATTAAGGGAAGTGCTTACAATTTGCAACCATACTTTACTGAAAATTTAAAGAATCAGAACTGTTCTTTGACATTAGTTATATCAACTACTTTTGAAAATACAAAAATGTGAAGTTATCAGTTATCTTATTGGTATTAGCCATGAGAAACAGGTAATTATCAGTTATTAGTATTGACTGAAAAAAAAATACATATCGTGCATCCCCAAAGCATAATAATCATGTTTGAGGGGATTCATCATGAGACAGAGCAGGTTTAGAGATCCCCTACTGAGATGCATTCATGGATAGATCTGTCCTGTGTGTGCTGTAACATTAACAACAACGGCTGACTGACATCTGAACAATTTGCAGAAAACTACATAGGATCCCCAAAAGGCCAAATAACATGTTCCATCATAATTACAAGTAATAGAAATAATACAAGCATGAGAATTTAATTTAATAGACATACAGTAGGTTCAGTACAATGCAGCAAACACTAACAAAATCCCTAAAATAGTCAGAGAGATTGGTTCAGTGAAATTAATCCAATTAATTAAGTCCAGTCCATCAACAGTCCTTCATATAACTGGAGAGGTGGGGATAGAAGCAGGAGACAGCAGAGGAGGATGTATGCTGTAGTCCAGAGACTGTGGATGCTTAATTTGAGAGGATTTGGTCCAAAGGAAGGATAATAAAGTCTTCATAGTCAGTCACTGATCAAACTAGGATTACTATAAATTAAAATAAATCAAAATGGCTAAACATATTTCTTCCATTTTTGTTTTCCAACTCAGGCTGCACAATTAATTGTAAATAATAATAATAATAATAAAAATAGTGATCTTAATTCATACATCAATTCACTTGCTCTTAAATGGCAAACAAACCACATCACAAAATCTCAACAGCCAGACAGCAAAAACCTCTATAATACAAATCTTATACAGTGCATCGGCATTCTGTTCTTTTTTTTATGTTCATTAATGTTTGTCACTTTGATTAAACTCCATTGTTCCAAAGTAAGAGTCTAATATTGAAATAAATAGTTTTGTTGTAAAAAAAAAAAAAAAAAAAAAAAAAAAAAAGAACTGTGATAGAATCATGATCTCAGTTCTTAGGGAGGAAAATCATGATTCATATTTTAGCAAGAATCAAGCAGCCCGAGTTCCAACTTCCAAAAAAAAGGGATAAAAGGTGAAATATTCTATTCCTCCTTGAACTGGACCCCAGTTTGAAAACCTGTAGTGTAACAGATGAGGTCAGAGTTGGCACATTATATGGAGAGCTAAACACAGTTTCATTATTGTGAGGGGGTCACACTCACAGCAAACTCTAGAAATATTACATGAAACTGTTTTGTACTAGAGCCAGACTGATGAATTGGCCAGGCTGAAGTATATATTGATTTATTGCAGATGCAGATGTATTGGTGCTGGTTTGTATGAAGACTGAAAAGTAACAAGATATTGCAGTAGAGAATCATCATTACATATTCTGTCCACCAGAGAGCACTGAGAAGTAGATTTTTCAATGGTAAAATGTATGTTGATCATAAACCCTGTACCCAAAAACATGTCTAAGGGTCCATATCAAGATTGTCTGTGTTCTAAGAAAATCAATATTTTAAATATTTAAGTTATCATTATCAGATTTTTAAACTCCCAAATATCAATTTCAGCCTCAAATGTGCAATATCAGTCAGGATGTATTCTGTATTTTTAATTTCTACCATGGTAACAGCGATCAATACTGCTGTGTAGACTCCTGTGAGAAGTGTCCCCAGTAAAGTAAGATGTCTGTTAATTACTGCCTTTTACCTGCCTGCAAATGATTAAATCAAGCGTTTTCAAAATTGAGGCATGAAGCAATCATTTCATACAATAAAAATATCCAAATGTGACAACTGAGTTTGAATAGCTTGGTTCACGTAGATGGAACTGCTGGGCCAGCTGTGCTCCTACAGCTGGATAAATAAATAATTGCTGGACTTTTATGTGTTCTTTTTTTTGTAATCTCTTTATTAACATACATTATGGTTACAAGGGACAACAAACTTTTAATTATTTTGTTTAAACTTTTAATTTTAATTAATTTGTGAATTTACTTTTGTGAATGAAAGGTTTTGCCAATATTATTAACAGATTTATTACAAATTAGATTTATTATTGTCTTTTTTGAGAGTTTAAAGAAGCCAAACACAACATTTTCCCACAACTCAGTGACAAATCTACAAAGGTCTTTCCAAAGTTTCTTGGTGTGAGAACAATGCAAAAACAAAAACAAGGGTGCTTTAAGGAACAGTTCATGTTTATGTCTCTCTTGAATTTCTGTGTCATGATTGGCAGGGTAATATTTATGAATGATTTTAAGGGACACCTCCTTAATCTTATTTATTTTTGGATTATTATTGTAATTTACAAACCGATTCCAATATACTGTAATGTAAGGGACAGAGTCAGCGTCTCTGAAATAGGGCACGTGTGAATCTATTCTTACTGTTATTGTGGGGATGCAGTGAAAAACAAATATTACCCAGTGGAGAGTCAGCTGGGTTTGGGAGAGAAGGGTATCTGGGTGCGGGGAGTGTCTACATTTCTGAATCCTGTAGATTATCATGTGTCATGGCCTGGAATTAAAGCTTCAGAAATAGACTCACTCCCACATCTGTGTCACTGTAGACTATTTATATTCAGTCTATGTGTGCTACAGACAACACTGTATTACTGAACGCTGCTGATGTGTGGCTGTGTCATCTCCAGTTTCAGAGAAGTATTGGTGAAAAAGAGGAGCATGCAGACCTCTGGATTGGCTACTGCGCCTTTCACTTGGGTGATTACAAGAGAGCTATGGAGGTATTATTTGCTGCATATGTGTGTGTTGGAATGAGTGTGTGTAGCTGTGTACACAAAGCACCCTAAATGCAGTATTTAAATACCTATTGGATGAATGGATGAGGATGTGACTTACAGTTTTTATAGGGTCTGATCTGTAATCACATTTGTAATATTCCCTTATTCTGTTGTGACAGGAGTACAAGTCTCTGACAGTGAAGCCTGACTGTCCTGCAGAGGTGTGGGTCTATCTGGCATGTGCCCTGTTTTTTCTGGGGCTCTATAAAGCAGCTGAGGAGGCTGCATCTGAGGGTAGGCTTTCCACCTGAACACATTTTTAAATTCCTCCTTTGTGCTGTTTGCTCACCACTTGACCTACATTTAGTACAGTTTTGTTTGGGAAGCAATCCTCTTGTTTGCCAGAACACTGTGACTCTATCCAGCAGTTGATTGTCTGTAGCTCATCAATACATTATCAAAGTGTGAGCAATACATGAAATGCATATAGACTGTGCCAACCAGTTTAAAAACCAGAAATATATTTTCACATTTAAATGGACAGTTCACCCTAAAAACAAAAATACATATTTTTCCCCTGGCCTGTACTGGTATTTATCCATCTAGATTGTTTTTTTTGTCTGTTTGTCTTGTTTTGTTTTGTTTTTCTGATGTGAGTTAGAGAGATATCAGCCATAAAGATGTCTGCCTTCTCTCCAGTATAATGGAACTAAATGGTACTCAGCCTGTGGTGCTCAAAGTACCAAAAAAAAAAAAAAAAATCAGTTTCTACATAAAACTGCTCACAACAAGGTCAGCTCACTGTCCATTTAAAAAATGTAATGAAGCAATTTATATTTTATTTTCAATTTGACAAAGGAAACACTTCGCACATCTATTAAACAAGACAGGTGAGTTGGAGAGAGAAGACCAAAAAATTGCAAAAGGACTCCCATCTGATGAAGGTCTAGTACCGAAACGTTGCAAATAAAAGACATATTGCAAGTTCGACAGTGTGCAAGAGTCTTTTTGCAATTTTGAATTTGCCCAAATTGGTATCAAGATGCTGTGGTTTCTAAGTAATAATATAATTATGAATAATTATTGGTTTAATTTTGAGTGATGTACTTTATGTGACTAAAGTTAAAAACAAAGGAAATTGAATGACATATATATAGCAACTGAGCACCAGACTTGATTCAAGAAACCCAATAATTACTTGCAGTGAGCATTTAGGAAATCAGTGGATTTCAAAGCCGCAACTAACCTTTATTTTCATTATCAAAAAATCTGCCAATTATGTTCCTGATAAATCTATCAGTTTGTTTTGTCCATAAAATGTCAGAAAGCTGAAAGTGACGCCCCCAAATGTCTTGTTTTGTTCACACTCCAAAGATATTCAGTTCACTGTCATAGAAGAATAAAGAAATCAGAAAAAAAAAGACTTGATTAATCGATAATCAAACTAGTTGGCGATTAATTTTAATAGTGGATTAATACTTGATTAATCATTGCAGCTTTGGTTGATGTCGCAGATTTTGCTAAATGGATTGATGTGCAGTTTTAGTTCCCTTTAATTCACTCTTCAGTTATTGGATACATTTGCCATCATCATCACGTACAATTCTGTTCAGTCAGTTATGTGATAGCTGAGAGCAAGGTTATGATGTTCACCAAGTGTGCCTCTTACTCTCATGTGGTTTACTGTCTAACTAAATTTGGTATCTCCTGCTCTCTGCAGCACCAATGTCCCCCCTGCAAAACCGACTGCTCTTCCACTTGGCTCACAAGGTACAGAAAGAAAACTATGATATAATGTAGACAGTTTTGGGGTATGTCCAGTGTTTGTATCTAGCCTTTCCATGCATTTTACCTCAAGTTTCACATCACACTCACATTTTATGACAAGTTTGATTCATGTCTTCTCTCTCTTTCCTCCAGTCTTCTTCGTTCTTTGTATCATCATGATTACATTTCTAAATGACGTGTTCCTTCACTGTCTTTTGTCTCCATGTTGTGTTTCAGTTCAACGATGAGAAGAAGCTGATGGGTTTCCACCAGAACCTGGAGGACGTGACAGAGGACCAGTTGAGCCTGGCATCCATTCACTACATGCGCTCCCACTACCAGGAGGCTATAGATATCTATAAACGCCTTCTACTGCAGAACAGGTCTGTGCCTTTTACTTGCTTAAATTAGTTTCACAGTCCTTCTGCACTTGGGAGCATGTGCCTCCCTAGCAGCACCTTGACAGGTGTGAGTTGTTAATGGCGGAGTGTTAGATTTTACATTTCATGTGCTTCACGCCTTGTGGAACCATAAAGATAATTCAAGTGTCAGTGCAGCAGACCTGCTGAGCTAGCTTCCTGTAACGCTGATATACTGTATCTGTAGTAGCAAGGGTAAGAAAATGAAAGACTTTGATTTCAGCAGACATCCTCTGCCACTTCTCTCAGAGATCTATTCATGGCTCTGTGGCATCTGTAGGCCAAGGTGCATCTGAGGTTTTTTAACTGGGTTTACAGCAGGTGTAGTCACAGACCTCTGCTGCAGCTCTGAGCACATTTTCTGTTTGAATGCAAATCAGTTGAACTACTACCACTACTTCCTCTGAATGCCAACAGAAAAATGCAAAAATATCAAATCAGGGTTATGCAAAAATTAGTCATGTTTTCGTTAGAGAAGATAGCAGATAAAAACTGAGTGCCAGGCCATTTTCACATGAGTCAGCCTGTAATTTGCTGAAAAGGTCCACTGTATTGACCACGTTAATTGCCTATGAAAGAAAATAAACTTTATGTTGCTATAGAGCAGTGGTTCCTGACCTTTTTTCCTTGGAGCCCTCCATACTTGTATCTAACATTTTTTTCTTTTGACAACCCGACAGAGTATCTTATACACACTCATTCTTAGCAGAAGAACAATAGATCAATAGTGATGCATTAGCACAGAGCTTGAGAGCTCACAAAGGTGTGGCCTACAAATTAGCCTACTATTTTTAATTGAGGACCAAGAAATGTATCTTTTAAAATAGTTTTGTATACAGACTTTTGTACCAATTGTGATACTTAGTTAACATGTGCAAATGTAATTTTGACAACCTCAGAACAGACAAAGTCTTGGGGACCCCCTCTGATTTCTGGCTCAGACCCCAGGTTTGGAACCAATACTGTAGAGTCTACAAACCATATCACATGTAAGGTTTAAGCATTCTCTCACTGACCTCTGGCTCTTGTGTCTCCCATGGGACAGCAGGTTAACACTGTTAAATGAAGACAGATCTTATAAATGACTATGGAGCTTTGTCTGAGATTCAATCCAGATATCAGAGCAGAGGAGCAGAACTTGTGTAGAGAGGCCCAGACCGTACTGTAGACTCCCATTATATACAAACCTAAAACTTAAAACAGATCAAATTTGAGTCCATGCTGTCAAATGGCCAGCCACTTTTACTAAGTCATGAATTGGACGAAATCCTTGATTTACTTTATGACATCTGTTCACACGTTATGATGTGAAGCAATATAAGATAATATCAGTGATGAGGAAACGGTTGCAAAAATAAAAACTACTATGTTTGTTAATTAAAAAGATCAGAAATATCTTACATCCCGCTACAACAAGAACTGCTTTAAAGTATGAAATTCGTCCTCGTTGCATCTTGTCCTTCAGAGATTTCCTGGCCCTGAAGGTTTACGTGGCTCTGTGTTACTACAAGCTGGACTACTATGATGTGTCCCAGGAGGTGCTGGCTGTGTACCTGCAGAGTATGCCTGACTCCACCATCGCCCTCAACCTCAAGGCCTGCAACCACTTCCGACTCTACAACGGCAAGGCAGCTGAGGTACTTTTATACTGATGTTGCGTTTTCACATTTTTGTGCACATATATTTATATTTGTGTAAGAACTGATTGCCCCAAAGGTTAAAGGCCACATTATTTTAACAATGAAATAAAAAAGCAAGTTTTTTTTTGTTTTGTTGTACAAAAAGGAAATAAAATATTAATTTATTTTTATTTGCAAATCTATGTCATCATGCACAAATTGGTTAAAGCTGCTACGAGGAACTTTTAGATTTCATTGATTTTGGAGGCCCCGTTAGACAAAAACAGTAGTATTTCTGCCATAATAGCCACAAAAACAGAATTATCTAAATAAAATACTCCTCCTTTGTCCTTGGTTAAAATATTTTTTTAAATAATGTATTTCACTAACATAAAAAACACAAAAAATCCCTGCCCAAAACCCAACCAAAACACACATGCACACACTATCTTGGGTTAGGGATCTTGACACCTAAATTTATCATTGTCAAGACTCGATAGCACAAAGGCTCCTAACAAAACATATCATCCATGTATGATTATTAAGTCAAAACCCATCACAAATAAGAGTCTGCAGGAACAAGAACACTAAAAAGGATCTTCAAAAAGGACTCCTCATCTAGATTGACTCAGTCAGATATCAAAAAAATGGATCACAGGATTCTTCTTATTTATGTTCACATTTTGAATGATTAAATTTTACTTTTTTCATGTGAATAACTGAAACAAGTTCACACAGTTTCTGAAGCATGGTGGAGTTGATATCTTTTAGTCTTTTAGAATTAGTTTTTTGGTACCATGCCCATCAAAAGAGCTGTTTGAATGTATGATGGAAGTGTTAAATTGTCCTCTGGACATCCAAAGAGAGGGTCCTGTGGTAAATCCCAGAAAAGACCTGAATGGGTAGATTAATGAACAGCTCCAGAATAAGTGGAAAAGTGTACTATCGTTTGAATTGCATTTGTCACAGACTGGAGATACAGAGGGGTAAAATTCATGTAACATGACCTTAGAATATTAAAAACGGTGAATCGCTTTGAACTGAACTAACCTGTGTCTGCTGTTTATTGAACACCTATGTATACAGAAAAATGCAGCCTTATATATTTTATCACGTAACACATCATCAATTTCGCCTTCCCAAGCCCTCTAAATACAGTTAACGGGACCAGACTCCTTCAAAAAAAAAAAATACAAATTTAGTTATCAACTTCTTTCTCTCTGGTGGGAGGGAAGACAATTCCAAAAAGCGCGCTACTGACAAGTGGACTCAAAGTGAGGAATCTTCTTCCTTTTAAGTGCCTAATGTGCTGCTCATCGTAACTATGCCTGGGAAAATGTAAACTCAGGCTTATTTCATCTGATTTCAAGGAGATCCCAGCCTGGTGGCAGCCATTAAAGAGAGAGTTCAACCAAATATAAAATTCAGTCATTATCTACTCACCCTCATGCTGCTTGAAGGTTGTGTTTAGTTCTTTAGTCCACAAAACTCTGCTGGAGTTGCAGAATCTCCAAAACAGTGGAAGTCAGTGGTGACCAGTTTTTAAAAAGAAAAAAAACAACAGAATAAAAACATAAAATGTCTCCATACTGCTTGTCTGGTGTAATCCAAGTCTCCTAAAGCCCCAACATGCCAAGTTGACAAAAAAAAATGTTATTAACACCATGTTTTTAGCCTGAATCTTCACTGTAGAGCCTTAGCTCTGAACTGGGTGTGTGTGGTGTGACGGTGTGCAAATGGCTTTTCAGGACTCTATAAGACTTGGACGATGCCAGACGAGTAATATGAGGCATTTTATTTTTATTTTATTTATTTTTTATTTTTTTTACAGCTGTTTTTTATGTTTGAAAACTGGTCACCATTGACTTCCATTGATTGGGAGATTTTGCAACACTGTTTTCCTGTGAAACAGTTTTTTATGGACTAAAAAAAATAAACCCAACCCTCAAAAGGCATGAGGGTAAGTAGATAATGACTGAATTTAAATTTTTTATCCCTTTTAAGAATACCTTATTGCAGATGGGCTCATTTGCTTATGTTGGTCATATAAAGGGATCTGTATTAAATTGAGACCATTTCATAACCATTTAAAAACTCCTTGTAGTACCTTTAACATTAAAAATACAACAAGTGATACAGTGTCAGAGATCTGAAATAATAACAACAGTGAAAGGGGACTAATTAAATATATTTTCAGTGGTATCAGTAGTTATGCATTTAATGGCAGTGTTTGTTTTTTAATATGTATTTATTTATTAGCCATGCATGCACCATTACACTTCTGTTATATGTTTGGGGAGAGTAACTGGTGGTAGGTTTGACTTATGTGTGCACTCTCCCCCTCTTAGGCTGAGTTGAAGAACCTAATCGACATCTCCTCCTGCTCCTTTGAGTTTGCTAAGGAGCTTATCCGACACAACCTGGTAAGCTCTTCACAAGCTCTGACTGCGAGTGTGTAGGTGTGTGTGTGCACACTGGTGACTTACATGCTACTTTTCCCACACTGTGCATCTGTCCCCCGTGTGCTGCAGGTGGTGTTTCGAGGTGGAGAGGGGGCGTTGCAGGTGCTGCCTCCTCTGATCGATGTGATCCCTGAGGCCAGACTCAACCTGGTCATCTACTATCTCAGACAAGGTGTGCAGCCATGACATTGCATTTTTCTGAAACAAGCAAAACAAGGGAAATATTTCTGTAGAAATGCAAGCATGCAGGATATGACTGTAAAAGGAGTAAAGCAGTCGATATTCAGATCTTTGTTCACAAATGCAATCAACTGTACTCATCCAATATAAGTTCAGGATACAAAACCAAAATTTGTCTTAAGATTGTACAGTATAATAAGTTTAAAATAAACTAAAAATTAAGTAGTATACAATGCAATGAAGGCACTTTCCCACTGTCATTTTTATCGTGCAACATTTAATGCAAATGCAGAATTCCTGGTTCCATGAAGTTAGATCTGTCATGATATCAGATTTACACTATACAGTTATCGAAGCCAAATTAACTCACAATAATGATACTATCATGATAATCTGAAAAAAAAAATGCTATCAGTCTTTTTTTTTTTAGATTATTTTTTGGGCTTTTGCCTTTATTTGGATAGGGACAGCTGAAGATGTGACAGGGAGGTGGGGGCGTACAAATAGGGGGGATGACATGTGGCAAATGGGCTGTAGGTGGGAATTGAACCGGCAGCCACTGCAGAGGACTAACAGCCTCAGTACATGGGGCACATGCTCTACCAACTGAGCTATAGGGGTGCCTCTGTATATTGTGTGTTTTGTCTCTTTTTTGGCAAACATATTAGGAAGACAAAGTGAGACCGGAACAAAACAGAAATGATTTAAGAGTATACATTATATTTCAGAGGTGCTGGACTGTCATGTGTATTATAAACATGATATTGATATTAATTTTTTTTACAAAGTCACATTTATCATCAGTTCTGGCATATTGTGACAACCCTTTATGCAGTTAATTTGATCAATATTTGTTGTAAGTGTCAGACTTTAGAGAAAATCTACCCTTACTCAAGGTTTCACATGGTCCATCTTACTCTTCCAGATGATGTCCAGGAAGCCTACAGCCTCATCCAAGATTTGGTGCCCACAACACCTCAGGTAATCACTCAAAGCGACGTTGGGCTTTGTCTCCCGCCTGGCGCAAAGCAGAGCACAGAGCAGTGCTGCTGTCATTGCGATTTTCTGACCATTGCAGTTGTCGTTTTCTCTCCCAGCGCCTAGGTGGCAAATGTACTTGCACCCATCTATGCATCCATGAGTTTGTTGGTCTTAAAATGAAGTGTGGTCAGGTGCATTACTGGCTCATTGCTATCTTGAGGCAGCAGGAAACAACTGCATCATTGATCAACAAATACCTGGTCTAAAGTCAATGGCACAGTGTTTTTCTGCTATTTAAAGAGCACATTATTCAGATAGTGAGACGTGCCTTCATAGGCAGGTTCACAACGTGCATACACTCTGCTTCAAGAGCACTGCAGTGAATCCACAGGTCATAAAAATGAACATTCTGAGTTTTAGGTGGGTGAAATAAAATGAAGACACACACGACAGACACGGGGATATTAACACACAGCTGCTGTAACATCATTGATAATTTAAGTCTGACAGGATGGTGAGGATCTGATGTTTAATGTCCTGTGTTCTTCTACACATTCAAAAGGCCTTACACACAGTCAGTGTGGATAGAGTGAGATTGTTTAAAGTAAAGCAGCCGTCTTCCTGATAAGTCCTGACTCCCATCAGAACTGTCTCAAATATGATTGTCTAAACAGGGCCCACTGAGTTTCAATGTGATATTATACTTGTTATTTTAAGCACATGATGTAACTGTTTAGCCTCAATAAGGGACTCCAAATCTGCATAATTTCTCTCTGTGAAAAGTGAAAAATGATTCAGTAGGTGTGTTAAATTACAGTTGTTTGATTAATTACAGTCATGCTTTTTTACAGGAAAAAAAAGTACAAAGAAAAGTGATTCCTGACAAATTAAATGAAGCCTGTTAATAAAGCACTTCTCCTCGCTCCACTTAAGGGTTCCTGAAGAGCTTTTTCTTTTATGTGACCAGTTTTTATCTTCAAAAGCACATGAATGTGGCCTGGATATAAAGAGTGTGACGTGTTTGGCTTTTGTAGCTCTTTATAGCACTTTTATACTAATTGAAGTGGATTTAAAGCAGTGATTAAGAAATAGATCAAATGATTCATAAGTTCCTAAAAAAGAAATATTTCACTTATTTTATATTTTACCCACAAGTCATTCATTGCTTTTAAGTATTTTCTATCAAGAAAATCAGGGTTGCCTTTCCCCCCATTTTAAAATTCTTTCACCACAACAGGAATAGACAAGCGAGTGTATGAAGTGTTTTACTTTGATCATTTATTTTCTCAGGAGTATATTTTGAAAGGAGTGGTAAATGCCGCACTGGGACAAGAAATCGGATCAGTGAGTATTTCTGTTGAATAAATAGTCAGACACAATCAAATGTGCTGAAAGTGAGCCAGAGACAAATGATTTGTTGTTGTGCTTTTGTCTTTCAGAGGGACCACCTGAAAATTGCTCAGCAGTTCTTTCAGTTGGTCGGAGGCTCAGCTAGCGAATGCGGTACGGTGAACAGAAATTTGATCAATGTGATCCTTAAAAGCAACACTGCGTGAACATGTGTGTCTCACATATTTTTGGCTTTCAGATACTATTCCTGGCAGACAGTGCATGGCCTCCTGCTTCTTCCTCTTGAGACAGTTTGAAGATGTTCTCATATATCTGAACTCAGTCAAGGTTAGTGATGCTCAGCACAAGGCACACATTGTATGGTCTATGCCTGTGAAGAATCACAGTGATATTCCTTTACTGTGCTGTCTGTATGTAAGTTGGAGTTGAAAAAGACTCCCACACACTGGGTGATAGGTGTCACTTCAGATGACAAGTGGTGCTTTACAGATGCAGTACATTTATTCAGCTGTGAGTTTTTCTTTATTCCCTATGATTTACTCTACCAACAAAATGCTGACATTTGGTATACACTTATGTTTGAACCTCAACATTTTTGTTTAGGAATAAGTGTGCTTTTCTGTTTGCAGGGTTACTTCTATAATGATGATACATTCAACTTCAACTATGCTCAGGCTAAAGCAGCACTTGGCAACTACAAAGAAGCAGAAGAGGTACCTTACTTCAGCTTACACCCACACAGCTGCTTTTTACAGACTTTGATTTTGACTTATCTTTTGGACTAATTTTAATGTCTCTTTCAGGTTTTTCTGCTGATTCAGAGTGAAAAGATCAAGAATGACTATGTTTACCTCAGCTGGCTGGCACGATGCTGTATGTATAGTAATTACAAAAATCTTAATGTGAGGCTAATTCATTCATGTAGGACAATTCACACACTGTTTTAACAAGCCCTCAGATTTCTAGCCTCGAGCTTGTAAAGAATTTAGGGTCACCACTGGGCCCAACTTGTGTTACGCTCAACAGCTCTAAGAAATGGATATCTCCATTTAAAGATTTTCCTCCTTTCTTGGCTTATTCCACATCAATAAAAACTTGCCCACAGGCGTTTTAATATTTTCCAAATCTGAATCTGTAGAAGCTGCTGAAACAGCCTGTGAATGATGGATTATTGAACACTGGTCTCGTTCTCATCAGACATAATGAACCAGAAGGGTCGGCTTGCCTGGGAGCTCTATCTGAAGATGGGCACTTCCTCTGACTCCTTCAGTCTGCTGCAGCTCATCGCCAACGACTGCTACAAGGTGACGTCATCCTCTGTCTTCTGCCTCACATAACACTTGTGGTGACCACTTAAATGGGAATACATCTATGAATTATTCCTGAAATAATTAGACAATTAATATCTTAGTTGAAAGAAAAAATGTATTGGCCACAACTGAATAATCAGTTAATTGTTAAAATAATATTTTATTCAAAAATGATGATCATTCTCTGGTTCCAGCTTCTCTGATGTGAGTTTCACTGTAGAGCGTGACACAGGGGTGGTTTTTCACTCCATTCCACTCTCACAAGAATATTCCTGTCCCATCCCAATCACATGACAGAGTAAAAATAAAATCCTGTCCCATCCCATTCCTGTTCCCATTCACATTCAGTTGCCTGCAAGAAACTGGCCTGTTGTTATTATGACTCTCACTCCTGCTTGCTCCTGTTGACCTCCTGTTTTTTTGTCCTGTCTTAGTCCTGTGATCAATAGTGAAATGACCCCCATCCTGCAGGAATCCCATGGATTCCTGAAAAAATGTCAGCCTCTGTTTCACTGTTTTATACTATTGCACATTTAAAATCTCTCAGTTTTGGATTCTTGGTCAATAAATAATGTGGAGATGTCACCTGGGGTTCTGGGAAATTGTCACTGACATTTTTTGCAATCATTTTGAAAAATGTTAGACTAAATGATTAACTGAAAAAAGGGGGTGAACACCTATCACAATATTTGCTAAAAGTGAAATCTATACCATTTAATACTAAAATGGTACAGATTTAAAATGAAATACTGTCCTGCTGCTTGTTTGCTTGATTTGTTCTGCCCTTCACTGCCCTAAACTAAACTGAAATTCTACAGACTTAAGGAACCATCTCTGTTTAGTAGAGACTTGCAAAATTCACCATAATCATTTAATTTTTTTAAATGAAAATAAGAATAATGATGTATTAAGTATTATTCCCTCTATTATCGCAAATCATGACACAGTTGCAATATCAGTGAAAATAATAATTAAATACTTTTTTTGTTGCAACCCTGTCATAAATGTTAATATGCCTTTTTCCTGAGTTTAAGACTGTATCTGGTGATTCAAGTCAAGTCATATTTTATTTATATAGGTCAATATCACAAATGACAATTTGCCTCTGGGGTCTTTACTGTCTGTAAATGCATGATACCCTCTGTCCTTTAGATCTCTGATTGGATAAGGAAATTCTCCCCCCAAAGAACTATTTAACAGGGAAAAAACTGTAAGACTATGGAATGATTATGTCCATTATTGGTTAATCTGTAAATTATTTCTCTATCAGTTGAATATTGTTTGGTCTATAAGATGTTTTCCAATATCTTGCTTTGTCTGACCAACAGTCCAAAACCAAAAATTATTTAGTTTATATTGATATTCAATTAAGAGAAGCAAAATATAAGATATATTCACATTTTTCTTGAAGTGATTCAGGCAATTAATCAATTATCAATATCTACCGATTACTTTTCAGTCAATCAAGTCATTTTTTCAGCTCTATACTATCAGTTCCATGCAACTGAAATAAATGAAGACAAATCTATATATGAGCTTGATCCCCAAATGTCACCTTAAATGGAGAAATTGTACATTTCATTGTCCACTTGCTTGATTTAGTGATATTTTTCTCATACCAGTTTTGGCTCTGTTATTGTGAAGTAAATATGTTGCATTCTAGTGCTCATGATCACAGCTTGTTGTTTCAGATGGGCCAGTTCTACTATGCAGCCAAAGCATTTGATGCACTGGAGAAACTGGACCCAAGCTCCAGCTACTGGGACGGCAAGAGAGGAGCATGTGTCGGCATCTTCCAGCTCATACTGGCAAACAAGGAGTCCAAGTATGTTTGTTTCTTCTTCTTGTGTAATAATAATATTATTATTACATATTTCACAAGGTTTAATAGTTGTTTGTTGTTGTTGCAAAACATTGTTTGTCATAGAAATCCCTGTCATTACCCAGGAAAACTGAATAAGATCTGGACTCCCACATCAAACTTGTGTGGCGTGTTTGAGTGGCTGTGATGTCTAAATAAAAGAGACATGAGAGATGGTGCATTCTTGATCTAATCTTGTTTCCTCACATATCCTGTTTGTGTTCTAGGGAGACACTTAAAGAGGTGGTGCCCCTTCTGCAGAATTCAGGAAACCCCCAGGTTGAATACATCATCCGAGCTCTGAGGAAGTGGGCCAAAGACAACAGAGTCCTCCTCTCATGACAGCCTTGAGCACTAAACCTCAGCTCAGTGCAGGTCTACATCAAGATTAACTATATTATGCATCAGCAGTCAGCAGTCATTTCAGTTGAATGAATGTAAGAATGATATCTATGCCACATGAAGCAAGAAATATTATCTCTGATATGTCTAGGTGTTTTATTAAAATATGTATGTTTTGAATTGCAATTATCTATTTGTATATATTTGTACTTGTATGAGTTTCAGTATGTTAACTGATGTCATGGAGGTTTTTCTCAGTGTTTTTATGGAATACCACAAAAAAAGAAAACAGTTTTCAGAACAAGAAAGAACACAGCAAATAAGATAACAAAAACAGGAACAAGATATGAGCATGTTCCTTAGAGGAAGGAAAAAAGAGACAAAAATATGACAAAAATAAATCTATATTTGCAAGAGGAAATTAAGAATAAAGTTATTTTGACATGACAATTTGTTTTCGTTTCATATTTGATATGAATGAAATTAACAAAATTAAGCAGAAGTGAATTAAAAGATAAGCATCTGTATGTCCACTTGTAGATGTTATTTATTCAGTAAAATTAAAAAATTATATATAGATAGAATAAGTTCCAGCGAGTGTGTATCCTGATTATTTTTTAAATGGACTGTAAAGAGATGCAAACATATTCAACTTCACCCAGTTCTGTTTGTCTTATGTAAGTATTAAAGGGGAACTGATGCTCAGCAGTTTATATTGCAGAACACCAGACATTACAAGGATCCATCCTCAACTGAAATTTCCTCACAAAGTCAAATGTGAAAAAAGCAGAGCTGCTACACTCAAGCTGTGTCCCAAGTTTACTGTTAATACTGACTCTTAAGTAGGTTTTGAGTTTGCAGTGTTATAACAGTGGAAAAGTAACAAAATCAAGAATACCAAAATGGTCAGAATCCAAATTAAACAGCCTTCGATTTTTTGTGTAGACTGTAAAAGAATATTATCATCCTGTATTTCATTGCACAGAGGAAGTGGAGAAGCTGCCCATAGCTGCAAAACTTTCTAATTAAATGTGAAAGATGGTGAAGCAGCTGTAGAAAGACAGATAAAAACTAACAAAATTATACTTTGATAAGTAAATATGTGGGAAAACTTGTTTTTTGTTGTTGTTGGTGTTGATTAACATATGTACCATTTCTTGTTGGTGTAATAAGGTTAAAGGAATACTACACTGATTCACTGTTTCCCTTCCATAAAGTTAGGGGTTTTGCAAAAGACAGTTTAAAACAAGAATGGTTTAAATCAAAGCACCAGAGGCAGAGAACTCCTGAATTTTAGTCTTAAAAACACTGGGTCCTACAATTCCCATAACACAATTCAGAGGCATCTTTCATTAAACCTCACTTTGTCTGTTTAAGTGGCCTCACCTTTCAAGCTTTGGGCTGCGTCTAATACAGACTGTGCACCTAAATTGTCAGTTGTCAGTGCCAGATCTTTTTTCTAGAGATCATGATCTAGCTACTCGAGATAATCCACAGACGTTTTTTGTGAGCAGATTCATGAAGGAACTACTTCTTCTCTACTCCTGGACAAGAGGTTACAGTTCAGCCGATGAGGACGCCATCGATGTTAACTTACTGTGCTGTCACGAGCACGAGTCTCTTGTGCATGAGTAGATGCATGTTTCTTCTGCACAGTGACTGGGTTAGCAAGTGCAATTCAGCTGAAAGAAAGTAGCTCCTACATGAAACTACTCACAAGGTGTGAGTAATCAAGTCACAGTGTCTGTAAAGAGACACTGCTGTTGAGTTTCTTTTTAAAATGTATATTTATTTTATTGTATTTATTATATATTTATGAGTGCCACCTAGTTCCATTATACTGTAGAGAAGGCAGACATCTCTATAGCCAATACTACCAAAATTCAGCAACTTAAACCACAACTAGATGGTTCAATAGAACTACAGGTCAGTGGAAAAGAATGGGTGAAATATGCCTTTAATGTGCACATAGTCTGGGTCAGTGTTTCCCAAACTTTTTTTCTGGGGATCCACTTTTTAAAAATGACAACCCGTCATGACCCAGTCCACAATAGGCCTTATCAATAAAAGAGGAAAGAGTTAAATTGTGCATAAATGAATGTTCTTGGCCATTTTTACTGCCTTTTCTGTATCACCTTATAATATCATAATGTGTTATTGGAAACATAAACACACTAAATACATTAAGGCTGCATTAACAGGCCACCTCATTGTTTTTACGTCCTCTGATCAGGAAAACAACATAAAACATTTTAGCTTCTTTATAAGTGCCTTTGGGCAAATTTTTCAGGCTCTGATCTTTTTCTCTCATCAGTAAAAAGAATAAACACATCATAAATGCTTTATAAAAGCTGCACTGCAGGTATACACCTTATATTTGCGGAATTTCTCCCATACTCTTTTATTTATTTGGCGACCCCCCAAAAAAATAAAAAATCCTTCGACCACCACTGATCTTGTGTTAAATCTGCGAAGTGCAATTTCAGCAGCAAATTTGGCGCTTAGACAGGGCCAACCACAGTGCACAGAGGGTGGCAGGTGGGGGCCCCAACAGCAGGATGATGCCCTGGAGCTTTCTAACAGGTTAATCCAGCTATGGTTTCTACCACAGAAGTGCAGAAAACACAAGCGTCAGTGTCAACTCTTTTTTCACACAGTTTATTGTGGTTAACATACTTGCCAATCCTCTTTATTTTCCTGGGGGGATTCTGTTTGTCATTGCCATCTCCAGGGTTGCCCACAGGGTTACAAATTTCCAATATTTCTTTGAATTTATGACAAATTTTCTTTCTTTTTTTTCTTTGTTATCACAACCTGTCTCTGGCACTGTACAGCGTGTACAAGCCTGTCCTCCTCAGTGAGCCAGAGAGAAACACTTAACTTTCTTACGGAAAGTTTTCAAGGAGAGTGGCACATTTTTTTGTTTTGTTTTGTTTTGTTTTTCACAGAGCAGCCTAACATACCCTTAGTTATTGTAATCAGATTTTAAGTTTGTTTTTTTTTTTGTTTTTTGAGTAAGTGTCAGGGTCATCTGTACGCGTCTGTTTACCGAAAAAATTACTTATTTTATTTTAATTCTTTAAAGGGACAGCTCACCCCAAAGTCCAAAATACATTTTCTCCTCCTACCTGTAGTGTTATTTATCCATCTAGATAGTCCTGGTGTGAGTTGCTGCATTTTGGAGATATCTTCCTAGTATAAAGTCTAGTATAAAGTAGCTCTGGTGGATTCTACAGCAGACAGAAACAACAACCAGGTCTGTGGTTTATCTTTTTTTCTAATTTTGTTTTTTTTTTTTGGCACTTTTACCACCTCAGACCAAGTGTCATCCAGTTCCATTGTACTGGAGAGCAGGCAGACGTCTTTATGGCTGATATCTCCAAAACTCTGCAACTCACACCAAAAAAATCTAGATGGATCAACGGCACCTAGAGGTATGAGGAAAAATGTGTTGTTTTGAACTGTCCCTTTAAAAGTCACCAGAATGTAGGAAACAAAAGACATTGAATCTTACTTTTTTTTTTTAAGGTTCAAGTTCCTCTCAATTTTTGAGCTCTCATAGCAGGTATGGTCATTATAAACATGTCTGTTACACTTAAACTGCATATCAACAGGTGGTCATTAGTGCCTGTAATTAAATTAGCTGTCTTGGGGTGGTTAACTGAGACAGCCAATCATCTGGCTTGCTGGCTTCCGTTTAGGATTTGATGTTTGTGCTGGTGCCATTGTAGAAAAATGCACAATTCAGCATTTTCCTGAATGGACAGGCAGAAAGAAACGAAAGCTGTTTATTCTACAGCGATGCGAGGCTGTTCATCGGTGTCTGGACGCACACAGCATGTGGTTTGCACATGCCACCGCCTGTCCTTCACTCACACACTTTATAAAGGTCATAATAGTACTCATAGTGTTGTTATTATCGCCTGTTGTGACAGAGGCGGGTTTAGGATCGGGGCACGCGCTGATTGGACGTGATGACCCCCTCGTGTCACGGTGCTTCCGTTCTGTGCGTACGCGCAGGCGCAGCGACCCCTCTCTTCTGATATTTTATTTACTCCCGAAACCCAAGATGGCTCCTGTGAATGTCTCGGTCCCATAGCAAATTGAGGATGCAAGTAGCTGCCGAAAAAACAACTTTTCCGCGACCGTCGCAGCCCCTGGAGTTCACTTCGCACGGCGCGGAGGAGGCCCTGACACCAGTCTAGGCACCGAGCAGCCGTCGGAGCCCCGCGAAACCTCCCTCAAGCCTCCAATTTGGAGTAGTTTCGCGAAGTAGCTCTTCTTCTCCTCGCTGTCGCTGTCTGTCCGGAGCGGAGGTTCAGACAGGCAGGCGGCTCATCCAAATGGCCGAACCGAGAAAAGTGCAGTTTGTCACCCTCTCGGCCTTCGCAGCTGGAGCGGCCGCGGAGTCCAGAAAACGCCGGCTGGAGGAGGAGGCCGACTTCAACTTCGGCAGAGCCGGGGAGGTCGAGGCAGCGACCGGGGCAGGGGGTGCTGCCAGCGACGGCGACAGGGACAAGGCTGGAGCCGAGAGGAGGGCGACGGTGCGGTTCAACCTGTCCATATCCGAGCCCGACGACCTCTCCTCGGTCGAGTTTAATTACGGAGAACTCATCCAGGTAGGAGCTCCCAGTTTAACCAGCAGCACCAGGCCGAGTGGACTGGAGCTGGAGTTCATTTTATTGCTCTTGGAAGTGTTTGTGTGGACTTGTCATTGCTGAGTAAAGGGAGGGGGGAGTGCACCTTGTCCTTCTGTGGACTAGCGTGGTTGAAAGTGACCATTAGTGCGACTCAACACAAAGACAGCGGCAGTGTTTCCAGCCAGTCCACTCTGTGAGCTCTCCAACTTCAGCAGCGCTCCAACAAAACAGACTGTAGCTTTTTTTTCCACACAGGGACCTCCTCTCTATCTGCACATGGAGAGAAAAGATGAACCTGATCTGCTGCTGCTACCTGTGTCCTGTTCAGTCAGACTTGCCCAGCAACAGCCCAGTCACACAGCCATTACAGCACTTGGAAATGCCACATGCAGTTTGGCCCTCTGGCTGCGGGTGATAGATAGATGAGAGAGCATTGCTGATGGAAGTACCAGGATGTAGCATGGGAGCAAGGCAAATGTCAGAGCTGAGAGATCAAACACAATCTCGCCTCATTTTGATTCTCTGCAGTTAGTAATGATACAGTTTTTGTTGTAATCTTGTTTTACATGATTTGGAAATTTAAGAAAAAAGTTTGCAAACAAACAAGATAATTAAATATTTCCTGTTTGAATCAAAATGTGGCCACACCAGCACCATGTTTGGCATTTTTACTGATTTTTGGATTCAGTCACTTTCAGTTTGCTGGCAATATTTTAGTTTTTTTATTAATATTGGATTTTTTTTATTCTTGGAGGTATGAACATATTCAATGGCAAAATTGACTGAAGCTGGTTGTGTTTCAGCATGGAGTTGTCACAGTGCCAGAATTTTAGTCTTTGATACAACTTAAGTATTTAAAAAAAAAAAGTTAAATATTTAATTAACATTAATGAATTAACATTAAATATGATTTTTTTTTCTATTAACAAGCTGCACACAGTGCTGGTACAGAGAAAGTCACTGAACATGGTCTGGTTTTGCTGCAAGCCAACTTTCAGGCATGATGATAGACTGAACTGAGATCTTGAATGAGTGTGTAAATATTTTTTTATTTTAGCTTAAGTGCTTTTAATAGTATAATTAATGAATATTTATTGTTTTAAACCATTTGAGAAAAAAATATTAATTCTTTTTACATCCTCAGGGGGCACCGAAACTGTTTAACCCTACTTCTGACATCTGATCATCTCAGTTCATGATTTTTAATGTGTTAATACTTCAATTATTTGTTCCAGGCAAAGAATAAACCTCCAAGTGTGACTTCAGTCCACAATCCAGATCACCCCTTCAATGATGATGAGAGAGAGCGGCTCCAGGTTGAGGCCCTGGCAAAAAAGTTTGAAAATAAATATGTGAGTTATTATTTATTTATTTATTTTTTCTATCTATTTAAAATCTCTGCATTTGAAGAGTTAGTAATCTGTTCATGTTAAAATTGTAGCCTGACTGATACTGGATATATGAGGCTGATACCAATAAGAATGTCAGTATCGATATTTGAGTTTCAAATCCAATAGTGATTTATTAGCATATATTCATGTAAAATAAACAAACATGAACAGGACATTTTTTACAGTAGAAAAACATACAATAACTTAACAATACAAATCAAAAACTTTTTATATCTTTGGAATTTCTGTAGAGGTTTTTTTCTTATCTTAACTTATTGACCAATAATACTCAATTCAGCTTTATTCATACAACAATTTACACACAATACAGTTGATTGAAAGTGCTTTACTGCACCTACAGAGGAAAACAAAACCTAGAAGGAAACAAACACAAGAGAAGAAAAGCACATCAATACATCAGCACCGCTATGCAATTATATCGGCTGACATATTTGTTAAAATTACTGTTTGTTTGCCTTAGTTAACTTGCTATATTCAAGTAAATTTATTTTATTTATCCCAAAATCACAAATGTGTCTCAAAGTGCTTTACAATGTAAATGACAACCTCGACTCCCGGAGGGGCTTTCAGACACAACACAACAACTGCACTGCTGCGCTGTGAAACACAATATTTTCTATGGCTTGTGCC
The DNA here is from genome assembly GCF_056507025.1 of Lutjanus erythropterus. Taxonomy (NCBI): domain Eukaryota; kingdom Metazoa; phylum Chordata; class Actinopteri; order Lutjaniformes; family Lutjanidae; genus Lutjanus; species Lutjanus erythropterus. The sequence goes on along the minus strand of NC_139319.1, from coordinate 41,719,352 downwards.
ACACGACGGCAGCTTGTTTCTGAGCAGAGCAAAGAACTGCACAAGCTCGCCCTGAATTCAGCAGCTGAAATTGAATTAGAGCCTCTACTCAGAACATTCAAAACAACTCCACAACAAAATGAAGGGAGAAAGGGAAATTCCTCAGGAGCCACAGAGGTGATTATACATATATTTAGTGAAATTCTGAGTCAGTTATTGATGGTTTGTATCACTCAAATGAAATGGGATTTTTGAGGCTTATATATTGATATTTGAGACTTCAAAATATCTAGTAACAATATAATGTCTAATATTCAATTTTCTTTTAGCAAAACGCAAACTATAAACAATTTCTAACAGAGGTGCCTCTTTTTGTTTGTTCTTGAAGACATGTTGCTGAGATGAGACTGAATGGGACGTTTTAAAGTCAGTGCTCTCTGGTGGACAAACTATGCAATTGAGAAGATGTTTCTGTATGATCACAAACATGTCTTTGGCATTTCTGTAGTACAATTTCTTTGTGCTTATCGGCCAATATGTATATCAATAACAACATATCTGATAAATGAACTGTGCTGATATATGGGCTTCTTACAGTCAGGCTCTAATCGTCTAATGTGTGTTTGTGTTCTTAAGAGGACCAGATGATGTGAAAACAACGTCCACATGGAGAAAATGAGAACATTTTGTTAGTCCTGTTTCTTAAAAGGGGACATTTTTAGATAAATATTAGAAAAAAGTGAGGATTTTTCATATAACTCAAAACTTATCCCTTTTTTTTTTCAGGGTAATGCAGGGAAGAAGAAGAGGAAGGACCGAATGCAAGATTTGATCGATATAGGCTTTGGCTACGACGAGACAGACCCCTTTATCGACAACTCAGAAGCTGTGAGTACCCCTCGCTTTATTAATAATGAGGTGATCTTTCACTAATGTGTCTGTGTTTCCCAGGATGTCACTCTCATTTAGTCAGATGTCTCCCTTTAGACTTTATAATAACACTGCAAGTTGTTGCCTTTTCTCCTTTGTTATCTCCTGGTTATTTTGCCGTCCTCATCTCATTCCTAAACTGCTGTTCTCCTGTCTTGTTGTGTTGAGGTAGACATTATTCCTCTGTGGTTAAATATTTATTTCCTGGCTTGATGTTTCAATACAGTACATTCAGTGGCGCTTCTAAAGATAGACGCTTGTCCCTTCTTACAACCAACCCGAGACTACGCTCTAAAATCATCCTCATGACTCATGAATATGTATGTGCTCCTTGTGTCCACACAGGGATATGTCATTGTTTTTGTTTGACAGTGTTTGTTGCTCAGTATTCGGAGCATATCGCTCTCCGTCTCACTGTAACGGCGAGAATTATGCTCTATGTCTAGATTCTCTGTCATTATGTTATAATTGTTCTGTTGTTTTGATAGCTGTCCTCTCTGCACTCACAAATTGGCAGCGCCTGTTTGACCCCTTTTTTCTGTTTTGATATGCTCCGTGATGGAGAAATGTTTCATCTGCGGCCCGGAGGGACTGTGTGTTTTTTTTTTTTTTTTTGTGGTTTATTTATTTTGGCACACAACAAGTCTGCCATTTTCACTGACCAAAACAAGAGCACAGGATGCTTTGTCAAATGTTACCAAAAAATATTTTCAGTTACTCAATATGTTTGGAAACTGCAGAATGACATCCGCTTTTGTTATGTAAGAGGATTTATTTTTTTCCCCATATTCCTGTGATCTTATACCACACACTGTCTTCTATTATTTTTCTCAGTATGATGAGCTGGTGCCTGCGTCTTTGACCACAAAGCTGGGGGGATTTTACATCAACACAGGCACGCTGCAGTTCAGAGCGGCCTCCGACTCCGAGGGGGAGGGAGACAAGGTGAGACCACCTTAACATGAACATAAAGTAATGATGAATGTAAAGAAATTATTGTTCCACAGTGTTTCACACTCACATTATCAGGCCTGGAAAATGTGTTATTTTTAATCTGTTTATTAAAAAGTCCATAAATTACATACTGCTGTAAAAGATGATAAAAGTGACACAAAGACCAAGACTATTATTTTCATGATGGTTCTTGATGTAAAAAATGCATTAATCCTGCATGCAGTCACACATAGAGCTGCAACAACTATTTTCATAGTCAACTATTAATCAAGAAAATAATGGACTGATTAATTGTTTGTTTTAAAATGTCAGAAAATGGTGAGACATGTCAATAATCATCTCCCAAAGACGTCCTTAAATGTCTTGGTTTACTCACAACTCAAATATGTACAGTTTACTGTCAGAGAGGAGTAAAGACACCAAAAACATTTCACAATTAAGAAGCTGAAATCACAGAAATTTGACTTCTGTCTTAAGAAATTACTCAAACACATTAATCCATTATCAAAATAGTTGGCAGTTAATTTAATACATAATTAAATGATTAATTGTTGGAGCTCTAGTGACAAGGCAACGTCATACGACCAACAACCCAACACAATAATTCTTGTATCAGCGTTATTAGAATCACTCCATATTAAATATTAAAATATTATATGCACTAACAGAAACTAGGATAAGCTTATCTCTCCAAATGTAATAATGTAATAATAAGCCATTTTTTGTAGGAACTGATTATTTTAATATACAAAGGTAACTTGTTCCAATCACTAGAATTTAAAGGTTCAAGTATACATTTTGGAAATATGTACAAAAAACCATAAACAAACAAAAGACATGTTTTTTAGCCATATTAGTTGCATGGTTTTTGGAGTTGCAATTAAAGTTGGTCAGTCCGTCCTCTGTATTGGTCCAGACTAAAGTATCTCAACATACTATTGGATCGACTGGAGCAGAATTTTGTACAGACATTCATGATCCTTGGAGGATCAATAACAATGACTTGGATGAGCCCCTGACTTTTACTGCCAATGCTAATTAGCAAAAGTTACCATGCTAACTTGCAAAACTAAGATTATAAACGTGTCAGAGAGGGGATTTAATTCAAAACCCAGACTCACAGCTGGTGACATATCTCCTAGTCTTGTTTTTTAATGCACTGCCCAAATAAGGGAAAAAAAATCGTAATCTGCCCGTGCCACGTTCGATGAGGCAAAACAATACTTTGGACACTTTAGACAAATAGTGGCCGAGAAAATTGTACCGTGTCATAAAAATTATATGGTTTTATTTAACTTTGAGAAGTGTGGGCGTCATTGCCAAACCATGCTTTATTCAACAGTAAATACAGCAGGGTTTACTGGAGGAGAGTTGTGTGACGTGTTTTCATTTGGATAAATAATGTGGTAACTAAAATGTTGTTTGCCCCGTGGTTATTGCAACATATGACACAGCAGGGTCTCAACAGTCCTGACGAGGCGTGTGAATGTCCTCCCAACAGGAGCTTGATTTTCATTGGTTTGAGTGAGATGTGGTGTAGACGTTATCTTTCACCACATCAAGAGAAATCTCTGAAGGACATAATGGTGCACACTCAATCACACACACGCACACACACAGACACACACACACACACACACACACACACACACACACACACACACACACACACACACACACACACACACACACACACACACGCTGAGCCCTGTGTGTGTTCCTCAGACAAAATTGATCGTTTGCCACTGTGCACTGTCGTCATCTGCTTATTAGACTTAAGGGGTGTATGTGCTCTTGTTTCAGAAGACGAACGACAACAAGGAGCAGGTGATTAAGAGGAGGAAAAAGAAGGAAGTGAATAATCTGGAGGAGAAGAACCAGAAGAAGAACAGAGTACCTAAACAAGGGTGAGAATCTGTTTATTTTTGTGGTTGACTTCATTTGGGGAACTTAGACTTCTTCATGTCAGGGATTTTTGTGTTTATATTGATGAAGAGGCTGAATGGTTGGCTCCTGAGTAGCTGAGCAAGCTCAAACTCCTGCTTTCTCTCTTGCCAGGAGGCCATTCCACAAATCCTTGAAAAAATCTCCCATTAATCAAATGATTCAGTACCATTAAGCCAAGCTATTGAAAAAAATGTCACTTTAAAATGTGAAAAACACACAGACACTGTTATGTAAATGGACAAGTTTTTCTCCCGAGCATGAAAAGTTGACCTTTTGGACACCTGTGGATTTGTGGGCCACTGTGAATATGTGATGACGCATTTGTCCACTCTTTACTGTGCTAATAGCCCACCACCACCCTGTGTGACATTATACTCCTGTGCTTTTGTGTGGCTTCTCTCATACATCTATCATGAGGCAGGGCTGCTGACTGTGACTCGCTCTTATTTGCTGTGACAAGCCAGCCACCTTCTAGAAAACGCTGCATTATCTATGCTCAGATAGGCCGAATACTCACGCCGCTATTCTCAAAACAGCTTCCAAAAATAGCAGCAGCTATTTGCCATTGTGCCATTATGAAACAGATGATGTTATATATGGGCATGTGTGTGTCAGATCCTTCTGAGCAGACTGCAGGTTAATCTCTCAGAATCCCCTCGATTCCGCAGTCTTCCCACTTTCCAGAGTCGTTTTTGTCAGCATGTGTCGATGCCTCAGTATGTTGCAGGGGGTTTCATTTACTTTTCATGTTGCACTTTTTACCTCCACCTCCTCAGCTTTCTGTTCCTCTTTAAGTGTGACTGAAATTGTCTTTGTTTTATCTCACATTTCAACCTTCAGTTCAAAGAGATTTGCTGTTGACTGTTTATCATAATTTCTGCCAGATGGAGGAACGGTCGATATCTTATTAGGCAGGATTAAGAATAGGAACATATCATTTTCCTACATGGCTAACTAGCTGTACAATGAAAAATGGCAACAAATGTGGATGAGCTTCACACAGCTGAAAGTCAGCTGACAGAAATAACAACCTTGAAATTGGCATATTTATTTGAATAATATGAAAAGCATTATGTTAACTCAATGGTTCACTGGTAGGGCAGAGTCACTGCAGGTGGGGCATGGAGTGCTGAACACTGCCAGCAGAGATGCATAGTGCTGACAAAGCCCAGATGCGCATGCACGCACACACACACACACACACACACACACACACACACACACACACACACACACACTGCAATTAAACATAGATACTGTGTTACAGGTGCCTACTGTGTGATGAAAACAAATTTATATAAGACCTTTTGTTTATATGAGAACAAAATCATCCAACCATTTAGCTTTATCATTTATCTAGGCCTTTGAAGACATCTCAGACTGTGGCTTATATGTTCCGATTTGTACTCTGTTTTATATTTTGTAGGCTGTAGGTTACATTTTTATTGGAACCGTCACGAGGTCTCGTCTGGACTCTTAAATAGATTACCTGATGATCTTAAGTAGACGTACTGTAGCTTCCTTTGTTGTAATATTTGATTGAGGTAAAATGGTTATGTACCAATATACGATGTACTTTAGCAGCTCTTCCCTAAGGACACTTGCTAAGGGACAGTCTGGGGAACACTCTTAGGAAAGGAGGTTCCTTTGCTAAGGTATACCTTAGGAACCTTTGTAGAGCGCTAAGCCCTGTTCTTTTAAGGGATAGTTCTCCCCAAAATTAAAATTTAGTCATTATCTACTCACACTGACACTGATACTGATTTATTTAGTCCACACAACACTGCTTTCACAGGAAAACAGTGTTGCAGAATCTCCCAAATGATTTAAGTGAATGGTGACCAGTTTTCAAATGAAAATTCAGGCATTATCTACTCACCTTCATTTTTACATTTTTGGTTGAACTATCCCCTTATGTGGTTTGTACAAGTGATTTTGGCCAACTTCTCATTTTCATCAGTTTTCCTGTATTTTGAATTTTCTCAAAGACACAAACAGAATTTCTGAGTGGTCCACTCCTGTCACAGTGAAAAACTTTGGTTTAGATAACAGCAGATAGACTGCACATGACTAAATGACTGTATGTTTAATTATTCTGAAGACATTTTGAATCTGAAAATAAAGTCCACTTTATAATTATGTCATTATCTTATTTGACTGCATTGAAATTATGATATATTCAAAATTTATACAAAAATTATTTTCACATGTACATCAATGCAAGTGTTTTATCAGGTAAACATCCTCTGTTGCAATGCCTGATGGTGCAACATCACCTGTTACAGCATTTATTTTGTCTTCCATCTCTGTGAACGTGACTTCCCCTTACAGTCATTGATCTCCTTGCTGTAGCGAAACATTTAAAAAAAAAATAATTTTCATATCCAGCCATTTTTTCTTTATTTCAGTGACTGTACAAACCTCAGGTAACACAGCACTAACAGCACTTGTTACTTTTTCCTGTTACTTGGCTTTAGTAGGTGTCTGAATTCCACTGCTGATGCTCATAAAACTATAGACTTTCCTTTATGGATCTCTGAAAGTAGGACTGAAGCGATATAATGTCAGGATTTTGCTAAAAAGGAGACATTGTTGTGTTTTTCTCACACAGAGTGACTCCTCTCAACCTCCACCGGCCAGAGAAGAAGAAGAAGAAGAAGCTGATGAAGGACTCGCTGTACCTGGCAGCCATGCTCCGCCGCTTCACCCGGGAGAAGGAGGAGATAAAGAAAAGGAACCCAAACATGGCTCACCATGGCCTGGCGGGAGGTGTGGCTAACAATCCCCACGCCAGCAACTCAACAAACCACCTGTTGGCCTCCAACTCTACCCACCCGCCGGGCAACACGGCCAGCAACGACCTCTCACTGGCAGACCTGACCTCGGACCCCGCTGTGATGTCGCTGCTGGGTTCAGCCAATGAGAAAGAGCTGCAGGATCTCCTAGGCGACCTGGACTTCAGCTTGTTGGACACTGACCAGCAGCACGCCATGGTGGCAGCCAGGGAGAACGGCATTCTGGGAGTCGGTGTTCCGACCCATAAAGCAACAGCAGCAGCAGGAGGAGGAGGAGGAGGAGGAGGAGGAGGCGGCGGCGGCGGCCAAGGGCGAGGCCTGGGGTCTTCCAGCGGGTTGTTCTCTCCACCCCCACTGCCTGATGGACTGCCTGCTCCTCTCACTAAACGCATCGAGGACCTGCGAGCGGTGAGTCAGCTGCAGCCCGTCTGTGGGTGGTTGCAATTACCTGCAAAGCCTCTTCACTGAAGTTAAACACAAATGCCAATCAGCTCAGGAAGTGGCACAAAATGTTTGTTGTTATTGTTCAGTCCAACAACAACAGTCTGTTCTTAAGTGTCGGAGTAACGTGGCTCCAGGATGAACCCTGAGGGGGTTTATATAACTAAAACAACAGGGTTGGCATCTCAGCCTTTTGAAGAACTTCTTATTGTTGCTTGTATATCTCTGAGCCACCGAGTCAATCTGTAGCAGAGAAATAGTTTTCTAGATGTGGGTAAAAATGTAAAGCGAGGCAGAGAGAGGGATGATGCATGTGAGGAGGAGGGAGGCACAGAAATAAATAAAAGAAGTGTTGGATTGTTTTAGATGCCCCCAAAGATAACCTGTTATATAAGTAATAAGTTATTCTTCTTGAGTTCATTTAAGTGTCACTTAGGTTGCTTGACCTGTGGTTTGGTTCATATTTGGTCCAGGGTGTGGAAAAAAAAACTGCACATGGTTAGCTTTTTGTTCCAGTCCGTTTTGTTTTCAAATGGACCTTTACAAGGTTGTTCAAAGCATTAGATAACTCGGTTAGAACTGCGTAGATTAATTGATTATTAATCAACTATTTAATTAATTACAAACTATTCTGATAATTGATTAATTGATTTGAGTCATTTTCAGCTCTTAAATGTGTGTTTTTTGGCTCCTACTCTGTAATGACCATAAACTTAATATCGTTGGGTTCTGAGCAAAATAAGACATTTGAGGACGTCATCTGGAGCTTTGAGAAACACTGAACATTTTTCACAATTTTTGACATTCTATAGACCAAACAACTATTAATCGAGAAAATATTTGACTGATTGAGTGATTGAACTGTTGTGATGACTGTCGTCCTGCATTATCAGTTCTATGTGGAGCCAAGGGGGTCAAATCAAATTTCAGTAACAAACAGATAATGCAGCACCTTTCTGCGCCTTGTGTGTTTATTTTTTCTCAGCTAGTGGTCAGACCAACTTGAAAAAGAAATTGATTATTAGGGGTGGGAATCTCTTGGCACCACACGACGCTATCCCTATTCAGAGCTCTGCGATGTGATTATAAACAATAATTGTGCTGCATCAAAATTTGAAACTTTTAAACCAAGGGGTGCTGGTTGGATTGTATCCACATGCAGTTGTTCACTTGCAGCCATCCTTGCAGACTCAAGAAGAGCGTAAACATGACGCACATGTGTATGTCTGTTACGTTTCACTGTCCAATTTGTTCAGCTGTAAAGAAGTATAGCCCATCTTCATTGATTTTTCTGCATCAATACATAATCCTTCAAGAGAGAATTGCCTTGCATCTAAGAATTGATTGTTTTTCCAGCCCCTATTGATTATTCAGGATGGAAAAGAAGCATTTCTTACCTGATTATCACAGGAGGATAGTTGCTGAGGGTTTCTCACTTTGTACTGAGGAACTGACAAAATGTAGAGCAGGACACAAGCACAACATGTGGTGTTTTAATTCCTTTACACTTTCTGATTGATCTGAGAAAATCTGAGCGTTTTCTTGCTGCATGTGCTTGTTACCACTCTGGCTACTAACAGTTACTGAAGTTCCTGTGATCAGCAGGAGGACTTAAACAGTAGTTCAATTCTGACATAAAGTGACATATCAACTATCACAAAATCCTGTGGTTTAACTCCACAAATCAGAACTGAGTTCCACTGATGGCTTTCACAGAACCAAATGCAATTTAACTAAATCAGTTAGGTTAACTACAGCATTATCTAATTTTTACAACCTTTTAATTGATAAATAAAATCAACATGTAGATGTGAAATTGTAAAATAAGGTTGTCAAAAGTATTGATACATCAATACTTTTTTCAATAGCATGTATGAAACACTACAATGTCTGTTATAGTTATTGTTTTTCCTGTATTATTACTGTAAAAGCACTGTGTGTAGGTTAATTATTTTTTTTAGATGCTTAGGACTTTTTTATATGTGCTGCGGTACTCTTAAGTTGTATCAGGTACCTTTGTTTTCATACTAGAAGTTTAAAGATAGAATCAGTAGAATTTGTCCAAGCTGCTTTAAATACACCAGAGAGTTACCAGGATGTCAAATAACATTTTGGGATGGTTAAGTGTCCTGAGCACAGCAAAATAATGACTAAAATTAGAAAATGTAGGTAGAGGGCAGGGTCTCTGCAGATACAGACATACTTCTAGTGGGTCATAAGTAATGACGGAGTGATTCTGTTCAGATGAGTTAATTCATTGTTTTTAAAGAAAATGTTGCATATTATAACTTTAAAAATTAAATTAGAGTTGGATGATGGTCAGTGTTGGGTAGGTAGAGGAATAAGGAAATGTGTTTGTCTGTATGAAGTCCTCAGAGGCACAGCGTCACAGATACTGTATATGTATATGTATTTATACTGTATGGAACAGCGCTGGTATGCTGACTCAACCTTTTCTCCCTCAGGCCTCGCGGCAGTTTGATCAAGAGGGCAGGAAGAAATTTTTCACCTTGGACATGAATAACATTCTGCTGGAGTGAGTAGGACAGCTTTTAAATCACCGTCAGCCAGATCCAGCTCACTCTCCTCCATCCCTTTCACTCTTTCTCACTAATTTTCAGCTGATTTCCCTTGATACCTCTCCTGCTGTCTTCAAGTGTTTCATTTTCTCTGTCTCTCATTGTCTGTGTTGATTACACGCTTCTCATTTCCATTCCTCTCTCTTGTTTCTTCAACTTTGCACTCGCCCTTCTCTCATTCTGTGTAACTGCCCTTTATTTTTCCCCATCCACTACTTCAGTCCCCCATCTCTCTTTTATTCTGTCTCTCTGTATCCCACCATCTTTTTTTTCCCTTTCTAATTCGACAGCCATAACTATGCCTTCCCTTTATTTTTTGATCCTTTCTGTATCTCACACTCTTTCTTCCTCCTCTCAGTATCGAGCTGCAGGTCCAGGAGCAGCCTCCTGAGGTGCGTTCAGGCATCTACTCTCACATGGAGGCATTCGTGCCGTGCAACAAAGAAGCCCTCCTCAAACGCCTGAAGAAGCTCAGCCTCAACATCCAGGTGAGTGAAGCTTATCTGTGGAGAAAGTGAGAAATCCCCTCCATTTAAATCCCTCTAGAATCTGATTCAAAAACACTTTTCCAACTGCAGCCTTATGATGCTCTGTGGTTATTAAAAGCTGGATTCAGGGAGGACTGAAGCCTTTATGTGCACTGTCAAATCTAATCACAGCAAAATGATTTCTTTCTGAATACTGATACTAGTACTAAAAAAATACCCAATGACCATCTCATATTGTAGTCACAACACTAACTGAACGACAGGCTGGTGGATTCTTCAAAGAACTAGTTTATATGACGTGTTCTCCGACCCCATCTGATGGCAAAAGTGTTTACAGCTTCTGTCCTACAGAAGAGAGAGACAGGATAATTGTCAGGGTTCATACAGGCACATTTTTTCCTTTAAAAAATGACTCAAAATGATTAACCAATAATGAAAATACTTGGTGATTAATATAGTCGACAACTGATTGATTAATCAACTTAAAGTTACGTTACCGGTGGCACATCTTGCAACATGAAACTTTGTTGTGTTTTCCTTTGATTTGTCACCCATCTGTCAAACACTATCACAAAACATAATTTTTGTGAGGCCTGATGTGAAGTAAATGTTTTGAGTGAATGTTTGTAAATGTGTAATTTGAAAAGTGCTTGAATTTGAGTTTTGAAAATGTGTGTGAACCCTGAATTGTGCAAATGGGGATGAGAGTCCCTCCACAAAGCATTCAGACTATTTCACTCAGATACACATTAAAAGTGAGAAATAGTGTTTCACACTATCATTTATAAAAAAAAAAAATAACTCATGATACCAGTACCCTTAAAGTGATACTGATACCTTTATTTGATTTTTTTTTCTCTACTTCATTCGGTACACATCAAGTTAATTGAGCCCTTCCTGAATCCTTCTACATCTATTTACTTGTATCAGACACCACAGGTGTGTAGTAAAGCCATACTTTACAACATTTTTAACACTAAACTGCCATCTATGTTACAGACACTCAATGCGACTTCACAACGACTTCGTCAGCCACTTGCACACTGTATTAAATTTAAGAAAGCTGACAGTGATCGGCTGCAAGCAAAACCATACAAATAGTAATTTTTTTCCAGATCTAGTTACAAAAAGGACTGAATGCAGGTATTGAAAGTGTCAGTAATACTTGGACCTGGTTATTTTGGCTGATACCTTAAAGGTACCTTATAGGTATCAACACCCAGCCCTATAACACACCCCTGGATAAATTGCCAGTTGCTGTGTGCAGTTCAATTGTTGGTTTCAGAGCAAAGTTACAAAAAAATGCAGGATAATCTTATGGCATTATTAGAGGAACGACAGTTATATTTTAGGAATAAGTCTCATCACTTTACATAAAGAAGAACAGGAAAACAAGCCATCATATAAATCCAAATTGATTTATATATCAGACAATTGTGTATATTAATTACTTCTTAGCTGTTCCGGTGAAAAATGCAAAACTTTTATAAGACTACAGAGTTTGAACTATGAATTTTCACATTTTAGCTGCAAATACAAATGTTGCAATCATCTTTACTTTGTTTTCAGTGGAGTGACTGAGATCATATCAGATCTATGCCTGTCACGTTTTAGATTTCTTGTTTTCTTCTTGTCTCACTACCTCCTACTTGTGTTTTTTATTCTGATTGCATTATTCACATGATTTTAATGGATCTTTGTGTGTTCTTTGGCCACATATACACACTCATCTTTGACCACAAAATATTATAACAAATGAATCAAGATCGCAACAAATGCTTTAGAGTGTTTGATTCAAACTCTGTTCAAATCCTCGGAAATATGCAAATCAGAAAACAGTTTCCTTTGGCTCCTGTTGTCTAACCCCAAAACCGATCCTCCAGTTCCTCCACATTATTTGTGCCTTTTCATGTAGCTTTTAATCCCCAGCCAAAGCCATCTTCTCTGCTTCAGTTGTTAATGTGTAGGCTGACTAGTGCAGCGAGCACTGCCACTGAAAACGGGCTCCAAATGTCTTTTGTCATGGACCATTAAAGTAGCACTGTTGACAAAATACATAACAACATACTCCACTACTCGCTCCCTCTTTGACTCTTCCTGTTGCTAACACTGCTTCTTTTTTTCTCTACCTTTTCTTTGTCCATTTCTTCTTTTCCCTTTCTTTATTTTTTACTTACTTATTAAATTTCCTTCCAACTTCTCTTTCTTGTCCTACCATTCATTCCTGTTGTTCTCACTCTGTCTCCCACCCCCACACCTCTCTCAGGATGATCGACTGCGGACGCCACTGTTGAAGCTGAAGTTGGCGGTGTGCAGCGTGATGCCAGAGCAGATAGCCAGATACAACATGGACTGTATGGCCAAGGTTGCAAAGTAAGTTAACTCATCTTTTGTTTCAGAAGACAGATGAATAGGAAATTAAGCAGGTGAACCTCACACTCCCCCCATCTTCTGGCCCTGCCTTTTAATCAGCTGTGACTTTTATGACTGTTCTATAAATTTCAGATTTTTACTGTCCAACCTTAACTGACACGTCTAAAAAAATGGCATTTTTGTGAATGTACAGTATGTTCATATAGTACTGTCTTTGTTTGTGTCCTGCAGACAGCAGTCAGAAGAGGGCGATAAGAACGGCTCAGAAGAGGAAGATGAGGAAAAGCCTGGAAAAAGGGTGATGGGTCCACGGAAGAAGTTTGTCTGGGATGACAAGCTCAGGTAATGATCCAGCACCACCCTGCAGGATGGTGTGCTGCAGCTTTGACTTTCTATTCTGACATACCCTGTCCTCTTTGTTTCCATCTTACCAGTTGCTCTCACTGTTGGTGACTAATCTAGTAAACGGAGCTTACACAGGCTTTAAAGATTGTTCAGAGGTGGAGAGAAATAAAGCCTCAAAAGTTTAGGAAATGAATGGCAAAATGGAAAATGTTATGAATATTATTCAGCTGTTGGGAACTCTTAGGATTAACACTCTTCACTTTGTCATGCATAAATATTGGTCTCATGTGTTTGTGAATATGCAATTTTGTCCCTAAACTTCACCAAACAAGACCTTTAAAAGACTAGTCCACTGATTTAGCATTACACTCCTATAACCTGTTGATTCTACTGGGCATATTACATATGTGCCACAGTTTTGATCTGTGCTCCACATGGCTGCATGTCCCATCAGCAGTGTTTCAGAAGCATGTGAGCAGCGGAGAGTTTTGCCCTCCTGATTATGTTGACTAGCTCAGATTTTATTGCTTTGGTCCTCTTTCTTTGCTTTTTGTGCCGTTTGTGGGAAGTGTAGTTTAATTGTTTCCTTTTTGGCCTGCTTTTATGACCATGACTCTGCACAGGGTCTTTTATTTTGAAAAAAGACCAGATTCTCTATGCTGTTTCTTTCTCTAACTTCCTGCCTGCTCGATTTGCTCTATGCTTATTGACACAGCATCCATCAGAAATAGACTTGACGTGTATTTGAAGCGGAGCAGAGCAGAGAGCCTCTTTTGGGATGCAGTGCAGCACTGCTGGTGGAATCACAAGCATTGTGTAGAATGGCAGCAGTCAGCTCTGGTGGACTTGGCGCAGCCATAATGCGACACGCTGTGCCCAGTGGAGTCGAGCCGTAACACTGTTGTACTATTTCTTTTTTTCACTCAATACAGCAGAGATATCGTTTTATTTGTTATGTATATTCTTCATCTTCGTCAGAGCATGTGCCTATATTGCTCAACTGAAACTTTGTCAGATTCTGGTGTTTGGCTAGTCGTTGCTAATATAACCTCAAGTAGAGATGAGCAGCAGGCCACGGCAGTCTGAAAACAACAGTGTTATGCTCAAGTCAGTGCATTGATGATGTTTGTAAAAAAAAATAAAATAAAATCTGGAGGTTTAAAGAAAGATATGTGACATCACTTGAGGCAGTTTATCAGATTTTACATGAAAACTTTTATAGTGCCTTTTCATGTATGCAGTGGTACTCCACATGACCTGCAAACAGACTTTGATGTGTAAAAATCAGTAAGCGTTCCTCTTAAGTTACTGTGGAAGGCCATGAGTTTTATGCCTGCATGAATGTGGAAACCCTGAGTAAAGAATTAGTGTCCTAATGAAATGAGAAGAGAAAACCCTTGAGACTGACTCGCAGCTGCTTTTCAATCATCATTCATTTTCCTAACAGCTTCCACATTTTTAGGAAAGGCTCTTTTTTTTCTCCACCGTCATTATTAGCTCTGACTCACTGAAGAATAACAGTCTCCTCAGTCATTATGTGCTCGACACCTGCAGCCTCATTTAGATTTTAATACTGAATGATTGGTGCTGAATTGAATATTTGTGTTTGTGCAGGAACCTGCTGTGCAGCTTGGTGCGAGTGAAGCTGAGCTGCTATGAGATGGAGAACCAGTGCTCTCTGTCTGTGGAGGACTACCTCAAGGCCTTCTTAGAGAATGAGGTCAAACCACTATGGCCCAAGGGCTGGATGCAGGCCAGGTCTGTGTGTGTGTGTGTGTGTGTGTGTGTGTGTGTGTGTGTGTGTGTGTGTGTGTGTGTGTGTGTCTTTGTGTGTGTGTGTGTGTGTCTTTGTGTGTGTGTGTGTGTGTTTTTATATAGAACAGCTGCTGCAAAATTCTTTCATGGTGATGAGACAATTACTGAAAATTCTCCAGGGTGAGAGCAATGGAGTTTATTTATTTAATTATTTATTTAATCTTTATTTAACCAGGAGAGTCCCACTGAGATTAAGAATCTCTTTTTTCAAGGGAGACCTGGCCAGCAGTCAGCAGTATAAACACAAGTTAAAGACAGGAAACACAAATACAATAAGCAAGCAATGGAAAATAACATTTCAAAAAGAGTAATCCTGGTGACAAGGTAAATTAGAAACATCCTAATGAATCTGCCTCTAAATATTTCATTATAAAAGTATTAAACAAGACGAATTTTTTGATTTTCAAATCGTTCTGCAACATATTCCAACCTGAGAGTGCAGACAACACAAAAGCCCCTTTTTCCAAATTCTGTACAGTCATTTGGGACAGAGTGTATGAAGAAATCCTGAAGATGTGAAGAGTGCTGTCTAGTGCTTTTCTGTGCAATAAATAGAGAGAGAGAATGTGTGTGTGTGTGTGTGTGTGTGTGTGTGTGTGTGTGTGTGTGTGTGTGTGTGCGCGTGTGCGCGTGTGCGCGTGTGCGTGTGTGTGTGTGTGTGTGTGTGTAATGCCAAGAGACAGAGCCATGGTCCTCGCTGTTTAGTTACCACTTTTCTGATTCACATCAGTTAATCAGTTCATGAATCAAAGTGCATTTCCGATCTCACCAAGTTTGTTGTAAAAAGCACACAACCATTTTTTGTTTTTTTATTTTTCTGATACAGTAGATTACGATAGATTTCAACAGAATGCAGAACAAGATGATGTTAATTATTTGTTCTGAACTGACTGAATAGTTAATTGACTAAACTGACTGGAGAGTGACTCATTAGCAGTGAGGTAGCAGTAATACAAAAAATACAAAATCTACAACACTTTTCTGATTTAAAAGCAAGGGTTGTTGAACTTGTGAGTCTGCCAGTGTTAGCCAGCCTTTTAGTTTTTCAACTGCAGGCCTGTAGAAATATAAATTAGCTTAAAACATGAGCGAAGTGACATAATGATAAACAAAGCAGCAAAATAAGCATAGAAAAGACAATGATGCAACAGTATCATGACTCCATCCACAGATCAGTATATGTAGCCATGCAAAGCAGTATACAACAACAGAACATAAATGACTAATAATGTTATTAACCACATTTTGTACACACTAATTATGCATTGCAATGAGACATAAATTCAAATGTTAACAACTAATAGTATTGATCCCAGTAAGATGTTAAAGGTAGAATCAGTGGGATTTGTCAGTGCTGTTTGTAAATGCACCACAAAGATAGTATTTGACGTCCTGGGAATGAGACTCAACGATCAGTTGGCATTTTGGGGTGGTGAAGCATCCCGAGCAGCAAAATAAAGAGAAAATAATAACTTACAGGCAGAGGGCAGGGCTCTGCAGATGCAGGTGCCACCACACACTTCTGGTGGGTGATGATTGAGAGATTACTTTTGTATGAGTCTGTGTATTGGTTTTTGGGGAAATCCTGCAGACCTTGCCTTTTAATAGAAATAGTTGATTGATAAAATGTTAATATCACATGTTAATCACATAATCCATGAAGCACAAAATCAAAGTCATTTGATCTTTTTGATTTTCACTGACTTTATTGTTTTTTAGTCAGTCTTCACACTCCCAGTGTGTCTCTGTGGGCATGCTGTTATTATGTGTGTTGGTGGTAACTGATATTGTAGAGGATTCTCTTCTTAGAAAATCAACCTAAAATAGCACAAGTGCAGTAGTGTTTGAAGTTGGGAGGTCGGGCACATTTTTTAAACCCATCCTCTTGTGGGAATAGTAAAGAAAGAACACTTCCAACTTTAATTCCCACATTGTATTCTTTTGTTTGGGTCAATTAGTATCTCTGCATAATTATTCTGCTGCCTGTTAGCAACCAAACACAAAGAAAAGTTTGACTTTCTTGCAGGTGTCTCTATTTTTCTCCTACTTGATATCTCAGATCAGTAATGATGTGTTAGTTGTAACTGGAAAATCATGACAGTGATGTTCTTGTAACGCTGGTGACTTTAAGAAATTGCTTGAGAAATGTAACCTGACATTAATCCAGCCATTCTGGTCCTCTGGCATTACCACTGTTCCTTATCGCTGTGTTTTTCCTCTGCTCAGGATTTTGTTGAAGGAGAGTCTTTCCGTTCACAGTCACCTCACTGGAAACCTGTGAGTATTTACTTTATCTCACACAGCTCGTGTTTCCTCAATAACTACTCAGGGATTTATCTTAGACTCGGCCTGAATGCAAAAATGTAAATAGAAAAGTCTGAATGTTTGCTGGCATTTTTCCATACAGAGTCAAGAGGAGAATGGTGCCTGGGCCCAAGGCCAAAGCCAAGGTGAGTTATAGCTCAGATCTTGTACTTTATATTTAAAAATATCCAGCTGATTTTTGCAGCACAGTTGATACAGTATTCAAACAGTATTTATCATGAAACAACAATATAATGCTGCCTCATAATGCGTTTTGGCTGCTACCATCACATTTGCTCAGTTCTGAAGACACAGTTGCTATTAATCCTTCATTTCAATTCATATGACTGATGCTGGAGGCTGTAATTAATCTTTGTAACTCAAAGCTGGTACTCAAATAATCGTGGCCAATGTGAACAAATAAAGACAGACAGAAGGAAACACAAAGAGAGAGGTGAAACTACCTGTAACAGCTCATGTGGTACATCTAGCATTTTCACAGCCCAAATTCCTGCTATCCTGACATACCTCCCAATTCAGTTAATAAAAAGTGTGGACCAAAATGCCTCTGGTTAGACCTACATCCAATCAGAGCAACAAAACATTTCATGATATAACACAGCCTGGCAGGACCAGTTGGTAAAAGGTCATGTTGGAAGCATTAGAAAATCTTTAAGTGCAGTCATTTGTATTTATTTTAGAGCAAACGTACCATCCAAGATTCAAACAGAACATTTCACATCAGCAGCAGCTGAGCAGGTTTCTGACAGTCTCCATGTGTCTCCTGTTCTTTAGGAGGGTCTTTGGATCCACAAACCACCTCTCACCCTGACCTCCACCACGTCTCTGCCCACCTCCACCTCTGCTCTGACCTCCAGCCGCCAGCCTGTCTCATCCTCGTCGCCGTCAGAGCCTATCTGTCTGTCGGACTCTCTGGACGAGGATCTGACCGCCCCCTCTCTGGACTCCATCTCCCACGCTCTGGCCCTCCTCAGCAACGCATCCAAGGGCCTGGGCCCCTCGGACAGCCCCTTGTCCCCTCCACCCCTGCAAATCCCAACCTCCTCTCCTCCCCCAGTCACCCCTCACTACCCCTCGGCCTCTCAGCTGTCTGCCTCGGTCGCGTCCACAGTGCAGCAACATTCCCTGACAAAGGTGGAAACGGCTCAGCTGGCAGCGGCGTCTGCTGGGAACTTAACGACAACAACGCTACCAACCTCCTCTTCTACCTCCTCTTCCTCGCCTCCCGTTGGCGCCTCCATGGCTCGTGTGCAGGCAGCGGGCCTGTCACTGGCCTCCAGGACTGCAAATGGCCCCTACGGCCCGATCAAAGGATCCGGCTCCGTGGGCCAAACCCAGACTCAGAGACTCATTACTATGGCATCACCCAATCACAGGCCAAGCTCGGTGATGGGCGGGAGTGGCAAGATGCATCCACACCCCTCCCCGTCGCCTCCGAAGCAGCGACCTCCTCCCACGGCTTCCCCTCTGCTGCCCCCCCATCAGAAGGGCTTCGTCAGCCCGGTGGGGATGCTGGGAACAATGGGAGCCCCTCAAGGACTCACCAAGAGCAGTGCCAAAGTTGGCGGCATCAGCAGCAACGGCAGCGCCGTGAGCAGCAGCATCACACCTTCCTCGTCGCCCTCCTCCCAGTCGCGCTCCAACTCTACCGCCCACCCCAGCCTACAATCCTTCTGCCCCCCCTCCCCAGTGGCGTCCTCGCCGTCCCACACTCCCCACAGCTCACACTCATCACAAGGTAAATCTCACACACACCACCACCAGCCCAACTTCATCACACCAATGCAGGCCACCCTCACCAAGTCCTCCCACAGCAGCAACTCCTCCCCCATCATCAAGCTCACCCCACGGCCTCCAGCGCCCACCCCGCCTCCATCCTCCTCCCCCTCCCCATCGTCTTCGCCCTCGCCCTCGCACCCGCTCTCCCACCAGATGATCTCCAGCCAACAGCAGCAACAACACCAGTACTCCCCCAAAACCCCCAAAACCTTTCGGTCCCCGTTCAGCGTGTCGGGTGGCGGCGGCAGCGGCGGGCAGGTCAAGCAGACGCAGGTTGGCTTCACAGGAGGCCAGAAAACTCAGTCCACCACAAGCAACAGTAGCATCATCAACAACTCCACCAACAGCAAGGGAGCTGTGTCAGCTGACCAGACTCCCTCGTCTGCTGCACCTTCAGTCTCAGCCAATCACGGGCAGAGGCAGAGGATGGTGGGTGGGGCTAACCAGAGCTCAAAGGCAGGAAACGGTTGGGCGGCTTCAGGAACTTTGACCACGTCCTCGACAACGTCACACCTCTCACAGGTTCATTTGTTGGGAACAAGAACAATATTGTATAAAAAGCATGTTTTGTTCTGAGCTTGAACAAACTCATCTGTGTTTTCTTTTCATCCTGTTTGTTCAGGTATCAACAGCAGGCACTTCTCTCCTGGGCAGCCCCTCTGCTCTGCCTCTGGGCTTTGGGATGTTAGGAGGCCTGGTGCCTGTCTCGCTGCCCTTCCAGTTCCCCCCGCTGCTCAATTTCAGCCCTCCAGGAGCCCCAGGGGCTGCTGGCATGGGCTCAGCCCCCAGCTCCAACTCAGGATACCCCCTAGCACAGAGCGACCTAATGGGTGAGTGGACACAGCGCAGGTTTTAAGAACCCAAAAACAAAATAATTCAAGGGGAAACACTTGTCTTTGACCTTTTCAGAAACACATTCAGCAACATTTAAAGACACAGAACATAGGCAGCTGAGCAGGAACAGCTGGGAACTTCTTTATTCAATTGTTTTTGGTGATTTATTATGTTTTACTGTCAATACATTCCATAAAAAGACCAAAACCAGCAATGTGTCAACTCTCAGTACTCTCTGACTTCCCTCTGTGGTACTAACCCCAAGCCTTTTGATTCATTCTGAAAATGTAGACATGTTTTTAAAGTATAGTTTCTTTTTTTTTTAAGTCTTGAGTGCACAATAATTAATTTCTAGTAATATAGATCTCATTAAAATAATAATAAATGTCCTGTAATAGCTGGACACTAGTTTTAAATAGTTTTACATACTCAAAAGGAAGTTAACAGTGCATGTGTTTGGGACTATTTCGAGCTGTGAATTAAAACACATGTAGTGTACATAGAATAGAATAGAATTTTAATTTTGCACTGCTATATTTAAATGATTAGTATTATCACTGATCATACAGATTAAAATACACTACAGGTAATGACTCTTGTATCAAAAATGCAATCAGAAAGAATACAATTTGATATTAATTTAGATATTTCAAGCTGTCAAACATTTACTGGAAATGAGAAGAAGAAATTGACTCGGGTCATCTGTAAAGATGACTATAATTCACAAATATACTCAGCTGTAGCGAAGCAGGTTAACTCACTAAATTTACCTGTAAGTTAAAATGATGAAATGGTTCGGAAAAAGCCTGGTCCAGAACAACAAGCAATTTATCATTCTGTTTTTTCTTTTCTTTTCATAGAGAAATAAGTTTGTCTGTGCTTGGTAGAAACTTACTTTGTATAATACTGCATAGACAAGCATTACAGGTCTTTAAACTGGTAACAAAACACCTTAAATCATAAATGCAACATTTTTCAGAAACAGCAGCAGCAATTAGATATGAATAGTTGTTTTACAAAAACAGTTAAATGTCACTCTTAAATTCAGTAATCCAACACCTGTTTGAAGTGATATTCCCTGCAGCTCTCTCAAACAAACCAAAAGCACATGATTTTGGAAAATTAATACAAATGAAACAATCTGTTTTTGCAAACTACCTCTTCATATCTTCTTCAAATCGTTCAACCCTGTTTGAAGCAGATTTACTGCTTCATGGAGATGAGTATCAAGTGTCAGCACTGAACCACTACCTGACTGGTTAGTACTGAAATATCCTGGACAAATGATGCTGCCAGGGCTGCAACTAATGATCATTTTAATTGTTGATTAATCTGCCAATTACTTTTTCCATTTACTCAGTTAGTTGTTAGATCTATAATGTATCAAAAAATGGTGAAAAATGTTGATCAGTGTTTCTCGAAGCTCCAGGTAACATCTTTTTCCCACAACCCAAATATATTCTATTTACTGTCATAGAGGAGTACAGAAATCAGACAGTACTCACATTTAAAAAGCTTTAACAACTTTTTTCCTAAAAAATAACCAATTATAAAAATAGTTGGCAATTAATTTGATAATTAATTGTTGCAGCCTTAGATACTTTTATGTTATCCTTCATAAATACATTGATTAAAATGTTTAATGTTTAACTTATTTAACTTATTCCTGCAAAAAAAGTAATAATAAAATAACCACTGAATCTTTTTACATCTTTTCATGTCATGTCTTGATTTTTTGCAGTAAATTATGCTGAGTAATGTCAGTAATAGTACTGACAAGCAGCACCAGTATTGATACCCACCCCTGCTCATGGAAGACAGACATAGGATAGATATAAGAAAAAAACAGGGAACTAAAACAGATCATTTTTAGTCATTAACATTCTAATCTTTATTTTAATTCCAGCCTCTGTATGTTCACTTTCTGTGTGTTTGTGTGATCTGAGACTGAAGTGCACCAGCAGCACCTCTGCTGTGCTCCAAGTCTCTCGCTGTGACCCCCTCTCCATGTTCTTTTATAAACCAACGTCTCCCTCTTTTGTTCTCTCCATCTTTTGTGTCCGTCTCTGTCATCTCAACCTTTTGTACTCGGGTGCCTCGCTACCACTTCACTTTGATCCTCTCCTCTCTTTTGTTGCTGCTCTCCCATTTTAACACTCCCCCTCCCCTCCTTCACCCTTCATCATCATCACCATATTCCCCCTTTATTGTTGTTGTTGTTGTTGTTGCCTTCTCCCCTCTCATCTTCCCTCCATCTCTCCTCAGATCTGTATAAGAGTCTCCAGTCAGGGTCGCAGGCTGCCCTACCTCCTCACTTGCAGCTTGCTTTCTCAGGTAATCTGCATTCCTCCTCCACTCCGTCCTCCCTCTCTCTCCTTCCTCTCTCTCTCTGTCTCCATCTGTCTGTGTCAAGTCGACCTGTCGTCCTCTGCTCAGCCGCACTGTTGTTTGCTCTCCAACTTTCTGCTTGCTTCAGTATATTTGGTGTTTGGCATGCCTCTGCTTTGTCCTCTGTAGCTGTAGCACTGTAGACGCATGTTGTAAAGCTGCTGAAGTCTCTAGTTGTTTTTTTTCACTCGTTTGCAGAATACGCAGCGAGGATTCACTTGTGCAGATGGTTCTTTGATATGAGAGCAGCCGTCTAATTAACATATGAAACTGCAGTGTGGGATTTGAGCGTCTGAATTATGAAAAAGGAAACGCATTTGGAAGCTGATGTCTCAGGGAAATGTGGTTTGAAATTGTGTTTATCACAAACGTCTGTAGTTTTAAACAGAGACTTAGAGCTCACAGTCCAGTCTCACCTGGATGATTCATGACACTCGAGTCAAAGAACCACCTGAACATCTAAACCAGGAGACACAAACTCAAACACAACTCATCCTTTTTGACAGTGTTGCAGCAGTCAGTTTAACGTCTCCTCCAGCCTGTTGCACCAGTGATGAACTTCAAATTCTACACTGAATATTATAATTAAGATGGTTTGACGATAAGCTGTCTTTCTGCAGTAAACCTACTCAAATCAGGCCTCACACCTGTGAACAAATATTAATCCTCAATCTAGTAGTTTAACTATCTTAAGTTGTAGCAGAACTTACTGTCGGCTCACTGACTTAATGTTTCTGCTGCAAAATGTGCTGCTTGAGTTCCTCTACTTTACCCAGTAGGTTATTCAATATTATGAACTCTATGCTCACCGCTATTTAACACTACTTATTGTTCAAGTGTGTAGATTAGATTAGGGGGATTTATTGGCAGAATATGTCAGAAATTTAACATAATATCCATTCACAATTATGTTTTCATTATTGTATAAACACCAGAAAATAAGAATAGTTGTTTATTTGTTACATTAGAATGAGCTCTTTACATTTTACAGTTGAAAAATGAACTTGTCAGTTCTCTCTGGTGGAAAAACTCCAGATCAGGCACTATGTCTGATCACCGCAAACTTATAATTGGCATTTTTGTTCTGAAGATTCAGAAAGAAGTTTTATTCATTTTTTATCATCAATAAACCAACAGAGAAACACAGTCAACTCACTGTTGATCAAACATACACCATCTTAGGCTTGGGTGGTATCAAGGTATTACAGTATTTCAGGGTATTTAGAAATCCCAAAGGTTTGATTTTCAGTACTGTTATCATGAATACAGTTATGTGAAACTAGAAGTTGCTTTTTTTTGTTATCGAGGGAAAGTAAACGTAAAAAGCAATTAATTTAGTACAGTAGGGAACTGAGTCAAAAGAATTATTTGGAGGTAGAAAATAACTAATTGGCTTGTCACTTCTGCTTAATTTAATATAACTAAATGGAATCATGACTATATTGCCACATGTAACTTTATTTTGTGATCATTTATTCCAGCTGTAAAAGCAGCATCTGTAAGTCTCTGTTCAGCCAAATGCCATTTAGCAAGCATTATGGAATAAAGGTGCTTATTTCCTACGAATTCATTCATCTATTGGCCGTAAGTATTTAGACCCAGCAAGACTCGTCTAAGAAGCCTAACTGCATATGAGACACAAAGCATTTTAATCTAGAAAATGTCATGTACGCTGCAATGACTTCTGTTTTTTCACATGAATACCGTCATGTACTCGTGAAATATCAGGGAGGTATGAAAAAATAGATGCTGCCCAAGCCTACAGCATATACACATATAAACAAGCACAATTCATGTGCATGTAGAGAAAAAGCCACATAACCAAATAAATAATAAAACCAGGGATGGATACTATTATTTTTCAGCACTGGCCTCACAGGCCACCAGGCCAAAGCAGCTTTCTAGTTGCACAAATGTAAATGTATTTAAAAGCAATACAGAAAAGGCAATTTAAGACAACTTACTTTTTCTTTGAATTGTGATATCATCCATGTTTTAGCTATTAGTAAATGCACACACAAGTGTATTAATGTGTGAGGAGGTGTATGCAATTTACTGTGAGCATTATTCAGGGTGGTTTTTTTTTTTTTTACTCCTGTAGTTCAGCTCGGAACCAAAAAAAAAAAGAAGCATTGTTGCATTGTAGTCCTGGTGCAGTTCATTTTCACATTGACTTTTTTACAAATGAACCATGAGGACTAAACATCAAGTTTTATAGACTGATAACTCAAAGATTGGAAAGCTTTTGGTGATTGTCATCCTGCATCAACAGCACATCAACAGGATCCATGTAGGAAAATTAAATTCCTGTGAGTGACGGAGGTTTACACAGTACTTTAATGCTTCAGATGCGAATGTTTAAGCTCACAAAGAAATAACCAGTTACTGGCATTATTTAGCAAATTGCAGGATGTTACGAATAATGACTGACAGATAGAAACAGGAAGAAAAGGAGGCGTCTTGTAACTTAAAGGACACTGTGCGCTGCAGGGCTGCGTCTGACAGCCCGACCGTAGATCTTTATATATTGAGTTTACAGAAGTGTTGGGAGGAGAAGAAAAGAATAAGAAGGAAGCACCAAGATTTTTGTTTTCCCCCGTTCAGTTCATTCAGTTGTTTTCCTGTGGGATCGCTGTCACACACTTTTTAATCAGACAGCACACAGAGTTTAAACAGCTTTTGGCCTGTTAATCAGAGAAAATACCTGTGCAGAAGTACTTACCTGTTACTAAATGAATTTCAGAAATATAGGCTGTACATGTCATATCACTTATCCAATCGCCTTCAGAGAAGATTTAACAATCAGCTGATAAATTTAGTAGCACTTTAGTAAAATCACATCTTCTATCATAAAATCCTGTTGTTGGTTCATTTGCTTTCACACCACAAACAAACACCACCACACCAGAGTTTGTTTTGAGCCGCTCCAAGACCCACCTCTTCAGGAGGACTGAAAAGGTGGGTTTGATGGTTGACGTCTGACAGAGCAGGTCAGAGCAGCTGACCCTGACAGATGATTCTCTCTCCTCCACACTGTAATGATCTCTCTCCTCTCCACTCAGATGCGAACCAAAGCCAGGGTGGAGACATGAAGAGGAAATCCCACTGACCAATAACAGCAAGGTGACATCATAGCCTCCTGGACACACCCACCAATAGGAATCTTCACTTTGATTGACTGACGCGGCGATGTGGTAATAAGGGGGCGGGGCTCCACTGCCTCTTTTAAAAACGGACCTAAAGGAAAATCAAGTTTATCCTCGCTACAAGTGGCAATGATGAATTAATTTAATTTTCTAATGAACCGGGTATGAGAACAAGACGGCGTGAATGACGACGAGAAAACGTCTTTTTTTTTTTTTTTTGTTGGGCTTCTTTTTATTTTTGTCAACATGTTTACATAACGACCGACCTTGATCACTGTGGAATGAGTGTGAGCGAGGTGGTGGTACAGATGAGAGTAGTGGTACGCTACGTAATATAATTTGTATTTAAGCTTATGTGGAATCACAGGACTCTTGTTCTAGCAGTACAAAAAGAAAAAAGAAAAACAGACTGAGTAATGAATTTTTATTTTTCTGTCTTTTGTCTCAGATGTGGGAATCGTCGTGTCCGTAGAAATTTTATTGTTGGTCACCTCTGCTCCCACAAATGACTGTTAAGTAGTAGCTTAAATTAATATTGATAAATTATTTGTAATTTACACAGGGACAAAACCAAGTTATGATGTGAGTGTGTGTGAGAGAGAGAGAGAGAGAGAGAGTGAGCGCGCAGTGAGGTTGATTTGTGTGTGTGTGTACATATAAAAACACAATATACTGTTAATTTCTTTCCAGATGATTCTGTATGAATGGATAAGGACGTGTTTCCCCTTTTCACAATAATGAGCGAGTGTAAGTTTGATGCCCCTCTCTTGCTCAGTGTGTTCTTGGTGCTGTTTAATCACACTGGACCTTTTCTGGAAAAAAGACTTGAATTGAAAAAGTTTTGGGCTCCTCCTCCAGAGAGAGGAGCCGCCTGTGAGAGAGGGGAGAAACGTCAAGATTGTAGCCTACTTGAAATGTGTTTTTTGTTTTTTTGAGTTCATATTTTTATTTACTTTCTCTGCTTATTGACTCAAACCAACTTAATATAACACAACGCCTTAGTTTATATTGAAAAAGTATGAAAAAGATCTATGCAGGACTGTAAAACGCTCAATGCAAAAGTGCAAGTCGTCGCTTGGCTTTCAACCTCTACTCAACTTGTCAGTGCATTTCTGGAGTTGTGAATGTTTGTAGATGTTCTTCTGTCACTTGAGACTCCTTTTTTTCCTGTGTGTGTTCAGACAGAACATGAAGGGGATTTTAGAAGCAGAGTGTTTGTCATCGGAAAGACGAGATCAGATGTGAGTTCACCCCAAGGTGCCCGAAGCGGGTGTGAAGTTTAAAACGTTTCAACCTCAGAAAAAGTCATGCTTGTGCTGCGTTCAAGTCAAATGGTTTAAACTGTAATTACAAGTAGTGGAGTGAAAAAACATTCATGACTGGCTCTGATGTGTCATTTTCTTTTCCAAGTATATTCCTCCTAGTCCCGCCCCACTGTGCTGTGATTGGCTAGAACTAGTGTGCTTTGAAAAAATATCTAATTGAGATTATTTTGACTGGTAATATTGCAAATCATAACACAATAGCAATATCAAACAGTGTAGAACTGCATTGATTTGTTGATTAATCGATTATCAAAATAGGTGCAAAGTAATTAAATTACTTTGTAATTATTCTGATAATCAATAATAGTTGGCAACTTATTGATTAATCAGTTTGGATCTGTTTTTTTTTTCCATTTGTTTATGAAAATTGTCCAGATTCTCTGATTTCAGGTCCTCAAATGTGAATATTTTCTCTTTTTATTACTCCTCTCTGACAGCAAACTGAATCTTTGAGTTGTGGACAAAACAAGACATTTGAGGACGTCATCTTGGACTTCAGGACATACTGATCAACATTTTCTGACATTTTATGGACCAAACAACTGATCGATTAATCCTAAAAATGACTGACAGATGAATTGATAATGAAAATGATCATTATTTGCAACCCTACAAAGATGTTTTCTTCAGTCTGTAGTTTAATGTGTAGGTCAGCATGTCTCTGCAGCACCACAATCATTTTACAAATAAAAATTGGGTTTTATCAAATGTTGCAACCTTCTGTGATCTGAAAATTGCAGTAGACCATGTTGTGATTTTAATAAAATTTTGATTAACTATTCAGCCCTACTTTTAACAAGTGGTGAACATTGTGAAAGGGTCTATTTTAACCCAAATGTTTTTTTCCAACTAGTTTTGTTGCCTAAACTTAAACACACTGTGACTGAAAACACTGAAAACAGACTTTTTGACCTTTTACATGGGTTGACAGACTTTTCCCAACTGCTGAGATCTCCACTCGCTGTCACAGCACAGTCAGGTGGGACTAAGCAGTAAACAGTCTTGGCAGAAAAAAAAAAAACAAAAAATGATGGGGCACCCAAATCCAATCCAGTATTAACACTAACACCAACTACTACAAATATAGAATAGAAGAAAAGAAGCTAATTTAAACTGTTCATATGCTGTGACTTTACACTATGAGGGCTTCAAACTAATGATCATTTTCATCATCTATAAATCTGCAGATTATTTTCACAATTAATCATTTAGTCTTTAAAATGTTGAAAAAAAAGTGAAAATGTTCATCACAAATTCTCAGAGCTGAAATTGACGTCTTCAAATGGGTTCCTTTGTCATTTCTGACAGTGAATGAAGAGTCTTTGGGTTTTGGACTGTTGGTTGGACAAAGAAAAGCTGCAGATCTTCACATTTAAGAAGCTGAAACCAGCAAATGTTTGACACAATCCTACTCATTTCAGTTTTACAAGCAAAAAAATGTTATTTATTGGCAGAATGTGGCAGATATGAACAATAATATTCATGAGTGTGTTTTCTTTATTGTATAAACACATGAAAATAAGAATCATAGTATTTTAGTTACCTTACAGCGAGCTCTTTATATCTACAGAGGGGGCGGGTCTTCTTCCACAGAGGTCACCATGTTGCACCTCCATGTTTCTACAGTAGTCCAGAAGGGACAAACCAAACTCTGGCTCTGGATGCAGCCTTTCCTGTTTTGTGTGAGTTTCACAGCTGTCACAGGGTGAGATGAATGCAAGTTGCCACTAAATCCTCCACACTGCTCCTTTAATTGCTGATGAAAGTAGTTGGTCATTTTCTTTTGATCGATTGATCATTGCAGCTGTACTTGTAACAGCGCCTGAAAACTCCCGAGTCGGAATAACAAATGTTTTTTCCATTGTTCAAGAGGATGCAGAAGAAAGAGACTAGTGTAGAATAACAAACAGTTTTCAGCTCAGCTGGTTCACTGGCTGTTTAAGGAGAATAAACACAAATTGTGCTCAAAAGCTACTAAAATTCCCTGTGCGTCTGTCTGAACACACGTTTAGAGAAACCTTCCCTCTGACTGAATACCTCCGTTAACAAAACTGTTCTTCCTGAGTCTCTGACTGTCCTCCCCCGACTAGTTCCCCACCCTCCTCCATGTGTGTCTGACTGACCAGCTGCACCAAGAACGGCGCCAAAGATTGTTCTGTAGCTCACATGTATTAGATGGGGTGTTGCTGGTCAGTGTGTGTGTGTGTGTGTGTGTGTGTGTGTATGTGATTATTCTGACATTTTCCTCCCACATGTGAACCCATGAGTGTCATCGTGTGGTTGTTCAGGATGTCATTGTGAGGTCATGTGACTGGAGCAGTGGGTGACATCTTCTAAGTCGTGCTTTCTTCGGGGTTGGGGGAGGATCAAAATGACATTTCGTGGTTAACTGGTTACTTAATTTGGTCTTTTGTAGATTATTTTTGTGTGTCAATTATAAAATTAAACAAAACAGGTGGTTTTCATGACGACTCTGCTGGACTTTTTTTTTTTCACTGAACATGGAAGTTGTGAACATGTATTTTTCCATTAGGGTACCTTGCTCTGTGTCATGCTCCGCCCCTTTTTGTGTGAAAACAGCTATTCTAATTTGACTGGTACATTGGAAAAAAGAAAAGAAATGTTGTCCTTTACATACATTGAATCTTAAGGTAGTGTATTTCAGACATCTTTCACTTTTTATATCATTAAGACTCTTTATTATGCTGTTCTGTTACTGTTGAACCAAACTCTATTCTAAAAACAGCTGTTTTATGGTGGCAACATGTTTTTTCACAGTAACATCTTCAGTTCCACCGTCACTAAGACTTTTCTGATTCACTTTGATCCACAGACACAATCGGCACACGTGTCCTTTACTCATGATCATTATTAGCCAACCTGTGATGACGTGTTTGACACAGACACACTTTACAAGGCCTTGTTTTCACCCATGGTTGTGGGATGTGACGTATGGCAGCTCTCATCCATTAACACCATGGAGCTCACTGGCCCCCTGCTCACACCTCATTAAATTACTTTTCATTCATTGGCTGCCCTGATGAGGTGGTCATCAGGTGAAATGAAAACACCTGTGTATCAGAGGATGTGAGTGTTGAAGGAGGCTTCGGTCTCTTCTGGTGCCGTTTTATTTTGGTTCCAACTCCTGTGACTCATAAACCTTCAACATTTAAATGAAGTGCAGTTTTTCCGCAGGCCGGGACCCCGGGGTTCATCAGTCACCCAGCAGGTAAGACCACGTCCTCACTCCTACTTTTGGTCCAGACAAATACACCAGGTAACCTCAGCTCAGAAAAAGAAAAATGTCCAACAACACCAGCCTCATCCTTCAAGTACCATTAAAACACCAAAACCAACAATAAGTTAGTCCACTTCCTGAATCTGTCTGTTGCCCTCAGCTTAAAGCTCACTGCTTCCTTCTGAAGAGGCAAAGAAGTAAATCTTTAAAGGAGAAATCTGTAATAAATGATAAATGTGTCATTAAAGATCAAGGACACGTGTTATGTCAAAATACTTAGTACACTTGAGATGAACACTGCAGCCACAGTGTCCTTTGAATTTTCCATTCCAGACTGGACTTAATGTTCTGAATGTCTGTTGCAGGATCTTTTTCAAATGATTGTGTGTTAATGAGTTGTATGAAATTAATTAATTGGCATGAATTAATTAACATTAATAATCTTGTAGAAAGTGTGGATGTTTAACTTAAACTGAGGAAAATATTAATGGAGTTTGGATGATGATAGAGGTGGAGGGATATACTTGATTTTTAAAGGCATCGTGATGCAGATTCTGCATTAATTCACAAATGCCAGTTAACATCAGTAAACATGAGGGTGACAGTGAAGAGGGTGAAACTCAGCTGTTAACAGGGAGATATACTTCATCTTCTCAAAAGGTCTAACCCTCATTTTTTTTATTGACATACAGACAGGGGACTGTAGGATTTGTTCAAATTGATTAATTCATTCATTCATTAATGCAGTTAACTTTTTTAAAAATAAAAAGCATTTAATCACCAGTTATGTTTCATATTGTATTTCAGGGAAACTGGAACAAGAGACTGAAAAATGTGCCCCAATTTCTATTCCGTTAAATATAGATTCTGAATCAAATCAGACAAAATGATCCACCCTCCGTGTATCATATGCATCATGTTTATTTCTAAATTAGGCTGCTTCTTGAGTTTTGGTGAGGATGGCTGATCGAGAGCAGCTGCAGATAAATACACCCCACAGCTTTAAAGTTTAACATTTTGATGCATTGAGGATCATTTTATCATTGAATCGTGAGACATCCAGAGACTCCCACCTCTAGATGATGAGTGACTGCCTCACTGCTGTCCAGTGTGTTCCTTCAGAGCAGTGGACTTTTGTCTTCAGGACAACAGGCTGAACTTTACATTGACAGAAAACTCAGTTATAAACAGCTGATCGACTTGCTCCTCTAAACTGGTCAGATTAAAATTGTATTTTAAAGAAAGGCAAGGTCATCTGTAAAACAGCAGGGACCTGAAGTTTTTGGTTAATTTTCTCAGTCTGGAGTAAATGTGGTATTTCTTGGGGACTATTTTCAGCAGTGGATTACAACATGTTTGATGCTCGAGTGCTGTGGTTCTCAACCTGGAGGTCAGGATGTTGTGAGATCATTTCTGGGGTTACCCAGACAGTTGTGGAGAATAAGATACAGCAGGCAGCATGGGACAAGAGCCAGGAAGCAGTGTTTTACATCCCACCACCTCTAAAGCTGATATCATGTGACTGTCATGTGTTCTACAGTGGTTCCTGATCCGTCACTGGCAGACTGGAGGGGTTGTGAATGTTAACCTAATTTTTCTGTGGGGTTGTGACTTGAAAAGGTTGAGGATCTCTGCTCTGGTGAGTATTTAGAGCATCAGGATGGTGTTTGATCTGCGGGCTGGACTGAAGGGCTCATGTTTATTGTACTGAAGGAACATGTGACCCAGCAGAACACAGCAGCTCATTCACTCTTTGTGTTTTTCATAGTTTTTGGATATACAATACTTGTTTGTAGAATCAATTCATTGATGCTTTTGGTATTTTATGAGGAAATGTTTAGCATGATACATATAAACAAAATGATCAGAATGATCTTTTCAGTCAAGTCCACTGTGTACACCACACTGTCCTGGAGATAAAAGATTGAATGTGACAAGAACATGAAACTTATGCTGCAACTGATTATTATTTCCACTATTAATTAATCTGATTATTTCTGATTTAGTCTATAGAGACCTACCAAAGGAGACCAGGCTGGACACAGCTTTGTCCTTTTTTAAATCTTCCTTCCTTTTATTTTTCTATATTGTAGATTAATATTAGAGAAATTAACACTATGAAATATGGAATTATGTAGTGAGCAAAAAATGTGAGAACAAGACAAAATGTTTTTGCCTGTTAGGAAGCTAAAATATAAACGACTCAAACTGTCTTCTGCTCCTGCAATCAGACTGTCACAAGTGCAGAAGACAGGTCAACAGGTCGATAATAAAAAAGTAAACCGACTCTTGCACACAAAGTGTGCAAACGTTTTGTGCACTTTGATATTTTAGAATTTAAATTAGCCTAAATGTTGTATTAGTTGCTGAAATCATGATTCTAACTCCAGCACTTTTATTTCAAGAACATTAAAGGGTTCCTAAACCAAAAAATGTCCAGCTGCTCAAAGCCTCCATCATCACATCTAAAATGTTAGAAATGCAACTGCAACAAATAGTTTAGATTTTCTTTAAATCCACAACAATCAACGTATATTGTTTCCCAGCTGCTCATATGAACTTTATTTGCATATTCTGATCATGATTATTTAATACTCACTAATTTCCAGTCAATCATTTAAATCAACACAGGATTTAAATAACTGACAAACAGGATCAGTTCATTTCAACTATTAAAATAATGTTGGGTGTATATGAGTAGAAACAGGAGATTCTCTTAAATCAGGAATTTTTCAACATATTAAATATATAGAATATTAATTTTAATCATGTGGATGGAATATGCTTTAATTTTAACTATTTTTCAGACTTTTAAGACATTCTACAAACTGACTTGAGGAAAAATATTCAGTATTAGATATAAATATTAAGAATGAAATATTCTTGCACGTTACAAGAAACCTGGAGCAAAAATTAACACACAGACGAGTCAAAATCTATAATATAATAAAATAATGGAAAGACAAAGAAGTTCCACCCCAAAGAAACAAGTCTACAGCTACAATGAATATGCTTTATTTTCCTTTTACAAAAACAAACAAAACAAAAAAAATTACCGTCTAGAAATACAGGTATACAAGAAATAATATGATGGGAGTATTTGCAGTTGAACGCCTGGTTGTCAACAGCCAGCTGGATAATAATAATAATAACGATCAAATAAAAATGAGTTAACTACGTGTGGATGATAAAGCTTCCAACCAAATGAAATCCAGTGCAGCGCATCACTTCCCAAAATCACTTCAGTACTGAGCCGGAAACATCTGGCGCAGACGGACATGATTTTAGGAAACGCGGCTGCACAGGGCTCCGCTTCTCCTGTGGTTATTAATCATAGAGGAGTACTGATCCTGACCCAGACAGGTTATTATGAACACAGAGGTACACAGCCGATATGATATGAAGCACAGCAAAAATGCGAAAGAAAGACGAGACGATTAAGTGTTGAGTTTCTCCTTGGTGTACCGGTTTCACCTCTTCAGGGTTTTTCACATCTGTAATGAATCTTTGCCCATTTATGTTCTTATTTAGTGTCTAAGGCACTTTTAAAGAAACATACTGTTAACTTTTGAGGAGGAGGGCAAAGGAGCAGACAAGCATCCTCATCTGCACGTCCAAAATAAAAGAAAAGACTGACTAAAATGAGAGTTGATGGATGGATTACTCTGGTGTGTCACACTGCAGTGGTTGAACTGGACTTCACCATCAGATTAAAATGAGGCTGTTAAGGGAACTCAGGCTAAAATTTGCGAGGAAAGTAAAGAAAAATAAAAAAAATTCAGACAACCTGTGAATACTAAGTGCTTGATCAGGTCTGTCGGTAGTCTGAAGAGTTCAGGCTTCAACTCACAAAATCCTGTCACAAACCAGCTCCAGTCTGCTCATCATTATCATGTGACAACTTTACATTCAAGTCACAGAGCGACAGGGAAATGAATACAGAGCCGCTGTCCTGAAGGTGTTTGAAAACCTGACTCCTCTGACCATCTGGATGAAGAAATATTCTGTCTGCTGCATACTTACACATTTTTCTTCTTTCTTTTAACTTTTTAGCGCAAACCACCAATCCTCCAGTGTCCAGCTCTGGACGGAGAGTTTTGAACAACAAAATTGATGCAGCAGAGAAAGAGGTATGAATTTTATTTACTGCATTCTTTGTTGTCAAAACCTACCATCTAAATTACCCACAATGCAACCATGATACAGTCTCTTTCAGGTGTGTTCTGCATCGAGCTGCAAACCTCAAGCAGATGAGGAGCTCTGATGAACTCACTTCTTTTTACTTCCACTAGAGCTGAAAACCAAACTTCAATATTTTTATGACACAGACCAAACTGCTGTAATATTATTTGAGTAATGACCTCATTCCATACAAAATGTCAATCATTTTGATAGTTCTTCTTAGTTTTTTATTTAGTCCAATGCTGTACAGATACTTTACTCAAGCTGGATAAGCGAACTAAAAAGAAGAAACTGATGAAGTACTGAGTAAAACTAGTTTCTCCTGCTGCTCCCAGGTCTGTAAACGGCTTCTTCCTTTAAAGTCAGTAATTGTACAGTAATGTGTCATTTCATTTTCTTTTAATTCATTTTTTCAAAAAGACGCATCATTTGGGAACCAGTACTGAAGCATCAGTACATATTCTGAACAACATCCAGCCCTGAATTTTGTGGCTGGTTTGCAACTCTGAGTATGTTAATGACTCCGATGTCAAGGATCAAGTCAAGAGGCTGAATCTTCACAGTATTTTTCTGTCCTAGTCAGTGCTAAATAAAAAAAAAAAAAAACTGAAATGATGAACGTCATTTTAAAATTGAAAGTCAAATCAAATTACGGATTTGGAGAATTGTGACACCCCTAATGCTGGCTTAAAAGCTTCAAATCTTTTTTTTTTTTTTGCGCAACAAACTGAATATTTTTCTCATCCAGATGGTCAGAAGAGTGTGAGTGTTTTGGAAATGTTTTCAGGGCAGCAGTTAGATCGGCAGATAATCAGACTTCAGAGACGCTCATGTTTTAGCTCTGTGTCTCACATGTGATGATAATACAAACCGGGGCTCGGCACAAACACTGAGATGTAGCGAGAAGATGACTATTTTCAATCTGTCTCCATTTCTAATCAAACTACGTGTCTTACCTACTTAGTGTCACATTGAAAACGTGGACCGAGCGCCACTGTAGTGCTTCCAGTAAGAGCTCCCTGTTGGTTTCCAGTTTAAAATTCTTCCTGTGCAGTTTGGTGCGTTTTTCCAGCATCGTGTGCGACTCGGGCTCCACTGAGGAGGACAGTTTACTTCAGAACCCAATGATGAGCTTCCCAGTTAAACCCAGCTACACACTCCTCCACTAACGCTGAGATGAAGCAACAGAGGAAATAAAATACCTTTTTGTTCACAGTAAAACACTTTCAATCAGAGTTTTTCTATTGCATGTCCCGAGATGTTAGTCGTTCCTGTAGTGCTGCAGTGTAGAAGCTGAACGGACAGTCTGTACATCAGAGGAGACTCATGCAACTAAAGCAGGCGGCGCGGCCGTCCGGACGCCGCGGTGAACTTGAGGGGTGGAGGCGTTTTGAGAGGACGGTCGGTCTGAACACTGAGAGGAGCGAGTGTGTCGACGATGAGATGGCTTTTTACACGACGAGTGAGCAGAACACTTAGAACAACACCAGAGTGAGACACGTTTCCTTGTAGTCCTGCATTTCCAGTCATGGAGTGCATTCACATACGTTACGTAATAGTTGTGTGTACACCTCACAGCCTCCACCTACACCACACACGCACAGTTTCATATGTAGAAAAAGCACTTTGCACCTATGCGAACTTTCTCAATAAGCTGAGCAGATAACTTCACGCCTGAGGGGCGGAGGGAGGGAGCAGGGAGGGGAGGGGGCGGTGTTAGGTTATGATGCTGAGATGATACATGGCTGAGAGTCGAGCCAGGACTAGCAGCTTGCCAGAGGAGAGCAGAGTAAGGCAGAATCGTCCTTTGTTTGCCCCCGTGACTCTCCAGGACCGGAGGCTTTTCTTCGGGGAGGGGGGCGCTGGAGTTTCCCTGCAGTGTTAACTGATAGAAAAAGAGCAGAGGCGAGCTGCCAGGCGCACTCCGCCCGCCGGGACCAAAAAAAACAGCTCCCATCTTTTGTCCGGTCGGTGGTTCGAAACGAATAAAGATGTCTGTGACGCCGAGGATGGATGAGGTGGAGGTGAAGGGGGAGAGTGACAAGGCGAGGGGGGGGGGGGGTGAGAGGGTGGCTGCGTTTACTCGGCGTTGGGGGTCTGCGTCTCGTTGAAGTCGCCGGCGCGGCTGTCGGCGTCGTCGTCCGACATGTCGATGGAGGCACCATCCAGGTTGAGGTTGCGGCGGCCTGAACGGCTGGAGGAGAAGCTGCTGACTGGACCACCGCGCCTGACAGACACAACAGAGGGACACTGAGACGTTAAACCTCTGCTGCTTTAAGGAGTAGTTCAACTTTTTTTTTAGACATCTACCAATTATCTTTCTTACTGATTTAGGCCTTTTTTCACCAACATGAAACGGGACCAGTTCCAGTTCACACACCTGGGTTTAACATGTTTGGAGCGTTTAATCCTACAGGTGGCTGATTGGACAAATATACTGGCTCTCTGTAGGGTTGCAGCTAGTCATTATTTTAGTGACTGAGACTGCAGGAACAAATGAAAATTGCAAAAAGGTTGCAATTTTTAAATTATTTTAATAATTTCTTCTATAATTCATTAAACCTCCCCCTAACTTGTTGCTTTGACATTTCTGTTTGTGTATGGATGAAACAAATTCAACATTAGAAATGTTGGTACACATATTCCTGAACTTTGGACAGAGTCAGACTGTTTACGGTCTTTTTAAGATAAACTAATTGTCTCATGGATCTAGCAGCACACTTAGAGAGGACTGATCCCATCATATCTGTATGCTAACTTACATTTCTCAAAAAGTCAAAATTGTCCTTTAACCAGTAAAGTGAGCCTTAAAACTGCTCGAACGTTTAGACAGATGTATCAGAATTGTGCTGCATGGTTGTGTTGATGATCACATATATTCTTTTTTCCTACCTGAGGCGGTTCTTGAGGGAGTTGACCTCCCGGGTGAGACCCTCGCTGGCCTCGGTGGCGTCGTCCAGCTCCCTCTGCAGCTTCCTGCGGGAGGCGTTGGCCCTGGTGGCCTCCTCCTCCGCCTCCTCCAGCTGACGCTTCAGCTGCTTCATACGGGAGTTGGCTTTCTCCATCTGACAGGAGGACGGAGAGACAGACAGAGACAAGTGAGAGGTCGTGGGCTGAATATCCGTCCTCAGTGAAAATGAACCTTGAATCACATGTGCCACTTTGCTTCTCGTGAGTCGATACCTGCTCCTTGTACTGGTCGGCATGACGACGCTCATCCTCCACCTGCATCATCACCTCCTTCAGTTTTTTCTCCGTGCGGCGGACGATTTTGTTGGCTGCTGCTCTCTCCCTGGAAGTTTCAAACAGAAGGTAAGAAAAGAGCTCGTTACCATCTGTGCTCAGTGTTTTGTCCAACCTAATGTAAAAAGGCGTAAATCTTTCACACAGGGCTCTCACTAACACCATCTGCCAACTTAAATGTCTTAAAGTGATCTTCAGTGAACTTTTACATCCCAACCATGTGTCACCACAAGAGTGAGAATACATACTCCTCTTGTCACTTACTTTGCTTCCTGCTCCAGCTGCTCCTCCAGCTGTAGGATCTTGGCCTCCAGGGCAGTGATTGACGCCTTAAACTTTGATTTCACAGTCCCCTCCAGCTCTGCCAGTTTGGCTTTCAAATCCTGAGTTTATAACATTCAACTGTTAGGATCATCAGCAGTAATTATGGTGATAAATACTTTTCATTCAATGTAATCCCTACCAGTAAAAGTGCAACTGATGAGAACAGCAAACCAACAACAGAGGACACAAAAAGCCTTAACAAAATAACTAAGTTAGTAAATAACAAATACAAAGTCAAGGCAGGAAAGATGTTAAACTAAATGTCTACAGTTCACCCCAAAATCAAACTTACATACCTTCCCTCTCAGCTGTAGTGCTCTTTATCCATCTAAGTAGTTTTGGTGTGAGCTGCAGAGTTTCAGCTGTACAGATGTCTGACTTCTCTCCGATATATTGGAACTCGATGGGGCTCAAAGCACCAAAAAAATCCATTTGAAAAACTCAACACCTGTCTTTGTTTCTAAAAACCATGACCCAGTTACTCAAGATAATCCACAGACCCTGTTGTGAGCCGTTTCATGTAGGAACTACTTTCTGTCTACCCGACTCCAACTGTATCACTGTGCAGAAGGCAGTGTGCATCTACTCATGGTTGGGAGGCTCCAATTCAGCTGAGTAGGATGCCAATAATGTTTACATCCCATGTGGTCACAAGCACGATCCTCTCACCCGTGAGCAGATGCACGCTTCCTTCTGATACGGCTGTCTGGTACAAAGAAAGGTTGTCAAAAGTATCAAAGTACTGATACTTTTTCAACACCACATGCTTAAAAACAATAAACTAATATTCAATATGTACTTTTCTTTTATACACTGTGTGCCAAATTATTATGCAAGTTGCATTTTTGTGAATATTTTAATAACTATGTTAACAGTCATTTTCAAATTTATTAAGAAGTCAGATAGTGAATATATTTCTTCAAATATGTAGTTAATATGCTTATCAAAGTATTGTAGGCTGTATTTTTAAATTAATGCAGAATCTGCAGAAATGAGTGTGCCACATTATTCTGCAAGTTGGTGATAAGAGAATATAACTTATGAAAAATAAAAAGGTACCTTTTAAACATTTTATTGATTGAAAATA
Organism: Lutjanus erythropterus; assembly: GCF_056507025.1. NCBI lineage: Eukaryota > Metazoa > Chordata > Actinopteri > Lutjaniformes > Lutjanidae > Lutjanus > Lutjanus erythropterus. Next base: position 41,680,835 of record NC_139319.1, on the reverse strand, counting down.
TTTTCTACAACTGTATTCAAACTTCAACAAAAAATAGTTTATACAATTGTATACAAAATAAAACTTTTAATGTCTTTGAAACATTTCAAACAAAGTGTTTCTCTCCTTTCCTTTCAAAGGAACAGACTATTTTGGACATATCTTTTTATGGTTCAGTGATCACGCTACAATTTCTTGTCATTGGTAGATTCCCTTGTGCTCAGACTCTTGACAATCTGACTTTTCCTTTTTGGTCAGGTCACTTTCCTTACATATGGTCAAAGTTGAATAGGACTTGCGTAATAATGTGGCACACTTATATACACATGGTCTGTGATAAAGGATATTAGGTTTGTAGATTCAAACAAAAAGAGTTTTGTTAAAGCACAAGGCCTTAAACACATCATACTAAAACACTATTTTTTTCTGAACAGCAGTCGTCCAGATTTTTAAGAAAAGATCACTTGCATAATAATTTGGCACGCAGTGTAGTTTTGGTACTTTTGATTCTAAGTGCTCATTGAAGACTTTTTCACTAGCAGCCCTGTGTGCAGGTTGTCAATTTGATACCACAGCAAAAAGAAAAAAAAAAGTTCTGGGCACATAAAATAGGGTATAAAGGATTGTTAATTCATACTAGTACTGTACTGAAGCTTAAAGTTCTGGTATCTGACAACTCACAACAAGGTCCAGACAAGGCGTGTGGGTTATCTTGAGTAACTGGGGCATGATTTCTGGAAATTCAAATGTATTGTTTGGCTTTTTCAGCACCAAAATCTGTGCCATCTCGGGAGGCAGGCATCTCTACCGCTGATACTCTGCAACTCACACCAAAACTATTTACATGGATAAATCGCACTAGAGACGAGAGAGAAAATGTGTTTTGATTTTGGGATGAACTGTACATTTAAGATTTCTCGCACCCCAAATTTATGTATTTATTTAAAGATGAGGTTGTTATAAGTTATCTTTCTGTTCAACACATGAATTAATCTCTCAGTGAAAAACAGATGCATGAAGACAAAGCTCGCTGATGCAAAAATCCTGATATCTGCACATAGTTCAGGTGTTTTGAACGGCCGATATTCAACATCTATACAATGCCTGATGGGTAATGAGCTTTTCCTCTTGTTTTATCAAACCCCTTTATGTACCTTAAGCACACATTCATCTATGCTAATGTATTTAACAAGCTATACAAGACCTTGTTCTGCCTCTCCATCTGTTGCCGAGCGTTCTCACTCTTCTGTGCGGTGCTGCGCTCTCCGGCCAACTCAGCGTTCAGGCTGTCGACCTGAGAAAGAGAGAGAGGGCGGTGAGAGAGGGACGAGAGAGAGAGAGACGGGTGACGAGAGATGTGTGGAGAGTTTGAACAGTTTAAGAAACAAACTGTCAGAACCAGCTTCATGAACACGATTATGGCCTTTATCTGATGTGCAGTCAGTTTACCTGCAGGTTGGTCTTCCTGAAGCGGTCGTTGAGCAGCTCCATGTTGCCCTGCTCCTCCTCCAGCTCCTCCTCCAGCTGGGCGATACGAGCCTCCAGCCTCCTCTTCTCTTCCAGCAGCGACGACCTGACACACATTTTTATTCATATATCTCAGTTTGACTTCCGTCTACTGATTGACACTGATGATTTAAACAAAAATCCTTTCCTCACTGGACTCCAGAAAACACTGCATACCACTTCAACAGTTTTTGACTTTTGTATTCTACCAGCCACCTGGTCGAACATAATGGGAGCAGTTATTTATTTATTTTTTTTAAAAAGTATAAATCAAAGTGACACTGACTTTCCAGAAGCACTGTTGGAGATCTCATCAGCCAGCTCGTCCCTCTCCTGTTCAGCATGTCGGCGGGCTCTCTCTGACGCTGCATGGTCCTACACAACGCAAACACACACATACACACACAAGTCATAAGTAATGCTTGTCTGTTCACACAGATTGTGCATCGCAGGCTCAAACAATCATCGAACTCTGTCACTCGTCATGAATAAAAGACTTAACAAAGCGTATTGGACAATTCGATGTTTTTTTGAAACTGAAAATAAAATCTAGAATCAGACCTCCTGGAGCTGCAGGATTTCAGCTTCTAGACTCTTGAGCTTCTTCTCGTTCTCCTTGGACTGGGTGAAGATCTCGTCTCTGGAGGCTCTGGCCTCCTCCAGCTCCCTCTGATAGTCCTTCATCTGAGCCTACAGAGCAGAGACAGAGTGGACAGAGGCTGATGAAGCAGAGACATCGACAACAACCAACAACCCGAATGGTCAGTAGTGTCTGACACACTGTTCATCGAGGCATTTAAATTATATTAGAACCCTGAGGGCAGAATCAGAACTGTTTTGAAACTGATTTTCCTCATGTAATGTCTATGTGTTCTTAGCATTGCTCATTGTGATGCATTTTTACTATTGTTCAGTATAAAATATGCCTCTAACACACACCCACACACTCCCTTACACATCACATACTCACATTCTGCTGTTAAATGGACATTATCACCGTTGTTTCATGTTGTTAACAAATATATTTTATCACTGCCAGTCTGTCATTGCCACCTGTATTATTTTTGTATTTTTCTGTATTTTTGAGTTCTTAACAGCTTTGTAAAACTTTTATTTAGGTGGAAGCTTCAAACAAGCCCTCTGAGTTTTTGCCTCTCCCTGCTCGTCTTTGCCTTTTTTGTGTGTGTTGTTTTAATTGTACAAAATAAAACTAAAAGAAATCTGAACATGCAGACATAGAACATTTTTGGATTCAGAGTTACACTTTCCAAGGATAACCGGGCATAAACGTCCATAAATCTGCTTAGAAATCATAGAAAGATCTCCAGAGCGTGCCTGAGGATGGACACATTTTCATCAGTATCAAAGAAATCCACTGATAGTTTCATGTACATCTATGAGTACATTACAAACAAAAATATATGCTGTTATGCTAATAATTCATCACACTTGGTGGCAGTTTGCTAAAATGCAAATAAATATAAGCCAAAAAATGGGACTCAAGCTGTAACCCACACACTCATGTTTTTTTTTAATTCCACTTCCTGTTTGTGGTTCCAGAACTTGAGACATGATGATGATTCTCCAAACAGAAGGAAGATTAAGAATAATCCATTAACATGAATCTTTTTTTGTGCTGCACCATCAACATTTTATTGACTCAGAATGTCAAATCTTTGTATTCATATACAGTTATATTCAGCCAGTGTTTAAACCTGTAAATCTCTGTAAAGTGATGCTGTCAGTGTGTACCTGTAGTTTCCGGAGCTGTTTGATGGCCTCGTCTCTGCCTTTGTTAGCTGCTTCGATCTGCCCCTCCAACTCACTCAGGTCCATCTCCAGCTTCTTCTTGGCAGCAACAGACAGAGTCCTCTGCTTCCTCTCGTCCTCCAACTCTGCCTCCATCTCACGCACCTGGACGAGTCAAACAACACACAACAGCATGTCAGGTAATCATAATTTTGTCATTCTAAAGTGAAAAAACACTAAAATGTGCTTATTGCATGAGTAGTGCACATGGAGCCATTTCGTAATGTTCATCATCTGTGCAAGCTGTGTACCTGTTTGACCAGCGTCCTCTTCTTCTCCTCTCCTTGCTCGTCTCTGGCCTGCAGGTCTCGGTCAAACTGGGCCTTCATGGCCTGCATGTTGACCTCCAGACGCAGTTTGGCGTCCTCTGTGGCCTGCAGCTCGTCCTCCAGCTCCTCCAGCTGAGTTCTCATCTCCTCCACCTGCTGCTCCAGGGTCCGCTTGGACTTCTCCAGTTCATGAACCTGTACAGTACGCAGCATCAGGAGAAGACCATTACATCAGCACAACAAGCTGGACAAGGACAGATCGAAGCTTCTCAGACAAGAAAAGTACATTTTTGAGGTCTGAATGTGTTGTATAACGTTAAAATCCTCCTGGATGATGAAACTGCCCGAGGTGGAGCTACAATATAATTTCACCTGTACATGAAATCCAGAAACATTTAATCTAGTCACATCAGGCGCAATAAAAAGGGATATTTTCTTTATCCATAAAGAAGATTTTATTCAGCATGCAGCAGTGTCATTTAAGAGGTCAAAGGTCACTCACATTCTTTCCCACGTCATCCTTGGAGCTCATCAGATCTTCCATCTCAGCGCGGAGCTGCTTGTTGAACCTCTCTAGTTCTTCTTTGGCCTCCAGCGCCTCCTCCAGAGCTCGGGCCATGGACAGAGCTTTGGTCTCCTTCTCTCTGGCCTCAGCCTCTGCGCGGTCCCGCTCCTCAGCGTAGCGAGCCGAGATGGTTTTCTCCTCAGCCAGCAGCTGGTGGAGACAAACAAATAATCATCTTCGACATGCTGACGCACCTCTGAGCTCAAGCTGTCGTTTCAGAAACATTTTGTCGGCCCAGTTTACCTGATCGAACTTCTTCTGTTTCTTTTCCAGGTTGGATACGATCTGTCTCTGGTGGTCCAGGTCCACCATTAGGTCGTCCAGCTCCTGCTGCAGGCGGTTCTTGGTCTTCTCCATCTTGTCCATGGCCATGGTTTTCTCCTCAAGACGCTGGCTCATCAGCTCCACGTCCTTCTGGAGTTTTCTCTTCACCTCCTCCAGGCCCTCCATCGCTCCCACGTCCTCCTCCAGCTTCTTCTTTGTCTCAAACAGCTACAGAGAGGACATTTTTAATCAGTGAATAAAATGTCCTTATTTTAAGATGATGGATCACGGGGCAGTTAGCTGGGTTTACCTACTGAGGTGGCAGCTGAGTGTAGGTCACTACAAAGTTTCTGGAACAACTTAAAACACATCTGGTAGGTTTTTGTAGTTTATATTGTTACTAGTACACAGGTATTCTTGTATTTAGTTTCTGGCGTCATAATATTTTAAAATATTCGTATGATCTTTTGGTTAGTGTTTTATTTCATGATGTGATCTACATTTATCTCGATTTGAAAGTTTAAACTGACTGACTCACTCTGATCTTCTATAAGAGGAATGAAATGTGTGAACCACAGATTTACATGATAGGGAGCACAATGAAGCTTTTTATCTTAAAACATATGCCGCAGTGTGTATGATGATCCTGTGCTTTTACTGCAAAGACCTGTGTGTTTCAGATTAACAAGGAAATGTGAACAGGAGTTACACATCTTGAACTGTGGTCAGATTTTCACTTCATGGGGTCTTTAATTTGCTGCAAGGCCTCACAGTTTTACATCAGTTTGTATGCTGAATGACAGGTGTTCACAGCTGGTGAACAGCTGGAAACTTTTGGCTCTTCTCCTGACATGCAGGCGAGGATCAGTAGTGCCTGCAAGGTGTGCTGCCCTCATATGTTTGTGACTATGTATGTGTCTAGAGTTGCAATTATTAATTGATTATTAATAAATTATTAAATTAATCTGCAACTATTTACTCTGTAATTTAAAAAGGTCAAAATTCTCTGATTTTAGCTTCTCAGATGTGATTTTTTTCTGGTCTCTGGACGAAAAAAGACATTTAAGGACATAACCTTTGGCTTTGGAAAACATTGATCAACATTTTTAGCCATTTTCTTGTATTTTATGGACCAAACAAAATAATCACTCAATCATGAAAATAATGGTTAGTTGCAGCCCTTTCTGTGTCTCTACGTCCTGCACATGTTTACGAGACATTGTGTAACTGTACCTGAGCCTGCGCCGTCTGCAGCTGTTTCTCCAGGTTGCGTCGTGCCTCCTCATCCTCCTCCTGCTGCTCCAGCAAGGTGTTCTTGTCCACCTCCAGCTGGCGGATTTGGCCGCTCAGGTTCAGCTTCTGACGCGTCTCCTCCTGCCGAAGCTCCTGCGCACCAAACCAGAAATGATCAGACAAAAGACGAGCAGAGAGACGTTTCTGTTCCATCTTGTTCTGACTGATGTTTTGGGTGCTGCCCAAGACTGGTCAAGTGCTGCTGAAAAACATCTAAAAAGTTTCAAAATGCACAGAACAGAGCAGCCAGACTGGCTCTTCACTGTTCTTTACATGCTGATGTGTGTGAGATGGATTACTGATTATCATTATTAGTCTTCTGTTATTAATGCAAACTGTCATTGGAACAATTAACCACACTTCTATTGTGAAAAACTAGTATATAGTGTTTTTGTCATGACACATCAAGTGAGTACTGATTCAGTCCACTAACAAATGATGAGAACTGTTCTCAAGCCTGGAATAAATAATAAACTTCTCTTCAAAAAGTCTTTGGTGTTTTGTGTTTGAAGAAGTTACTATTTATTGTTTCACATGTATTCATTTAATTTATTTTCCCATATTTATATTTGTTTTATATTGTAATATCTTGTCTTATTGATACTGTGTGACTTTAAACTGTTGCCTTTTTATTCAATTGTTGTTGCTGTAGTAATTTTTCATTCTTCCAAATAAAGAATCAAGAATCTGTTTTATATTTTAGAACAGCTTAGTATGTAGATCTTTTACATATGTTCTGGTACTGCCTAATGACTGCAGTCTTCTGGAAATATATTAATACCACCACAGATATTATGCAAAATCATATTCCACAGGACCTAAAGACTTTATTTAATTGAAACTAAATAACTCTGTCAACATTTTATTTGTGAGTACAGCTGAAAAAAAAAAGCATTTTAGTAAACTGGAAATCTGACCTCCCTCCCTCACAAAGACATTGATGTCATACTGAACTCCAGAGAAGATCCTCTGCAATGTTAGAAAACAGCCCACAACATGTAGGAGGATTTTGGGAGCCTTCATAGACGCCTTACCTCGTCTTAAATGCGATGGCTCACACTCAACTGCTGTTTTACTTACAACAGTAAATGGTCATATCTATATCAATAACTTTTGTGGTTTAATACTACTCTAAGTGCAAAGAATCAAGCCAAATGGGTTTGTCTTTCTGTATTGTCTTCTTTTCATTATTCCTACATTATTATTTTAAGGGAAGAAAAAGGGTACATGGTACATTTCCTTTTTTTTTTATCCTTTACTGGTTTTCTTTTTTCTCTAACTTGTTTTTTTTTTATTTATTTATTTTTTCTTTAGCATCATGTTGTTGAAAAAACACAGAACAGGTGTAATCTTATCTGTATTTTAACCAATAAACAAATCATTACAGTCAAAGAAAAAAGCAATCTATGAATATGAAAAAAAAACATGGAAAAGTTGTACCCCTGAAAAAAAAAAAAGCTTAGTATCACAGACATCTGTTAGGTGCTAATTAGCAAACACATTTTTTAATTTTAGGTCAAATGCATTTTCACACATATGGAAATGTAGCTGTGATTTTTCTAGTTATACAACTGACATATTTTCTAACAGAGAGAGGAAGCTGCTTGGTGGGTTCATTAATTAGTTAAGACTTGACAGAAGGTTGACCTGCTGACATCTGTGCAGCTTATTACAGGACAAGCCTGTCATTTAGTGAGATTTTCACTGTAAACATTTTATGCACATTATTCCATGTGACATAGAAATTAAAAAAAAAAGGTGGAATGTATTTATTCATAGTGCATTTCAGCGAGGAAACCACACAAGACTGATCTGTCTAATTGGCTGAGATTTAGCACAAGATGTAACTGTTGTATTGTTTTTCCAAATGGTCTGTACATTTGTTTAAATTATTTCAGGAGCCTTTTTCTTTCATTGTGTACATTAGAAACAACTTTAATAACTCCCTGGTGTTTGTACTTCAGATTAAACAACAGTGAGTGACTCTAGATCCAGTTTCCTGAGGCTTTAAACTTGTTTGCAACAGAAAGGCTGATCTTTTGTACCTCTAAGTCTTGCAGTTTGCTGTTCAGTTTGTCGACCTCCTTGGCCATTTTGACGCCCTTCTTCTCAGACTCCTCCAGCAAAGCAGACACGTTGTCCAGCTCCGTCTGACAAAAGACAAATGGGATTATGAGGAAAGCACAATAAACAAATCTGGTAATATTACCACATTATAAGAAAATACAGTTGTACTGAATCATGATTTGTCTTTCTAAAGGTAATCTGGGGCTGTATCCCTCCATTTTAGAGCAAAAGGCTGGGATAAAGCAATTTATACAATAAGAAGATAAAAGTGTTTACCTGGAGCTTGTGTGAGCGTTCAGACAGCTCTCCCTTGGCTCTCTCCACCTCGGTGGCTCGGGTCATGAACTCCTGCAGTTGGCCCTCCAGTTTCTTCCTCTTGTGTTCTGACTCCATCTTCGCCTGCTGCAGACTCTTCACCTCACACGCCATCTCTTTGTTGTCACTCTCCAGACTCTGCTTGTTCTTCTCCAGGTTGGCTTTGAACTGCACAGCACACAACATAATACTTCATATAATGCTTTTAAGATTTTTATATTATAGGTGTAAGTCTTTTGTGTGATGTTTTGAATTTAGACTGGGATAAATACACACATATCATGTAACTGATGTAGACTGACGTGTGTGTGTAACTGAGCACGGCCCACTCACCCTCTTGGCCTGGTCCAGCTGTTCGGACAGTTCTTCCAGTGCCGTGGCGTGCCTCTGTCTCATTTCCTGGATCTGAGCCTCATGGTTTTTGGTCTCCTCATCGATGGCCTTCTTCAGCTCTGCCACCTCTTGCTCTCGCTTGGACCTGCAGTTCAGACAGGAGACAGAAGATGAAGAGTTGAGGACACCTTCTGAGATAAAATACAAAAAGATTTTGTAATACTCCTGGACACCTGTAAGCAGACTTTGATAAGTAAAATCTGTGGAGTTCCCCTTTATCATCATTGATAAACCAGCTTCAAACAAGCACCTGAGCTCCTGCTGGGCAGCAGTGGTGTCCAGCGTGTCCTCCAGCTCCGTCTTCAGAGCCTCCAGCTCCTCGCTCAGGTCCCTCTTCAGTTTTTCTGCTTTAGTTCGACACATCTTCTCCGACTCCAGATCCTCCTGCAGCTCGGCCAGGTGGGCTTGTAGCTCCCGGACCTGCTTCAGGGCGTTGTTCTTCTGGACGGTCTCCTCGTCACTCCTGGTCGGAGACACAGAAGTAATCCTTATCACTCAACTTAGCCTTCTTTGTAATGAAAAAGTATTTAGAGTGTGGAGTATTGTCTTGCACACTACAAAGCACTGATACATCAATATGCACAAGCTATTCAGTTGGGATTGATTCCTTCAAAAAACTATAATAATAACATTATATAAATAAAAAATATGAATGGCTACATCACTTGTAAATGTTTTAAATATGTCTGTTCCAATCAACAGCCTGGACCATTATATTAAACTGAGACACAAGAACCGAGCTTACAGCTGTACAAAGCTGTTTTGTGTTGTTTTCTAAAAATGACCATTTTGAAAAATCACACACCTATTTTAAAAATGATCAGTATCAGTACTGGTGTTGGTAACTGTAACAAAAGTCAGTATCACATTGAATTTTAAAAGTTTGGTATCACCCATCACTAACTTTGAATGAGCCTTCAAAGCCCTTCAGCTCTCAGGTCTTCAACTTTTAACAAAAAACAAAACCAGCTTCTTCAGCTCTTTAAACTTCCACCTCCTCCACAGTTGGTACACAGTTTACTTCAGCTGCTTTCAGTGTTTCCTCTACTGCTGACACTTCATTTCTTTCAGGAATTCCACTTCACCCGACCTTCCAAATTAAATAATCACGAACACTCACCCAACATTTCAACGCCTTTCAATGCTGAAAACTTAAAATTCCTTTTAACACATTCACTTAAACCAATATCTACATTTTACTTAGTTCTCACATTTCAATTCACACTTGAATTTCATTAAACTTTCATTTTCTTACAGCACTCCCATTTCAATAACCACTTCATCCAGTATTTTAGTTGTTTTCACGTTTCTACTGAGCAAACATACAATCTTTTCTATTTTGCCTTTTTTAGTGTTAATAGTTTGGTTTTACTGTAGAAATCAACAAGGATATTTTTGTCCTCACACTGACAGAACAAGAACAATAATGATGTAATGATGTGTACTTTAAATGCAGTATAAGTCAGTGATATCTGCTGTTGACTGAAATGAGGCCACCGGTGCACACAGGGTGGCAGTGTGGTGAACTGTTCACTGCTGAAGCCATCCACACTGAGTGTGTGTTTCTGTGTGCGTGCATTTTCTGTCAGAAGATGAGCGTGGTAATGAGACCGTTTATTTGTTTTCTGCTGAAAGTGAGGCCAAGTCAAATCCTTGCTGGCTGCAACACCCAAGTAACATTTTCTCCACAGATTAAACACACTGAATGTCATAATGATTCAGTTATATAATTAACTCAGCTCCACACAGCGTTGATTAAAGGCTCTAATCACTCCCGTATAAAAGTAATTCCCCATTTTCAAAACAAAGATAATACAATTGTTCTCAGAATAGCTGCTGAATTGAAAATGAGGCTCATCAAGTTTAATGAAAGCTTAATTATCTGAAGCCGTGACTAAACTAATGATTTCTGCCTGTGAAATGAGTCAGACAGACGTTTGCCATCGACCCCTGGAGTCTGGACTGTTGGCCTGGTGTGACGAGGAAACTGCTGAGGAGCCACATTAAAATAAACTGAGCTGACCTTCATAGAGATGACCTCCACAGCTGTTTACCTCATCTGTATGCAGACTTATGATGGCTGAATTGGAAAATAATTAAATATGACACAAAACGTGTTGCTCAGAATATTTTTCCCTTTGTGTGGAAAATCAGGATCAACAGAGGAGTGAGCTAAATTAGGGAAATATTTTCATGCAGCCACAACTGGCAACATTTTTCACCATCGGGACATGAAAGATAAAAATCCTCTGACAATAAAAAAACAGACTTACTAATAGTTTTTCTTCCACTGTGAAATGACAGCCTGATTTAGCCTGGCTCTACTGCTTCATGTGGAAAAACTACAGGGAAGGCCAGGACTGAGAGCATCAATCAACATCAATTTGCCTGTAATCAGATACGGCTGCCTCCGAGATGAAAGGTCTCAGCCAGTGGTGCTGAAGGCCAACAGCTGGCAGGAGAGTACAGAGAGACTGAGGTGAGTCAAAGATGCAAACAGTGTGTGTACATGTGCTGAGACACTGACTGCAGCTGCTTCAGTCTGACTTCAGACTGAGTGTCCGTCTGTGTGTTGTAACGTCTATTTTAGGTCTTCCTATTGACTACTGATTGGTTGTACAGCAGAGGAGTGCAGTTGTCATGGAGATGGGATTTACTGCACTATTGAGAGCATGTAGGTGAAGTAGTACGTTACAGACTGAAATGAGCAACACCACTAACAGTGAACAGTTGAGGTTTGTAGTGATGAGGATCAGTGGAGTACATCTGCCTCGTAGTGGCTGTAAGATCACACTTCAGTGTGTTGAATCCTTCAGCATGAGGCTTTGGATTTAATACATGTGGAGGAGCAAACAGTTCACATACTTTCTTCAAAATCAGCTCAACAGTTGTAGCTGAGACAATAATAGTGTTTCTGTCCACATGTATAACAACTGTTGACCAACTTATAAGTAAATCAGCCAAAGAAAATATAAATGAATACATCAATGAATACTACTTTATTACTGATATTGATATAATTTGCAATATTGGAGGTAATGAAAATGTTTAAATCATTATTCTTATTTTGACTGAAAAACTATGTATAATACTCTATGTGTAATTTGTTTGCAGGAATCTGTACCAAAGTTTTTTGGTACACACATTTTCCTTTTAACAAATATTGCATCTCCTGTGATTTGAAAATTGCAGAAAGCCATATTATGATTTTTATAAAATGCTGATTAACTGTACAGCTCTAATAGGCGGCACCAATTCTCTAGTCAGAAAACCGTGATACCATTGCAAAAAAAGAGGGCAAAACAAGATGACATAATTAAAAGAGCAATCCAAGCTGAAATATCCTACACCTTACTGAGCTGAACTAACTTTAGAACGACTTCCTCTACACCAAATTAATATCTTAAATATATTAGACGGGTCTGTTTTTTAATAGATTTTTTAACATAAAATCTATGAGGATATGTTGCTCCTCAAAAGAAGAGGACAAGCACAAAAACAAAGTCTTTAGAGTTCAGAGTATTTTCTTGCACACTACATCGATATTCACAATGAATATGTGAATATAATGATTGCTTCAATAAAAATAATAAAAATAAAAAATATCAATACATCCCTTCCAAATGTTTCCAGTACTTTATTACAGTGTTTGTGCCAATAAACAGCTAGAAGTGACAGATTTAGCTGACCCGTGTCACAGACTGTGAAAAATATTAGTTCTTCCTTCACACCAGTGACATCAGTGTGACATCACTGGATGCAGGAAGAACAGATTTTGTCGATGTAGCAGCACTGAGGAATTTATTGCTTCAACTGACTACATTTACCATCAGCACTGACTGGACATCCATGAATTTTTCCTTCAAATGTATTCTCCCTCAGAACTTTTTCAGAAAAAATGTTTGTATCTCTCAGTAAGTGCACTTCTCTTTCAAAAAGAAAAAAAAGAGACCTCAAGTGAGCATAAAATTGAGATTTTTTTTTTGTTAAAATTTTACCATTTCAGTCAATTTCTAATGTGATACTTCCAAAATGTTCCAAAATCCAAATATGTTGATGAAAACAGTTAATATTTGTGTGTGTACTGTGAAGTCTAAAACATTATGTTTTACACACTTCATGTTATATGAAATTTGAAAAAACAAGATTTGAGCAACATTGTCATCATACGCTTCTTATTCTTTTATCGAAATGTCCAAACAACATTTATAAGCTCAAGGCCAAACGTTTGGATGGCTGTTCTTGAGTCTCCACTTAATAAACAGCCACTGAATAATAAATTCCAAGAATATACTGTAATAACATTTGCTTAATTGTTTGCATTTTTAAACTGGAATTCACCAGCTCTCCTCTAAGGCATCTTTCTGCCTTACAGACCTGAAAATTAAGTGTTTGATGAGAGTATTTATTGTACCAGGGTCATATGATCCATTACTAAATATAATAAAAATAATAAAATAATATAGTCTCCCTGACAGCACATGGAGATCCATTTTTCTTCATTAAACTTCTCTTCATTTTCTTTCTTTTTCTATTTTCTCTTGATTGTATTATGGTTCAAAATTAAATAAGATAAAAATAAAAAATAAGATTTGTGCCAAGAGTGAACAGACTAGAGTGTTATTATTTCAGTCTTCAGCAGCTCCCCGTGTGTTTTAATGAGAAAGCTCCGGCTTGTATGAAGCTCATCTGTTGGTACAGTACACTAGCGCTGCTAAAAGCCTCTCGTTTGGATTTCATTTATCAGTGTTTTATATTTTGCAGAAGGTGCCTGATGCCGTCCTCTCAGTGTTGACAGTGGTGTGTACTCAAATAGATTTATTTATGTCTGACCTGTCTTTGTGTCACTGACCTGGCCAGAGCAGCCTGCAGCTCCTCCTCCTTTTTGGTCAGCTGGATCTTCAGCTCCTCTATCTGAGCCTGCAGCTCCACAATCTGGTCCTGCAGGTCAGTCGTCTCAGCATCCAGTTTACGTTTGGCCTTCTCCAGCTCCTGGCGCGTTTTCTCCTCCTTCTTTAAACGCTCTGAAGGGAGGCACCATCACATGTATCATAAACAAGATCCACAAACAAAATGAAAAATCAAAGTTGAGCAATAATTATTAAACAACATAACTTTAGAGTTAATCTCAGGAGTACATGGAGAGGTTACAGAGCGTCATATGAGGCACAAAGAGGTCACAAACCACACACACATAATTGATGACAGCCTGATACAATTAATGGTAATCAGATTAGCTGCTTTGGAGCTCATTAAATGTACAGATGTTTTTCCAAACGTTCCTCCTTACCTCAAGTCTTTAGTGTCTGCACTTATAACACAGATTAAGCCTTTTAAAATAATACTGTTTGCAAACTTATGAAATTATATTATTGGCAAACATTCATGAAGATTTACATTTTTTTTTTCAGTAATTTTTTTCAGTAATAAGTTTAAGCATAACATTTAGATTTTGTTTATACTTTAATACTGTTCTCTCTCACAGAACCTACAGTAACTTCACCTGCCAACCTTAACTTAGTCAGCAGCAGTAATCACTAGTCACAGTGACTTATTTTCAAGTATTGAAAAATGCCATCATTCAATACCAGACTTTGATTCCTAAGGAGTTTTGACAGATATTTATATTTTTGATATAATCCAATACTGTGCAGATATTCCAGCAGTTTCTTCATTTTAGTCCCGTTATCCATGTGGAGTAAAGAGTTCAGAATAAAAAGTGTTTGTCAGCTGTTTGAAAGTCTTTGAATAGCTTTGTCCTTTAAAGTAAGTAATTATACTGTAGTATGTCATGTCATTTTCTTTTTGTTACAATGGATTTTATAAAATTGGTATTCAAAGAAGGACCCAGTATTGAAGCCAGGGAATCAATACCTGTATCAAAAATCTCTGAACCCAGCCCTACTTGTGGTTTTGTGGTTGAGTTCCTCAGCTGAAGTGGTTGATTTTCTGCACCACCTTAAAACTTTTAGTGCATCCATGAGCTTTTGGAAATCATAGCACCTTTCTCCTTTTTCAGCTGAAGCCAAGGCCAAGATTTTCTAGGAAAATGCTCGTGGTCTTCTGGCTTAATTCAGAAAACTACCAGCAACTTGTTATAATTTTGTTACTACATTAACTTAACTATATGACGTTCCCTCATCACTGATAATTGTCAACAGTCATGCTCCAGTTCTGCTTTTAAATGACCTGATTCATAAATGGCACAAAAATAAATTCCTTATCATCGGTGGCCTCAGGTACGTCTTCATTTCCAGAGCTTCTGTCATCAAAACTAAACCTGAACCCTCAGGTGCTGCACCGTCATGTCACTGTGACAGTGACAGACCCATCCTGAAGCCAAACAGTACAACCAATTATTAATCAATTATTAAATTTATCACTATTTTAATAATCGATTAATCTTTTACAGTATTTTTTTTAATGAAAAGAAGAAGTTTCAGCTTCTTAAATGTGAATATTTTCTGGTTTCTTTCCTCCTCTCTGAATATCTTTGAGTTTTGGATAAAACAAGAGATCTGAGGACGTCAAGTTGAGTTTTAGTAAAAACTGTCATCATTTTTCTGACATTTTATAGACCAAATAACTATTCGATTAATCAGAAAAAATAATTGACAGATAAATCAACAATTACTTGACAATTAAATCAATCAGCAACTATTCTGAGTCATTTTTTAGGGAAAAAAATATCCAAATTCTCTGTTCTTAGCTTCTCAGATGTGAATATTCTGTGATTTCTTTAGTCCTCTACAAAAGTATAGTGAACATCTTTGGGTTGTGGACAGAATACTAGGGCTGAAACTAATTATTTTCATGGTCAATTAAAGGGTGGATTATTTTCTTGATTAATCAGTTAACAAATGTTTGGTCAATAAAATGAAACACATTGATCAGTGTTTCTAAAAGCATGAGATGATGTCCTAAAATGTCTGGTTGTCTCCACAACTCAAAGATATTCAGTTTACTGACCCAAACAAGTAAAGAAACAAAAAAAATATTTACATTTAAGAAGCTGAAATAAGAAAATTTAGACTTTTTTTCTTAACAAAATTACTCTAACTGATTAATTGATTATCGAAATGTCGTTGCAGCTCTAGAGTCACCTTGGACTTTGATTTGCACTTTTTTTTACACTGATAGGCCAAACAACTAATATATTAATCAAGAAACTAATCGTCACATTAATCCATAATAAAAATAATTGTTGCAGCCCTGCTTTTCACAACAGTCGCACAGTCGTACTGGACGTCCCGTATCTGACCTACATGTTGTTCCACTCTAACAGAAAACCTTTATTCTTCCTCTTGCTGTGAGTTCATTAAGTACAGGATCTATTGATCCTGGTCTACACTTCCACATCCATCACATCCATCTGTTTTTCCAGCCCACTTTGTGTCTGTTCTAAATGAATGTTTCCCTATTCCTGGACATGACTTGGAGCCAGTAATCGTAGTCAATCGGAGTCACTTACCCTCCAGGTCAACCATCATCATCTCCTGCTTGTTCTTGACCTTGCCGAGATTCTTTGCTTTCTCCTCCTCCTCTGTCAGCTGGGTGGTCATCTCTCCGATCCTGTCCTCCAGCAGCTTTTTTTCCTGTTGGGTCCAAACTGTGAGTTAGACTGGAGACTTTAAGACACACATATGGAGGTGAAAAAGGTGAAATCATACTAATGTTCTTGAACACAGTTTATAAAACAGTGTCATGTTCTATTTTAGTACTGTAACTGAAGGCCAATAAAACACAATGTGTCACATGCCTCATGTAAAATATTCCAAAATATAGAATTATTTGATTACTCTACCATCTAGCATCATCATCCTCATCATCACCTCATCCATCTCCTTCACCTCTGTTTTCTGGTTTGACTCATCATGTGCAGATATGATCCTCTCACCTTGAGGAATTTGGAGTTTTGGTCTTCCAGCAGCAGAATGTCCTCCTCCATTTTCTTGATCTTTGCCTCAGCTGTCACTTTGTCGAGCTGCAGCTTCTGTCTCGCAGCTTCCTCCTCATCGAGCTGTTCCTCCAGGTCCTGTGGAGAGGAAAACACACAGTGATTCAGAACCAATCTAATGTGATGAGGTTGACACTGAAGTGACACAAGTTTGAAACATTAAATTCTTTAAAGTCCCTGAATAATTCAAATCATAAGGAGTTCTGTAAAACATTAAAAATGTATTACTTAATCAGCAGTTATGATAATCAATTTAAATATTGTGCATATAGAAGTATAAATAAGAAAGGATATGAACCTGGATGTGTGACTGCATCTTCTTCTTCTCGTTCTGCAGGCTCTGGTTCCTCTCCTCCTCTTCCTCCACCCTGGACTCCAGGTCATGAAGGATCTCCTCCAGCTCTTGCTTCCTAGAGAGCAGGCGAACTCTCATCTCTTCGGCCTCGGCAAACAGCTCCGTCTCCGCGTGGAGCTGCTCTGCAAGAATGTTCTTCTCCTCTAGGAGCTGGAGAGAGGGAATAGTTTGAAAAAATGTGTCCAGCTTTCTATGCCGCAAGATTAATTTATTCACCATCACCACTAAATCACCATGTTTTAATATTTGAATTTCCCTGAAAATAAAGTGCATGTACAAGCTGAACATATTTACTTTCCAGGGAACATGTTTACCTGTTGGTGTTTCCTCTCCATCTCCACGAGCTCATTCTCCACCTTGAGCTGTCTCTCCTTCACCTTTACCAGCTCCTCATCTTTGGCCTGCATCTCCTCCTCCTGCCTGGTGACCTGCAGCAGAGGCTTCACCTGAGGAAGAAAAAAAAAACATTTTTTACTGAGTTTATTAAATTCAATACTTGTTAAAAACCTTTTTAATACCACACAGAATGCACATTAATACCTGTTTCATGGTCATATTGGTCAAAGAATGATAGATAACCAGCAGAGAAAATAAGGCCTATAATTATTTATTAGGTGCATACATTTAGTGCTTCTGAGCTTCATATGACACTAATTTCTAGTTATATAATTAATGAAATGATGTAACCTACATGACAGCTAAGCAGCAAAAAACTGATAGATGGATTAAGCAATCAAAATTGATTCACTTAACTTAAATTTTTTGCTAAAATTGACACTTGCCATCTGTAATTATTAGATGAGCCTCCTCACTATATTTAACAGTAGTAGGAGCTACAGGTCTGATGGTGCAAAACAACATAACATTTCCCAACAGCCATATACAAAACAATTAATGTTACAGCTGACAGCAGGCAAGAAGAAATATCCAATAGCTTTCTAAATTAAATTTAGGACTTTTTAATATCCTTTGAGATTTTACAAGATGTGCAGATAACCTGATAATTTTCCATGGCAGCTGGGCAAACTCATTCTGCAGATGAGGACTAGTGGAGAAATTCTAGTATTCTCTATTGCCTGTTTAGTCCTTATTTAACCCATATTAAGGGATTCAATCACTGATTTCCAGACACACACAAAATCTGATGTTTTTTTAATTTTTACAGTTTTCAACAGAGATCCACACAGACAATCTGCAGAATGATTTTTTGCAAACAAAATATTATATTCATTTAAGACAGCAAAAATTGATTTTGAGAAAATATAAGCACACAATACATTAAGACAACCTAAGCCGAGCAGGGCTGAAGCAAGTATTTAGTAGAACATAGATTCTTAAACTGTGTACCACTGTCATTTTACTATATCATGCAGCTCTGTGTACCACTGGTGGTATGTGAGCTGTCTCTGGTGGTGAGCAATGTAAGACATATTATTTGCAATAAATGCTAAAAATAATCATATCAAAATACTACATTTTTATTTCCTGTATTTTTGTTTAAATATGAGCCTGTTACATTGCCACAATCATTCTTGTAGTGTGTGCTTATATTTTATCCATGGTAACCAGTAGTAAGCTGAAGTAAAATGAAGAGACAGAAAATGAACACTTAAAAAAATACTGCAATTGTGGCTTCAACCAGGAACTACTACAAAGTGAAGTACAGATCAGGAAGAGAATATTTTGAACAGCTGTGTTGAAAATGAAGGGGACGATGAGGAACCGAGCAGAAGTGCTAGCTTATAGCAACAACAATGACAACTCCAACACGTATACAAACAAATACATTAACAACTAAATGTAAATGTGCTTGATAACATTCTGAGTTTTACAAGCAACATGGTTATTCTATTCTGCTGAAACCTGTGGAAATGTCACTGGAATTCTGCAGTGCAGATTCCACATTGGCCTACTAATGTCTGAAAATTTAATTTGTCATTGGGGCTCAGATCGTCAGGTGAAGGAGAGATGTAGAGCTGTATATCATCTTCAGAGCACATATGAACTAGCTTGCTGGGGTAAGTAGCTGTCAGGGTTCTCACCTTGGTGAACAGCCTCCACCACTGCCAGTGTCTCAGCTTCAAGTAAGCAGCACAGTTCCTCTGAAGAACCTTGAGGGCGCTCAGCTGCTGCTGCTTTTTAGCAAAGGCCCTAAAGGAGGGGGGAAAAACAGGAAAAATAACAAATCAATGTCTGGGTGTAAGAGTGTTTTTAAAGATCAAGGCTGGCCTGTGTTTAGTGTACAGAGGAGCTGTAAATGCACCAAATTTAAACTTGCAATAACATATTTTTTGCTACTTGAAACAGGTTGTGAATGCATGTCGATATGATGAACTTGTTACACATGATGCAGTTACAAATTAACATTATCATTCATAAGCAGCCGTGCATCTGGCCTCCTCATGGGAAAAAGGTCAATATTCTCTCTTTCAGCTCGGTTTTGGTCTCCAACTTCTGAGGGAATATCTGGCTCTTCAGCTGCTAAATGCTCCATTTCATTCACAAGCTAGTCGCTAACTTTGTCTGTCTGCTGTTTGGAGCTGAGCAGGTAGTGCACATTGGGTTGTCAGAGCTCTTCACTGAAAACAGCTACCTGTCACAGCTGGAAACAACGCTATGAGAGCAGTGAGTGTAAACACAAACAGTAAAGATGTAAACAGCTCAACAATGAGCTGGAACGGCAGACTCAGGTGATAATTCTCTGTACTTTTATCCCGATGATCACACTGTCACATTGTTTTCACATTTTCATTTATAGTTTTATTTTAAAACTATCAATCTTAGCCTCTTTAAGTAAGGAACTCAGTCTTTTCCCCATCGTGCTGCTTTATGCTCTGATATTGTATTTTTTCTTAAATGGGAACTACCAGGATGAGCACCAAGTCTAAATGTGTGACTTGATGCATTTACAGATGCTTTATGTCTCAGACCACCACTGGGAGTGGTCTGAGTGACTGGATCCCTGCCTCTAAATGCATCTTTGGTATGCAGATGCAGATACATGTTCATACCCAAAAGTAGTTTAAATGAGATCAGACACTCACTTGCGTGCCAAATATCCACGGCACACAGACTGGAAGTAGATGATGATGTCAGTGATCTTCAGGTCTCTCTCCTCTTCCAGGTGAGCCAGAACACCAGTTCTGAAGAAGATCTTACTCTGACCGATACGGAACAGGTTGGGGTCCAGCTCCAGGGCCTGGATCTATAAAAGGAACATGAAGAGTTGTTAAGATTTTACAATCAAGAAAGTATTTGTGTTACAGGGTTTCCACAAAAGGAACTGTCCCAAGAACCTTTGGAGGGACTAAGGAACTTGCATTTTGATCAGGAAAACCAAGGACTATATTTAGTTCCTGTAAGGTAGTTCCAGGTGTAAAAGTCAGTACCATCGACATACATATGTTCAAGGTGCATTGACCGCTTTGGACTGTTACCGAGTTACATGAACATTGTTGCCCTTTTTGTTAGGTCACGACTGATCTGTCGTTTTCTGTTTTCTGAATTTAAAAAAATGTTCATTTCTCAACTGATCTCAATGAGTGGCGTTATATTCAGGGTTTTTGATGTACAGTATGTAAATTAGAAAACTCCATGTAGATCACAAAGCTTTAAAATAAAACACCACTAATTGAGATCAGTTGCGAAATAAACATTATTTTCATCCTGAAAAACTGCAGCTCCGTCAATTACTTGCATTTATTCACAGGTCAGGTCGATCCCAACCTGACAAAAATGGTAGTGACGTTGATGTATGACCCAAAGGCCAATGCAGCGGCTACGTATGTATGTCTACGGTCCATACACCAGGAGGTAATACTTTCTAATGGTCCAGGAAGTTTAGAGGCAGAGTTTGCAGCTAATTAAATTTGTGTGCCACTTCACTTATTAAACAATAAAGTATTGTAGTATCCATATTAGGACAAAGTGTCAACGTACATTATTACTAGACTTTGACCGAGTCATGTGACAGTAAATACAAAATTTTTCTTTTGTCATGTGAAAAGATTTGATTTTAAACGCTGTCATTTTTCAATTTGCTAATATGCTGTGCAAATGCCAAAAAATACCCAAAAGGGGCGTTTAGTTCCTAGTTTAGTTCCTGAGTCCCTCTAGTTCTGTAGTTCCTGGAAGTTTTTTCATGGAACCAGGCTAATAGTCATGTCTTCAAATTCACCAGCTCAGCAGAACACACAGTACGTTATTGTTTCCAGGGTAACAGTTTAAAAGTGATATTCAGGAAAAAAAAAAAAAAAAAAAAAAAAAAAAGTATTACCATTCTCTCACAGGCTTGTTTCCCATCCATGAATCCCTTGGGGATGGCATTGGGTGTCAGGATCTCATATCTGCAAACAAAAAAAAAGAACATAAATATAAACTGGAAATGAAGTAAACCTATCCTCTGTGTAAAAAATTTTTTGTGACTTGTTACCTCTGTCTGAACTCCTGGAAGACGATGCGGTTGGGGAAGCCCTGTCTGCAGATACGAATCCCCTCAAGAACTCCATTACACCTCAGCTGGTCCAGAACCAGGTGAGGCTCCAGTTTACCAGCCTGAAGGAAAGACAAATACACCATCAAGAACAGAAACAAAGATTTAAACTTCTATCAATTTCTGCTCTACAAAGAAAATCTGAATGTGACAACGTCCCTGCAAGCGTGGAGTTCAAGGCTACAGTTCAATGTTCCTTGACAACCAGGCAAATAAATATTGCTGCAATGAACAATATAGACCAGAACAGGGCTGCACAATTAACTGCAATATTATCGAAATCCCAATATGGTCAAGTGCAATATCCAAATCACAGAACCAGAACCAATTATATATTTTTTCTTCATTAAAAATGGAAACTGTAACGCAAAAATGATCATTCAAGCCAAAATAATCATTTTACTATATCATGCAGCTCTAGACAAGAATCTATTGATCAAACATAATACAGTAACAGTATATATAGCATGCTACCAGGGTAATCAATCTTACTATGATAAGTTTATGTATTTACTCTTTTTTCGTGGTTGGGGATGATGCAGCGGACAAAGTTGGGGTTGGTGTTCCTCAGTGTGGCCATGAGCTTGGTGAGCGACTCCTTGTAGAGCTGTCCCACTGTACGGAACATGCCCTTTTTGGTTTTGTAGGTGGCACCAAAGGCTGTCTCGTTCATCCCTGCCACCTGGTCCAGGCCCACAATACGGTCGACTGGTGGGGAGACGGGGAGAACTGGTTAGAGCGGGCAGACTTCAAGAGGAGCAGAAAGGCATGTAGGAGCAGCAATAGCAACAATGTGGCGGATGGATGACGACATTACACACTACTGTCAACAACAACATGTTCCAACAAAGTGGCATTCAAAGACTAGAACTATCACTAGCTTCTGCAGATGGAGATGGAGAGTCTAGGGGTCTGTGCAGGGCTCTATAAGTCGTGGTACCGTGAAGAGAAGCACAATCTATATGTGATCTATTAACAAAGTCGACCTGAAAGACTTGAAACATTCCTCTCTGGTCGTAGTGGATGACAGATGTTGTTTGATGGCAGCTACATGAAAGCTATTTAACATTTTGCAGTTTTTAAAGGTTATTTTGGGGCTTTTGATTTGATTGGACAACTTTAGACAGACAGGAAATGAGGGAGTGTGAGGGGTGAAGACATGCAGTAAATGGCCACAGCCTGGAATCAAACCCATGGCCGCTGCTGAGGACTCTTAGTCTCTGTATGTGGAGCGTTTGCTCTACCAGCTGAGCTACCAGGGCACCCAACATTTTACAGTTTATGACACAAATCCTGCATCAGCATATTGTCAAGAAAATCATCTCTTCTTCAACAAAACTTGGCAGCGTTTAATGGGTTGCAAACACTGGATGTAAAAAATATTATAGATGTCACTATTCATGACTTAAATTTAGGAGCACTGCACCAATTTTCCAGCTTCTCAAATGTGAGAATATGCTGCTTTCCTTGTCTTACTTTAAAACTGATTAAATATCTTTAAGTTTAGGCTGTTAGACAAAATAAAATATTTAAAGATGTCACCTTGGGAACTGTGATGGGCATTTTTACAGTTTGTTCTGTAGACCAAAAACTTGACTGAGTGACATCACTTGAAGCATTTCAGCTTGGGCTTAGAAACAAAAAATAAAAACAGAAAATTATTTCGAGTTTGAAAGATGTTGGCAGCAGGATTATGGGAAATGTAGGATTGAATATGTTTTGGAGTTGGACCTAAAGTCTGGATATCCCTGCCCATGCTGCAACTTTTTTAAATCTCTCTCTTGCAAGTCCTCCAAAAGTTTGAAAGTGCAATACTAAAGTCCTTAAGGGCCCCTCTAAAGGTGATATTTTTGTTATTGTCGTCCAATAAAAAGACCAAAATCACCAACAGATTAGTTCATATCTTAACAGTTTGTCTTCCCCACCCTCTCTGTGCCTCTTAGCCCAAAGCCCATTTGTTCAAATTTAAGATGCAAATCTCCGAAAAATGGCTGGCGATTATATAGTTTCACTTAGAAAAAGGACTTTTTAAACAAGAATCTATTTAAAAAACCCTAATAAATGAAGTTTTTTATCTTATTAACATTACTGAAACAGTGACAAACTTGTTTTGGAACAATTTCAAGCCACTGATTCGGTGCTATAGTGAGTACTCAGGAGGCAGCAGCAGGACAGTGTGTGTGGGACTGACTCAAAATAAGCCACAGTGCTCATGTTCATCATATAAAAAAAGGAACACGTCAGCCAGTGCAACAGTGTGGCTTATGGATTTGTTTCTGCACATCAATGAGGCTTAATGGCACAAAAGAATAAGACAAGTCAGACTTTGAATACACAGACAATTATTGTTGTGCTATCAAATCATTGTTAGTTTTTCATGGGAATTCTTGACAATAAGAAAATTACAGAATATCATCAATCTTATCCATCAAATAGAACATTTTTTAATAATCTGTCAGTAATGCCACACAGTACACTTATCCTTAGAAAAAGCTTAACAAAATAACACAGCTTGTGAGTTATGACTTAACACTGCATTAAATATACATGTCACTTATTAACATCCTACCAACTAAATTAAAGTTACAAGTATTTTCTGAGCCACAGACAGCTGGAGTTTCAACATTTAAATTGAAGTGATGTATGGCCTGTCATCTGGACCTCTACACTGACGTCTGAGCTCAGAGCCAAACCAAACACCAACATCTGGTTTCAGTTCCCTGCTACTGTGATCCAATCTAGGAGGGAGGAAGGCGGGAAATTAATGTCATTAAATTATCTTCAGTCCAGCTTCACATCCTTAGTTCGCTGGTGGATGTATCACATCAGAGAGAAGGGACAAAAACAGAAAGAAGCTATGAACACGTTCAGACAGCTGCACTAGATCCAAAACATTTGTTTCAGGGTTACTGACTGTACAAAGATCACAAGACCCACGTCAGCCCACAAAAACACTGAAACATAATGAAGCACGCTATTTTGACTAGAGGAAGAAGTCGACTAGATTCTACTTAAACTTGTATTAGGAATTAAGCACTACTGCTTTTGGCTGAGACAAGGGAGCCATGCAGCCTGGAAGCAAATGGGAGCCACTGTAGCTATGACAAACACAGCACCGGCTGAAGCATGAAACATACAGCCAGATCTGGGCAAAAATATACCAGGACACTTTCAAGATGTTAACCTGCTTGGGAAGCACTCATATTTAGCCTTGAGAAGCCCATTTTCACAACCCAAAACTGTTAATTTTCCAGCTCTTATTATTTTGGCCCAGGTCTGCTACAGCATGACCCAGTGATTCACCTGCCGGCTCATCCAGACTAGTGACATTGTCATAGAATGAAGCCCTTTGAATGGTCTGAATCTCTACAACACAGAGAGAGAGACAGGGAGGGGAGGGTGGTGTTAATTCTTAGAAATCACAAATGTGTAGGCCTGGCTCAACAAGGCACACAGCTGTTGTTAGTAGGCTTGAGTGAGAGGCATACTGACGTGCTTCTTATCTGAATAAGCAAACAGGTCCATACAGAATGAATCTTAAAGGATGTGTTTCTAAAAACGATTCTTTCCTGTATCTAATACTGTTTAAAGTGTTTAGAGATGATGTACGCAGCAGCTTACCATCTTTCCAAAGTTCAGCCACAAACTTGTCAGTTGACTGATGCAGAAGTGTGGCCACGTTGTCATTCAGGGGGTCCATGTTCTTCATTAGCCACTCATCTGCCTTATAGTCCACCTGGAACAATGAAGTGGTACAACTCAGAGATGTGGACCAAATTAACATCACAGTTGTGGTCTGACTGATACTAGGCTCGGATCATATCAAGGTATACCAGGGTATTTAAAAATCCCACAAGTATGACCTACAATACCATCGTCATAAATAAAGTTAACTGTTAACTGTTTTTATTACTGACGGAAAATAAATATACTAAATGAAATTAATTTATTACTAATAAATTACTAATGCTAAATTTATTAATAGGGAACTGAGCCAACAGAGGAATTATTTGGAGGTAGAAAAGAAATAATTGGTTGATCATCTCTGCATAGCATATAAGTGATTAAGCAGCCATACAGCTGATACTAATATATCTTTGATAAGCTCACATTGGCCATTATGTTAAAATAGATATATAAAAAAAATATTTACAATCATATTCATCACCTGGTAAAATATAAAACTAAGTAGGTTCCACAAAGCCCCAAAAATCATAATTTTGAATATTTAAGATATTGTGTATCTTGGTAAAATTTAACTTATTATTCATCTACATGTGAGAACTATGAATCAGAATAGCTTAATATGAGAATTCTGTCAAATTATATTTGTAGAAAGAGAGATAATTATACTGATCTATCACCCGTGCCTCACTTTAACAGTTTGGATAAAGTGAAGAACTTCTTCAGTTAACATCAGTTTATCATAGATGTATTGTTATCGGCAAATATGTCTGCAAATGTAGAAAAGTCAGTACAGAGATGTAAAAAATGTTTATGGATCAGAGAACAGACAAGTTTATTTTGGTGTTGTATATTGGTGAAAGCCTTAAAATACAGTATTAGCTGATGTCTAACTGTTAGTCTGTGGGGATGCTATACTGTGTATTTGAAATAGTTTAGATGTATTTTATACTTTTCATGAGATGCTGAGTGAAATTATTTCGATACAGCTAAACTATGAATTAGTGGGATGTACATTAGGGCATTTAAGAGAAGAAGAAACCTGAGGAGGAAGTATTAGCATGATGGTTTCACTTATATCAGTCTTAACAACTCTATCAAAATGATCACCTGTGTGGAACTAAAAGTTGTCTAAATATATATTTGAACATGTGACACATCATGCTGGTGACCTACTTCAACCACTGACTTCATATAAAGGCCGCACTTCACTGAACTGATTCAGACAGCACACATGAGGTCATATTTTTTTGGGACATACCAATGCTGACAACATTAATGGCATTTGGCTTCACGGAGCTGAAGATTTTTCTCCACAGCAGACGTTCTTGGAGTTCGGACCTCTGAGTGTTTGACTGATTGTGGTGTAAAACGACACAGTCCACATAATGGTAAGCAGATGTGCGACTCAGCAGGTCTCTCTGCAGGACAAATGCTGAGTTCTATTGCATAACACCACTGACAACGTCCAAATCCACTCTCATACAGTGTCATATAAATCAAACCAGGACTCAGTACTTCCCTGAAATCCCACCGCAAGAGAACTTTGCGTCATTGTTTAATCTGAGCCGCAGCGACTTTTCACTTGCTGCTTAAATTTTGTGGCAGAAGGAAATCAGGAGGGAAAAAGGTGTTTTGGAAAGTATGAATGCAGACAGGAATCAAGAAGCTGGTCCAATACAGAGCACCAGACAATGTATAAATGTATAAAGTATATATTTCTGTGGATATGGAAGGTAAAACAGAACATTGATTCCAGAATTTGCCAGTCTTCCAGGAAGCAAATGGGTTCATGTACCTTAGAGGTTTGTGGTAAACTAAAGCAACTGAGTCGTAGCAGCTATGGTTATCAATAAGACTACATTTTTTCCAATGTGTCTGTCTTGGTGAGCACTTTTTTGAAGATACTCTAACCCAGTGATACTCAACTTGCAGCCCATGGGCAAAACCTGACCCCTGATAGGGTGCCAGGTGGCCCTCCAACCATCATCTTAATCACAATGAATGGTTCACTGTTTTTCACTGGAAGGAGGGACAGATATGGTAGTGTTGTATTATTAGGCTGTTCATAACAGAGAAGGTTCATTTTTGTGTGACGGACTTTTAGGCTAAGTTAAGTGCAGTAGGATCAGTCTGTGAGATCTGCAGGGGAAGACAGCTGTTAGCTGATCCTGATCCCATCAACGTGTATTTCAGACTAAAGGAACTTCAACATATTGTTCAATCTGTCCCTGGTAGGAGTGGCAGTTTAAGTTTCTGGTTTATTTTTATGAGTCATTCCAAGACTTCAGTGATGTGGAAGTGGAAGACATTAGCTATGTTTAATGTTGTATAAACTCCTTCAAATGATACCAAAGCATTTACAACTAACATATAGCAGTATTTATTAAATGCATTAAAATATATGATTTATTTGTCAACCCTTACACAAAGGTGATGTTGCTATAGTTCACTGAGAACCCTCATTTAAATGAGAATTTTCCTATTTAACCCAAACAGACAGCTCTTGAAAGTTACAAATGGTTTCCAATTGAATAAGCACAATTTCCTGATTAATTCAATACCAAATATGTGGAATTTGTAGCTTTTTAGACCAAGTTTGATTCAACAGATTTCTAAAAACAGCAGACAAAACAACAAGAAGCATTAAAACTGCTAAAACTAGAAATTAAATGCATCTCAGTCTTCCTAAAAGAAGAGAAAGTAACTTCAGGTTGATTTTAAAACAAATATGATCCACAGCATTTCTCTCTGTTTCCTCTCTGGGAAACATTCAGAGTCTGACACCAACAGATTCTTCACTGGATAACGCTGGGCTTTTAAATTAAAAAGAGAAAGGTACCAAACTTTACCCCACACAGCTGTGGTATAAAAACAAACACCAGTAATGTGACGGCACGTAGTGTTTTTGGCAACTTGTATAAGAAAAATCGCTGGATTTACATGTGGAAAAGTTACAACCCAGTCAGTCATCCACACTGACTCTACGTCACACTTCCCCTGAGACAACAGCATCTGTCTCAGGCAGCGAGCCTGAGAGGTCACAGACTGTGGTGAATAGTTCCCGTCCCGGTTATTGATGACTACTTGGCGAATCTACAGCACAAAGCTCAGAAATTTTTTTCATATTTTAATACACTGGGTTAAAAGGTTAAGTTAAAAAACACACTGCCTTTTAATGTTTATTCATTTTATCTGATAAATAATGCCATTATTAAAGTCTGTTAATTAACTCCTGTCATTAGAAAAGCATGTTGAGTGTCCCTGCTCAAACCTATGCCCTAAAACCAAGCTTTATCCTTCAGTAAACTGGAATTTCCAAGGAAAGACCCAATTTATTTTTTTCTTTTGAAAACCAGCTTGAAATGAAACACACACCAACAGAGTATTTTCAGTGGAGCGGAGACAGAAACCTGCTGAGGCTGATGTTCAAAGAGATAAAACAAGCGTACCCTGCCGGCGTAGTGGATGATGCAGAAGTCAGCCTTATCTTTGAGCTGGCGGGGCTTCTGGAACTTGGTGTGTGTGCCCTGCTCCTGGATCAGCTTGTCTACAAAGGTCTTGTCCGTGGCCTTGGGGAACCAGCACTCTTCATCCAGCAGAGCCAGCACTCCTGGAGGGTTGGCCTGAGGCAAAGGAAGGAACCACAGACTTCAGAGAGAGTGAACTGTACATGTGGTATTATTATTTAGCTGATGAACAGTTTCTGAGCACAGCTACATGACTCAAGAATAAGTGGCAAAAATAAGCAAGTATGTTTTTTTAAGTTTCTGTAGCTTCTCATTCACACTGACCGGCCTCTCAATGAGGTCGATGCAGGGCTGCAGGTCGAGGCCGAAGTCAATGAAGCTCCACTCGATGCCCTCCCTCTGGTACTCCTCCTGCTCCAGGATGAACATGGTGTGGTTGAAGAGCTGCTGCAGCTTCTCATTGGTGTAGTTGATACACAGCTGCTCGAATGAGTTCAGCTGTAGCAGGAAAGAAATACAGAGAAGAAAATTACTTTCACTGGAAATCTGTGTAGATGACAAGAACTCAAAACCTCAAATGTAGAGAGGTAACAACAAAAACAGAAATCATCAAACCAAAAGCATTCCTCTAGCCACAACAGGACAAAAAGTCTTCTTCAAAGATGAAAAATATCAAAGATCTCAATCCAAACCTGGAAAATCTCAAAACCAGCAATGTCCAGGATGCCAATGAAGGAGGCCCCCTGTCGTTTAGTTCTGTCCAGAGCTTTGTTAATGCGATGGACCAGCCAGCGGAACAGACGCTCATATGTGGCTTTAGCCAGGGCCTCGACAGCAAAGTCAGCCTGGAGGGAGAGACAGAAGAGAGGACAGGAAGAAGGGAAAAGAAATGGTGAGACTATACAGGGACCTTCACTTAAAATTTTAAGATTTTTAATTAAAACCATGTCAGCACCAAAGTAATGACATACATTTAAATGAAAAAATTTAATTTTTTAGCTTCTAAAACTCAAACATTCAGGTTTATCTAAAGAAGAAATGCAAATAATTAATCTTAAGATTATACATCAGCAAAACTTATTTGAGTTGGGCTCAAAACTCAAAAATCTATTGCAGTTCGTTGTCTTGAAAATGTTGAGCTGTCTCAACTATTTTTTACAGTGTAAAATGATTCTTCCATTCTCCAACTGGAAAGCCTATACACCGAGTTAAAACAGTTTTAATATTTCATCAACTAAAATGTGTCATAGCCTGTATCTATGGCTCGGTACCCTTTCCTCTAAATTTTGACAGTGGCTCATCTTCTTGAGTCTCCATAAGCTATGGTTGCCAAAAAACAAACAACAAAAAAAAAAACACGCAAGTCTTCAAGGAAAAGAGAGAATTGAATAGTTGCGGCTCCAGACAGATTTTTGGCTCTTTTGATTGTAAAGACTGCAGACCCCTGGTCTGGTTTAACAGTTTGATCTAAGTTTTATGAGCAATGTGTGATAAGATGTCGCCCCCCAACTTCATCGTGTAATTAAAGCGCATGTTTGTAATGAGATGCTGGTGGACTGTTGGGACCTCTAGTGGCAGTCGATGTCTCATGCTGCACCTTTAACAGGCAGAGAACAGGCAGGTGGGGGGTTGAGTCCGTATGATCCAGACATGCTTTCAGATGTCTGAGAAAAAATCTACCCAACACTGGACAAATGGACTCTGGGTTTTGGCAGGACTGTATAAAGTTAATGCTCCACATGTTTTCTGAGTCAGACTTGTATTATCATCTAAAACAGCTGAGACAAAAGCTGTATCCATTATGATCAGAGACCTGCACTTTAAATGGCAATGAATGATTCATCAACAGGAGATGTACTTTGGCGCCATTTTACAGAGGGTAAATCTAACTTTTGCTTGTGCCAAGAACTATTAAAAAAAACTGTTGTTTTTAAGCTCAGTGATAGGATGTTTCCTGCCTAAATGAACCATGGGAGTCATAGTTTATACTCATCTCCTCACATGTTTTAACTGTTTTATCAAAACACCAGATATTTTTTAATGCAGCTGCTATCTTTTCTACTCATCATTCAAGTGGGAGGTAACCAGTCAGCTAACTCTGCCTATGTAGAAAATGCAACAGACTTGAACTGCTGAAACCCTGGATGCCAGAAATAGCTCCTTCAATTATGCAACTCTATTACTCCATAATGAAATTTACTTGCAGTGGAAGAGACCTACTTCAGCTGCATTACTATACCACAGATCATCATTAGTGTTACTGAGGCTCTGAGCGAGAAAAAAAAATAAAGACACATTGTACATCGTGTTACACAGCTCACTGACCTGCTCTTTAGTCTGTGCTTTCTGGACGTAGTCTCTTCCCACTTTGATCCTCGGGGACAGGATGGCTCTGGTAAACTCCATTACATTCATACCCAGCAGATGACACAGCTTTTGAGCGGCTAAGAAACAGATGGAACAAGAACAGAATATGAAAGAAAATAATTGCTTTATTTAATGAGAATAGAAGGGGGCCACAGTAGGAGATTTCAAACAGTATATTTGACTTTTGACTTAAATTGTCTTGTCAAAATGAGAAAGAAAACATGAAGGAGAAATTATTCTCAAGAGTGATTAGATCGAGGAGGATCTAACCCTGTATTAATTTAACAGTAATGACTGTCTGCAAATTAAATGGGATGATTTAATCAATATTACAAACTAAAAGCCAAAGAAACTGAACTCAAGTAAAATGGTGGGTCAACAATGCTGTTTGCCTGTCAATCAATCAAACTTTAATTATAAAGCACTTTTCATAAAAACAGAATACAGTACAGAATGCTCCACACAACACAACAATACCCTCCTGAGCACCACACACCCACAGAAAGTACTTTGTAATTGATAAAGCACTAAAAAATTAGACAGGCACTCATTAAAAACAGGAACTGAGGAAGCAATATCATAAGAGAGGAGATACCAGAGGAACGGTAAAAATAGAAATAGAAAAATGAATTAAAATCAATCAATAAATAAGTGAAAAATAATAATGATAATAAAACAATAAAAGAAAAATTAGTGCAACAAAGACCCGAAAGGCAGAGGTAATAAAAGGAAAATAATCCAAAGAATAGATGATAAATAAGTTCATAATAATAGATAGATAAAATAAAAGAAGAGGAACTAGGAAAACAGATTAGGATGTAAAAATACATAATTAAATAGATAAAGTTCAATTAAAAGCCAAACTAATAAGGTTGGTCTTGAGTTTTCTCCTATAAATATCAAAGCTCTCTGTCACCCTCAGGTCTTCAGGTTGCTCCACAGACGTGGACCGTCGTAATGAAAGGAAGCCTGACTGTGGGTTTTTGTTCTAACCTTGGGGATAATTAAAGACCACTACCAGAGGACCTTAGGGCTCTGAGGGATAATAGGATAAAAGCAAATTTGATAAATAAGTAAGACTAAGACCATTCAGAGCTTCATAAACCAATAAAAAGATCTTAAAATCAATTCTGAAGCACACAGGAAGCCAGTGCAGTGCCTTTAAAATTCCTGATTAATATTATATAAGACGTTTCTTATGAAATGCGATGGGCAAAATGTGATATTTTACATGGCTGGAGATGCGGAAAAGTAGAAAAAGCAGGATCCGGTCTACATCAGCTCAGTCTAAAAAAACAACAACATCTGCTCCAGTCCTGAGTTCTGCTCGTCGCATTTGGGAATATCTGGCCGAGCTGCATCACCGGCATTAGACTCTCTCTCCCTGTCTCTCTGCATTAAGTGCCAAATATGCAGTGCCACATGTGGAGGAACTGAAAGGCCGTGCCCCATTTCCTTCAGGAGTAAATCCTCATAATGATGTGGCTTAATGGCAGTTTGACAAGACTAAGGCAGAGAAAAGACACAAATCATCAGCTCCTGTGTTGTGTGGACGAGGTGAGCGAGGCAGGAAGAGGAGAGGAGAGGAGTTGAAGTATATATGACAAGAGGAAAAGGAGGAGGAGGACCTGTTGACCTGTGAGCTCCGAGCTACAGGGTTATGAAGCAGATGTAAAAGGATTGCAACATGTGTGTGCGCGCGCGTGTGTGTGTCAGTGTTAATTTTGACAAGAATTTTTAATTTAGTTCTAGTCTTAGTCTCTTACTGAAAATTTTAATGAGTTTAAGTCATATTTTAGTCTTTTGTGTTTGTTTTGTTTTGCAATTGGAGAAGATTTTGTTAGATGTATTATTTGTGCTTTGAGATGCTGATTACTGTGATCTAATTAAGTTGTCTGCCTGAACAGAGTCAAATGTATTGTCTCGTCTTTATTTGTCAGAAAATACTGAACAGAGATTTTGTCATAATTTTTTTCATTTACATTGTTAGTCATGAAATAAAAGGATGTCAATAATTACTTATGGTCAAAATTTTCACTGATAAAGTTAACACCGGTGTGTGTGTGTGCGTGTGTGTTACCTACCAGTATTATCAGGCATAGATGCTTGGTCAGTGTTCCTCTCCTTCTTAAAGATGATGTTACCAAACTGAAGCACTGAGGACACCACCTTCAACATGGCTGCACATGTAAGAATCCAGAGAAGACGAGATTATTATAGAAAGACATCCTCTATCATCATGTGAATGTGTTTAAGGAATGGAACTGAGAACAAACAGGTTGGTTTCATGGTCAGGGATGAATTAAGAAGATCTTGATTACATCTAAATTTCATTGAGGATTATTTATAAATTAAAAACAATTAGTACTTTAGAAATGTAGTAAATATGTGTAAAATATGTATGGATGGGTATTGTGAATCAGTATTAAACGGGTACCGATTCCTGATTGGTCAGGAACGAAATCTTGATAAGTTCCTGGCCAAAGATAAAACCATCAGTATTTAAGTATGTTACAGCTGACAGGACAAAACATTCAAAAGTGTGGCCTCACAGCTAAAAGTAATAACTCAGGAAACTATGGTGTACATTTGCATTCACTATAAAAACTTTGATCTTTGCATCAGAAGGCTGTTTTTCAGCTCATCTATGAATACTGTATCTGTCCCTATTAAATAAACCACACATAAATAAATATTTCACTTAGTATTTCTACAAAAAAGAAAATTGATTTGTTGAATTGTCGAATCTTTTCAGATTTTTTTCATGCCATGTCTAAATTATGGCAAGTAATGTTAGTATCAATAAAAGTATCAATCAATACTGATATGGATAAGCAATAAAATGCTAATGATACCCAACCCTAAAAATGTGTCAAAACCATCATATTTATGTCAAAATCCCCTTTTTTTCCCTGTTCTTATAAAATCATGGCACAACAATAAGAACTGTCCGCTTGCATGGGGCAACTACAATACCATGCTGGGCAAGTAAATCTGGCAACTTACTTGCCCAAGTAGGCAAGTGGTAAAATAATTGAACTATTTTGATAGCTGATTAATGGCTAAAGTAATTTTTTGTGCAAAATGGAGGAAAATTCGACTTTTCTGAGCTGACTGTCATATTGTTCTGAATATCTTTGGGTTCTGGACTGACAGAACAAGACATTTAAAGACATCGCCTTGAACTTTAAAAAACTCAGATGGACATTTTTTTAAAATATTTTAATAATACTTTAGTTTCTGTCATTATTTGATAACCACAAATAAATAAAATAATTTTTATCGGGGCAGGAAAACACTGACTCCAGGCAAGCTGATTTTTGACCCACTTGCCTGACCGGGCAAATGAAAAAAACATTCACGTTGAACCTTGATGATGTTAAAATATGTCTGAAGACTCATCCTGCACTCATCACTTTATATTATTATGTTAAGCTCATACATTAATTCATCCAATCCTGTCTGATTTGGGGCGTAGAGCTAATCCGTCCATCATATAAAACCATCCTTGACTGGTAAATGTTGGGATGTAGTAGCTAGCAGAGGAAAATAATAGGAAGGGGTGCGTGTTTAGATATGTTGTCAAAATCTTTGTTGACATTTCCAGACAGGGATGGATGAGGTCTAATATATTAATTTCTCCCTTGTCCCTCGTGTGTGTGAACACTGACACGTCACAGTACAGAAGCCAAAGATGCTCTAACTGTCTTTTCACTGTGACTTCAACCTGAAAACAAACTATTTCTAAAACCACAAAATCAGAGGGACCCTGATAAATAATCTATACAACAGGCCATCTTACCAGACAAGAGCTTACAAAGACAAAACAAGTGAAAGCAGCCTCCTTAACAAACATACCCAGGATCTCCTCATGGCCGAAGCTCATGATGTGCATGGCCTCCATGGTCTCCTGGAAGTTGTCTTTGTCCTGCTGGCCGGGGATCGGGATGTTACCGTTGGACAGGAAACGGTAGTTGTTGAATCCTTCCAAAAGCAGGTCGGCTGTGGAAAGAAAAGTGGAAAAACATTTAGAAATATGGATATGATGCAATCTTTTTTTTCATCTTAAAAAAGGAAAGAACTCTCAGACCACAGACTGGATTTAGTGCTTACAGTTGTACACACCAACAACTATTTATATGAACTATGTATGGAAATTGATGTCTAACTTCCTGAAATCACGGCCCAGTCACTCAAGATAATCCACAGACCTTGTTGTTGTTGTTTCATTTAGGATCTACTCTGTGTTTTTTTTTTTTAGATTATTTTTTTGGCTTTTGCCTTTATTTGGATAGGGACAGCTGATGATATGACAGGAAAGGGGGTAGAGAGAGGAGGAATGACATGCAGCAAATGGGCCACAGGCGGGAATCAAACCAGCGACCGCTGCAGAGGACCAACAGCCTCAGTACATGAGGTGAACACTAACAACTGAGCTATGGGAGCACCCCTAGGACCTACTCTCTTTTGACTAGAAAGAAAGTAGTTCATACATGAAACTCCTCATGACAAGGTCTCTGGATTATCATGAGTGAAATGTCCCTTTATGTCAGTATGCATTACACAGTGTAATCTAATTAGTTATTTTTAGAATTATGAAACACTACTGAGTAGGGCTATAATTTAAAATAATACCAAAACCTTTTATCTGCAAATTTGTAGCCAACAAGGCTATACAACCACAAACAGGCCAATGAAAACAATGAAATACAGACAAGAAACAAAACAACAACCCTGCAGCAGGCACAGATTTTGAGACATGACTGTGGCAGCTGAGCTGAACAGAACAGGAGCTGGGAGTAATTTATACTGAAGACAGCGATGACAAAGAGGATAAAAAGTAACCAGATGGTATAAAAGCTCAGTCTACTTACATTTGAGGTGCTCTCCTGCTCCAGCCAGCAGCTGGTAGAAAACGTGGAAGGTGCGCTCATCTTTGGCTTGACGAATAGCTCTGGATTTCTCCAGCAGGTCTGACACAGAATGGTCAAAGAATAAATCTATCTGGTGGGTTAGTCTCATGTTGAATTCAGTATTCTGCTTCAACACTGTTTTGGGGAAATTCCAATAAACCCTCCTGGCAAGCCTCTTTGTAAATATCTCACCCACAAGGCCTGATGAGCAGAATGCTAATCAATTCTAGTGAATGGTTTTAAAACAGGATACAGGTTTCAATGTTGGCTCCAACAATGTATCCGGTGACATCAAAGTTGATCCGGATGAATTTCCCCTGCAGAGATGAACATAAGATAAATACTCAGGAAGTGCACGAGACAAGATACACAGAAATCAATCTACAACATAATGAGTCTGCTGAAACACACAGCGAGGAGCATCTGATAAATGTAATGTTTATAGAATAACGTACTGAGAGTCAGCAAGAAGCATCCATAAACATTATGCCAGATGAGCAGTATGGAGGCATTTTATGTTTTTTTTTTTCCAGTTGTTTTTTACGTTTTAAAAGTGGTCACCATTCACTTCCATTGTTGGGGAGGTTCTGCAACACCTAACTACATGAGGGTGAGTAGATAATGACTGAATTTTCATTTTTGGGTGAACTATCGCTTTAAGAAAACTCTGAACAACTTAGAAAAATAAAATGGCTACTCACTACGACTATGCTGTGACATGAAACACCGTAAGACATCTACATTTAATAAAAAATGTAATTACTAGGTTGGCCCGTTACAAGGTTTAATAGCCTAGAAATAGACTTCGATCTTTTAAAATGTTTTTTCCAGCAGAAGTGAAGAGTACAAATCAAAACCCCACCTAAAACACAGTTTTGTCCCAATTCTCAAGAATGAGAGCAGTACAAAGCAATATTTATAAAAACTGTAGAATAACTTTAACATAACAAAAATGATGTTCAATATCTTTACAACAACTTCACTTGGGCTCACATCAACACCAGTACATTTCAGTACTGAGCTATAGATTATATGATGACATCATCATGTTGTCATTGATGAAAAATGGAAACTGTTTTTACAGTCACAACTGGCCAGGATTCATTTTAAGAAGCAACACAGTAATTAGTATTCTAGAAGAAAATTCCCAGTGGTGAATTAATTTGACTGATTAATTCACCACAGTAATTCTTAAGCCGAGACTTTACTCATGTCCCTCTTGTCCTACGTCAACAGTGTCTGTCTGCTGAGTGGAGTTGCCTCCAGTCTGAAAGGATCCAGCACATCAAAGGCATCATTAATGAGTAGCAGGCACCTTTTACTTACAGGAAAAGTAGGATAATTACATTACTTCCACTCAGTTTTACCTCTGCTTCTTCTCAAAACAAAAGAACTTTCTAGAAGATACAAAAACGTAACCTAAATCTGATTCAGGTGCCAAATTAAGATCAGACAAGGTGGTGCTGTGACAGGAGGAGGCTGGAGAGTAGACGCACATTAAGAATGCAGAGCATCATTTTTCTGTACTTACAAAACGTGATGAGTTGTCATTTTTCACCGTCTTAGCGTTCCCAAAGGACTCGAGGATGGGGTTGGCTTGTAAAAGCTGGCGTTCCAATTCACCCTGACAAAAAAACAAAACAGAGACATTGCAGCAGTTCTTTGTCACCACATGAAAGTAGAAACGCAACAAACAAGAATGAAAATAATCATGAGCCACTGATTTTCACTGACAACTGAAAAAACAAAGATAAGCATGCAGACAAAGACAGCAGACAGAGTTTTACACAGTAAGATCTCACATACATTAACTCTGTACAGGTAATCTGAACAAAGGCAGAAAGAAGATGTGATGACAGTCAGACTTCTAAAAAAAAAGAAAAAACTACATGACTTTACCAAGTCCTTTAAAAGAACTAGGCAAGAAGGATTAGTATGTGACGATGGACAGTTTCCTCACAGATTTATCATATTCTTACTGGTCTACTGTTTTTTGAATCTCAAATAACATTTCCACAGCTACGTCACAGATGTTAAATGTAACCTGACTGAATTTAATTTGGAGAACAAAATATTAACAAGATTTCACTGCTCTAATACACAGATAATGTAATGATAATGTGGTAATATATGGGGTTATTTGGCTAAAAGGAATTGAATAAATTAAGCACTTAATCATCATAATTATTTTGATGTGTATGGTTATGAATGTTCTAACAATATTTCTTTTGTATGGTGGTTCTCTTTTTTCTGGAGGTGTTTTTCAGTTGTTCACAATGTTAAAGATACTACAAGGAGTTTTTAACTGATTATGAAATATTCTTAATTTATTACTGATACCTCTACAGTATATGATCTACATGAGCAAACGATACCATCAGGCAGCTGATCGTTACTGTAGCTGTATAGTTACTCTAAATGTCTGTGACTGGGTCAGAGTGTCTGTGAAACCAGATGAAATGAGCCTGAAATCAGGATAAAGAGGGAACATCTTTATGTGATAAAAGATTGAGAAATGAAAAGAGAAACACTGCAGTACTACTCCAGTGAGTAAAAGTATGGTCAGAATGTCATCATATAACTTCTTTATCATCAAAACAATTCTAAATGTTTAAGGAACCATCCTTGTTTGTAGATCAGTTAAAAATGTATCTGATTAATGCTTAGTTATTTGTAGAGAGGCCTGAAGGGAGGGGATGGGATTGCATTTGTTTGGACACTTGCAAAATCTAGCTCACTCTTGATGGTCGTCTCCAAGATTAACAACCCAGGCTTTACTAATTTATCAAGCAGAAAATCCAAACACTTTCTGTTTCCACTTTATAAAAGCTGTTATTTGCTGCTTTTCTCTATTTTATGACATTGTAAATGAAAAATCTTTGGGTTTTGAACAAAATCAGCTATTTAATTACTTAGCCTGGTGCTTTATCTCGACATTTTATAGACTAACCAATTAAGCAAATAATCTGGTCACATGTAAGAAACCAAAATGCTGAAAGCATTAGTTCTTGGCAGTGGACTTGAGACTCTCTCAAGCACATAAACTACAAACTAATCCTGTAAAGATGGTGATCATAAAACCTTCCACAACCGGGCGAATCCATCTGCTGACATTTTATTTTTTGAAGTTTAAATTGAAAGACACCGAGCCCTGCTCTGACTGAAGACTAATGACAAATCACCCTCCTTGATGGTGATTTGAGAGAAGATTTCTGGGAAAAATCTGGGCCTTTAGTTGCCAGACAGCCTCTCTATCATGTCAGGAAGAATGTGTCCACAACGCACAACAGAAACACTGGATTTTTTTGTCAGCCTGGAGACTTTAAGAGGCTGGATAAATAAATAAGTGACTTATGCAGATGTTTGGACAGGTGGCCCGCTCTGCTTCCATCAAAGCCACATTGTGGGCTTCGTCACAACCAGAGAATCCAAAATGTCTGAGAGGAAAACAATCTCTTCTGCGATGTTACTTTTCTTCTTGTGGCTCAGTGGAATATTTTCCCATTACGTCAAAAATAGCTTAAGGTTTGAGGAGGACATTTTCCACCAAAAAGAACTCTGCGGGATGAGGAATCAGCAGCGCACTCAGGATGTGAGACTTGTAATGTGATCTTTGGCTGAAGAGCATGATGGGCTGCTTTTAATTGAGTTTTTGAGCAGCTGGAATGAAGCGGGGCTGAGCTGGATAAACCTGGTGCTCTTCCAGCTAGCAGAGAAGAGGCAAAGCTCACTGAGGAGTCAAACCAAAAAGCCTTTGTTTCTGTGTAAACACTGGCCTGTGGTCCAACTTGGTAGTTAAAATTGCTCATTGGCAACCTCTTCCCATCTGTGTGGTCTGCTGTACGCACATAAAAACAAAGAGCAGATTACAAACACCAGCGGGGGGCCAATTTAGCAGCATTAGAAGCTGACCCACATTCCTGTT
This sequence comes from Lutjanus erythropterus, assembly GCF_056507025.1. Taxonomy (NCBI): domain Eukaryota; kingdom Metazoa; phylum Chordata; class Actinopteri; order Lutjaniformes; family Lutjanidae; genus Lutjanus; species Lutjanus erythropterus. The sequence continues at coordinate 41,641,212 of NC_139319.1, read as the reverse complement.
TTAAAGTGAGCATGTAAGACATCAGACAGAGCCGCTGCTCCACTTGAGGTGGCCAATAGTTGTCAAGGTGTGATAAAATTTAATCAAACAGACACCTCAAGGCACATTATCAGTCACTAAGAATACATCCGGTCATTCAAAAGCTATAAAAAAAAAAGACTCTTCATCATCACCTTCAAACTGATCATTTATTTTTTAACACTTTTCTGCCTTGAGAGAAAACATTTCCAGGTCATAGCTACAAGTATGTCTCTTATCACAGTGCAGGCTGTTTGGCAGGCTGTGAGGCAGCACTTTAGGATGGATTGAGTGGAGTCAAAGAGGATCAGTCAAAACTGTTCCGCTAAATCTTACGAGGCCAGTAGTCGTGCGAGTGTATTCACTGCTCAACATCTGCTCCAAAGGTCACGAGGCCAGACAAATATTACAAGTGGCTCTTTTCAGCAGCAAGAAAGAGGAGAACACTGCTTTGGAACTGGCTCGCAGTATTTAATCTGGACAGCAAATAACCAATGTGGAGAACTCGACTGAACCAGCAGAGCTTTGAGGCCAAAGAGGTCCTGCATCAACCACCAGGTCTACATCAAATGATGGACCTACTCTGGAGTGGGGCCAAAGCGAGCCCGACTCTCCTCCAAGCGGGCTGCGGTGACGTGTCACCGGCCGCAGCCAACCAGTGGTGACCCTCCTTTCTGCTCAAACAAGTGACTGTATTCAGCTCGTGTGTGCAGGAGAGAAAGATGTTTCTAAAAGTCTTTTTCTGTTCAGCTCTCAGTACTTTTGTAGTTTCTAACATAATCTTCATGTTTTGAAGTTTAGTTTCTGTCCTGTGTCACTGTTTGTACTTTCAGGTATTTGCATTATGTTACCATTTCATATTTGCTTTCAGTTGTGTCAGAGTTGTGTGAAGTTACTGCTGAGGAAACCCCCTGAATGAAAACATGTTTGTGCCGATTCAAAATTATTATGCAGAATTTAAGGAAACAGTGTGTTCATCCCAGAGACGAATATGAACGGTTTATCCACAGCCATCTACAGCTGCCTGACTCGAGCCTCCTCGAGCTCGTCTTCAGGTAAAAGACACACCTTCAGGCAGGTAGCCCTGTTATAATGGAAATGCAAACCCCTGCTGCGCTGGGCTGATGGGCTGAGTCAAACCATGTCGAGCCAGGCCAGCTCTGTGTATAGAAAAGGGCCACTAGCAACTTACTTGCCCAACCAGTCAAGTGGTAAAAAAAGAATTACAATTACATATTTTGATAATTGGTAAATGGTTAAAGTCATTTTTTATGCACAAATGGACAAAAATGCTGTTTTCAGCCTCTCAAAAATGGAGATTTCTTGCTCTTCCCAATTTATTATCATAAGTGAATATCTCTGGGTTTTGAACTGGCAAAAGAAATATTTGAAGAAATCTCCTTGAACTTTGAGAAACTGAAATGGACATTTTTCACCATTTTTTGACATTTTATAGACTTTCACTAGATTAAACATGAAAATTAACTTTAGTCTTTGTTGTTATTTGATAACCGCTAATAAATAAAACAATTTGTACAGGGCAAGTAAACATTAACTTTGAGTTCTGACCCACTGGGCAAGTGGAGGAAAAAAAAACATTAATGCTGAATCCTGAAAAGTACACAGAGTCTTATGGCTACGTGCTTTAGGTGTTTTTCAAACTGTAAGATCTGCAACTCACATAACTAACAGTATTTACAGGTGAAAAGTAGAACGTTAAGCCAGCAGTTGTTGATTTCACCAGCTACAATGTCAACTGTTGGGGGTAAATTTAATGGATTGTAGCTAATCCACTTCACTTTTGTGAGTTGGCAAACCAACAAAAAGGAAATTCACGTTGCCTAGCTAATATGCTCTCTAGATGTCAGTGTGTGAATATTTGTTTGTAAGTATATTTAAAGATGGTTTCATTGCTGAAGAAACACCACTCTGTATCATATTTGAGATTTGACAAAAATAAAGAAAAGGCTGTGAGTCTTTGCTGGGTTTTTTTGTTTGTTTTTGTTTTTGTTTTTTTGTTTTACAAAAATGATCTGGGTGATCACCTCAAATTAATTTCAGAGCTGTAGCTGCTAGCTTGGTAGTTGTTGAGTACAAATGAAAGTTAGAGGAAAGAAGTGTCAGAATTTCGCAGTCAAGCGTGACATATTGTTTTCAGCTTGTCACATTAAAAGAACTGTGATTTTTAAATTTTGGGGCCTGTCCTGTCAGTTTGTGAATATTAGTTTGAGCTGTTTCAGTACAAAGTGTCAATAGTATCAGTTAACTTACCAGCAGGACATTATTACTATAAACTGCCCAACTATGCAGTTAACTGAATATTTTCTATAAATATTTTCTATAAATATTTTAATACCACTAATGTCATATCTTAATGCATGTGAAGTACATTTTTTTTGTTAAACAAAATTTAGTCAAATCTACTACGAAGCTGACTTTTCATTGACCGACAGATCAACTCTGGCTTGTGCATCAACAAAAAAAAACAAAAAAACACTACATTACTTGATCTGATTCTGTTCATGTAGAAACACTATATAGTCAATCATATCTCAAATAGTAGAAATTTCATTTTGTGCCTAAAGATTGTTAAAAATAATTGTCAGTAGATATTTTCTTCCAATTGTTAACCTCAAATCAGCAGATAATAGACTTGTGTTGCGGGACATGCACACGGGCTGAACAATGTGCCAAAAAAAAAAAAAACATATTGCAATTATTTTGATAGATACTGTGGTATGAGTCATGATTTTAATGGGAATGGAATTTTTTCCATTTCATTTTAACTGAAAAAAATATAAAAATTATGATGCTGTCTTTTCTGTCAGGGTCTGTACCAAACAAACATGTTCCCTTGCATATGGAGAATATGATTTGTTGGCTGGTGCATCTCTGTAGCTCCACAATGCTTCATTTATAATGGTATGTCGTAAGACATTTTACCTTTATTAAAAAATTGCAGTGCCTATGATCTGGATATTGCACTTGGTCATATTGCGGTTTCCATTTTGATTAATTGTTCAGCCCCGACATACATCGCTCACAGTTCTTCCCAAATGACAAGCTGGAACTTTGAGGCCAACAGAAATCAAACTAGAAACCAGTGTTAACATGCCAGCAGGAATGTAATGTTAATAATTTGCTTCTTAATACAGAGAAAAACATAACATGACACATATCAGCCTCATGGTGGCCCATTAGTTCATTAAATGAAGTTTAGAGCAGTGAATGATTCCTATGAGAGCAGATGTCCTCACACTATAAGTCAATGTTAAATGTCTGAAAGAAGCAGATTCTAATTAGCGAGGACAGGAAGTACAGATCATGCAATGCAAAAGTCAAAGCAAAACTACAGCAAGTGGGTTAAAGTGGATGGGAAGCATCTACTGCCCAATTCAGGCAATATTCAAGAGTTAATATAGTCAGTTATTCTTCAGAGTAAAAAGTTGGTGGAAACAGAGTCGGTAAAGCATCCCGTTTATATTGTAAGTGAGGTGAGATACATGAAAAACTACATACTACTCACATAAAACAGGGCTCCACTCTGTAGGATATGGGGAGATTCAATTGTTATTATGGAAAATAATAAACTGCATTAATGTCATGGATACAAATGAACCTGCACTTCAAGCTAAACATTTTTAAAATGATGCATTAGCGTCAGAATCTAAGCAGAACCTAAAGCAGTCTGAGGATGGAATTAGAAACGGGTGTTATTCTAATACCTCAGTGGTCTATAGTCCTGCCCCTTAAAACAAAGATTTCTAACTATTTTATAGCAAAATTTCATACAACCAAGACTGCACAATGGCTACCACAACAAATGCATGTGACTATATTTCACAGTGTGAATCACAACAACAGCGAGCAAACTTACAGTACAGAACATCTGAACAAAGTAAAAGTCAGTCACATAAAATACAACAATCATGCCACTTTAAATTTACTTACAACTGCATTTTGTGCCTGACAGAGAGAGAACATGTAAAACTAAATATGCTGTTCTCAGTACATTTTTACCAAATAGAATCAATTAAGTCTCAACTGTTACTTCTGGTATCATCATACTTGTGTACACTATTTGATGAGCCCTTAGTAGGCTCATGTAAAACAGAGATTCAATGAGTCCATTTGAGAGAAAGTAAAATGTGAGTGTAGCATGCATGGTGGTGTGAAAGAAAGCATAAAGACTTGCCTGTAGTTTCACTGGCTTTGGTGATTCTGGCTGTTTGTGTTACAGATAAACAAATGCAAATTATTAGATTGTGTGCACACAAATCCTGTGCACAAAGCCATGTCACCTATTATGTATACTTTTACCTGTTTTATTGTGATCAGTGCATCTCAGTAACTTGTGACTTTATTTTTTCATTAGAATCTCAAAGAGGCCCGCAAATATCACACCTCAACCAAACTGCTCTTTAGTTATTTTCTAACCGTTACCCTGATTACTGCATTATATAGTGTAAGGTCAAAAGAGTAGCCTAGGGCTGGTTTCACAAAGATATTTTAGAGATTAATTTACCCATATCAGATTTTTTGTTAAATCTTTACACCATTTGTGAAACATTCCAAGAAAAATGTCTTTATAACTGTTCACTTCCTCCAAATGTCACATATTTTCTGCTGGGGTAAACAGAGCTGAGTGGTTCAATATGCTCATTGAGTCGGCCATTTATTTTATTTTGAAAAGGTCTTAATGTACGCAGAATTTATTGTGCCGTAGTCCTACTTCAGATAGTTGAGGACTAAAGTGCTTTGTGTAACGGATGAATTTAGACATTATCTGAGGTCTGGATATCTGTTATAGCTAAGCCATAGTCAATGTCTGTCTTTGTGAAACCAAGCCCAGGTCTTAATCATACAAAGATATGATAAAGCATAGTGGTAGAGTTCATTTTTCAAACAAATGTCAGCATTTCAACACATTTCTCTGGGCTCTTTCAGTTCAGGCACTGCTAATCTAAATTAGAGAGATGAGAGAAGAGAATACTCACGGGAATGTTGTGGTCTTTTCTTCCTTTGTGGGAGGAGGCAACATGTGCCAGGTACTGAATGACCTTTTTTGTGTTTTCTGTCTTGCCAGCTCCTGACTCACCTCTGTGACACAAAAGAAGATGATGCACACAAAAACAGACATCCTCAGAACAGTGTGTGTGAAACATTTAACACAGTAACACCTTAGGCACTCTGTGATCTTAAAAAACTGGATCAAACTGTCCTCCTTTAGCTTTACAGATTTCCAGGTGCTTGCATCTGAGGACAGAACACCAGCCCCGTCCGATTTTGTGCTACAGAGAACTGACAAATAATTAAAGTGACAGTTCACCCCAAAATCAAAAACACATGCTACTTTCTTTCTGCAATAGAATCTACTGGAACTACTTTAGAATCTATGGTAATGCTTCCTTTTCTACTACAAAGAAAGTAGTTCCTACATGACACAGCTCACAACAAGGTGTGTGGATTATTTTGAATAACTGGGTTATGATTTTTGTAAAGACACACTGGTTTTTGTGCCATTTAGTCACATTATATTGGAGAGAAGGCAGACATCTCTATAATATTTCCAAAACTCTGCAACCAAAACCACCTAGATGGATAAATAGCACTACATGCCAGGGAAAAAATATGTATTTTTGAATTTCGGGTGAACTATCCCTTTAAGACTCAAACTAAAATACTGGTGTGTGTCTAATCATGTGTGTCTTTGCAATATTTGGAGTGTCAGTCCAGTTTAGGCCTGTGGTTGCTGGCATGTGGATGCGCAGCCTGCCTCTCACTGCTCTGTTATACAGAGACCAAGGCACAGAAAAACAGGGAAGAAATCTTCTCAAGTCCGCCGAGCCGTGCAAAAACTTTGGGGGGAGCGGTTTACATTTAGAGCATACTTGAGGTTTTACAGTAAGTGCAAATTTGCATACACCAAGTATGCACAAAATATTGTTTTGCTTTCAGACTGAGTGAGTGTGATGTGGCTGACAGTAAAGACAGGGGGAGCGGTGTGTAAGTGCTGTCAGTCTCGTTGGCTACTGTGAACAGAGGCTAATCATGGAGGGATTATGTCAATGTTTCTGTTGTTGGCCTCGGACTGCTGGCTGTTAGATTCCTCTGCTCCTTCACTTCAGCCATATAAACACGGAGTGCTGACTCAAACATGTCTTAATTGTGGCCTCAACATTTTGTTAGCATGTCCATATTAAGTATTATAGTGTTTCATACTAGTCCAGGGGTCTGCAGCTCTGGAGCCATATGCAGCCCTTTAGCCCCTCTCCAGTGGCTCTTTGTGGCTTTAATGAAAAATGATATGGAAATGAATAAAGGTGATTTTATTTTTACACTTTAATTTCATTTATCATAGTTATCATAGGTGTACAGTGTACAAAAAAGTTTAGAAAACTTAAGTGTTGCTGCTGTATGTAAATTTACTTGATAGACTGTGACTGTAGGTAATGATATAGCAACGTGTGAAAGAGGAATGTTCAAGGAATGCAGGAGTTCTTGTGTTTGGCAACGCTGTGTAACGTTGATTAGCATCCATTTAGGCTGCCAGGTAGAGTCACTCAGTGCACTGGGGCTGATTGTTTTTTTTGTTTTTTTTGACCAGTCAATAGGTTGAAGTGGGAAGAATTTCAGTTGATCAAGATTTTCTTTGGTTGACAACAGCCCTATGATATTTTAAAGTATCTTTCTTTGTACAACACAGTAATGCATTTAAATATACACGCAACACAGTATACAATATTCACGTAAGAAATTACAGCATATTTTTTTTATTGCAAGTGAGAGGTGTTAATTTAATTCTAGTAAGTATGTGAAGATTTTTTATTTAAAGTTTGAACCACTGTTCAAAAATGTGAAAAAATTCAATCTGTACCGATTATTCAGATTAGATTCTATTAGTTTGAGTTTGAATTACATCAGTTTACATGTTAGTCTTCATTTAGTCAAAAATATGTTGTATTAAAGTTGACTGATTATCTGAGTGTAATCAAAGTTTTTATCCCCCATGTGTATACATAAGGGTCAAAATAGCACAAACACCTCACCATTCAGCCTGCATCAATAAAAACAGCTGCTGCATGGCTCATGTCTTGATAGTCTCTCTGGCATTTTCTCCTGTCAACTCTCGACACTTGTCACTGAAAAGACGCCTGAGGGCTGCGTAGCAGAAATGTCAGGCATTTCACAGACCCACATTTCTCACTTTTTTTCTCAAGTACTGACAGTCTGGACAGTGTCACGAAGATACACAATTTAAAATAACCGTCAAGGCCCCTGAGGCAGCTGGTTCACTTGCACTGCCCGTGAACTTGTGTAATTACCAGTAAAATGCATTATTGTCACTTTCATTTAATTCAGACACAAAGAGAAAAAGCCACAGGGAAATAGAGTTGTCCACATGATGTTATTTCTGAGAAGTTAAAGCAGGAAGGAGACATGCAATATCTCAGAGATATAAGACTCAAAAGCATGTGTCTGGGCACCTGGAATTGTTTTAGCAACACTAACTTTAATATGCTGCAGTTTCAACAAAGCACAGAAAGTGTTTATATAAGATTGAGGTTCTAAAATAAAATTCATGCAGTAGTTGACTGAGCCTGTATACTCACGTGCAAAGAATGGATTGATCCTCTCGATCTGTGGGAGACAAGAAAAGGGGGAAAAGGGGAGGAAAAAAAAGTCAATATCAGCAGTCTGTCAATGATTCAGTCTCTTCTGTGCTCTCACAAGGTTTTCATCACCAAAACATTGTGCCGAACATAAAGTCTTATCAGCAGAATGTGGAACTGAAGGTCAAGCTCAGTGTGTGTGCATGTGAGCAGCCATCAGATGTTTCAAATATCATGTTTTTCACAGCCTGAGACTGGTTTTTACCAGAACGGGAAAATGATTTTTGTCGGGGCGGATTTTTCAGTAGGCTCAGGCTTCACAGCATTTCACCGCAGGTACTTCCTGGAATGTAATGTCAGAAGTGCAAAGACGCGGTGCTGTGAAGTCAAATCACTGCACAGGAGAGATAAGGCAACTGTAATGTCAGCTCTGTATCGGCAAATACAGGATGCTGACGTGGAGTAGAATTTTGAGACTTACACTACGGCCAGTAATCCCTGAATTTATTCAATCAAGTACAGATGGTTTATTAATTAAAAAAAAACAGCAGATACATATGTAGGCTAAATTCTGCTGCTAGGAGTCCCTCACATCAGAACAATAACAAAAGACATTTTGATGACATCATGAAGTTGAGTGGGATAATGGGAATTGCTGTTCTTAGTGTTCAACAGCCAAAAGGCCAATTAGGTATTATGTTCACAAGAATGGGACAGAAGGACAACTCATAAACATGACGCCCCCAGGGTTTTTAAAAAATTCTGAATTACAGAGGTCCTGCAGCATACAGCCATGAATGTGCACAAAAAATTTTAAGTTGCTCCAATAGTACAGACAGCAGCTTGACTGCTCATGCACTCACACATGACAGATTATGCCAGGCAGAGATAATAATTACAGTGATAGCAGACTGCATACAACCTAGCACTTGAACTAATAGTACAAGAATGTAGACTATTATACTGATGGATCTCTACAAATGTCAGCTGGATCAATTAAATGAAATGTGCACAAGTTTGACTGAATAAAGCATCAGCCACTTACAGCATGATGACACAAATAATGATCCAATTCTTTTGTTGTCTAAAAATGTTAATGTGTGCTGTGCTGAGTGCAATTAGCCCTGCGGTCATGTGGCTATAAAATATGACATCTAATGTGTGTCCATTAACCACCGGGGTATTCCAGTTTGCAGAGTCTTGTGAGCTTGGAGTGAGACAGATCAGAGTCATCTAGAGGCCCTACAGGGGAAATAATGGTGATGATGTCATGGGAAAAGAGTACTCTGTCTTCCTGTCAATGCCCCCCACCGGGACAGGACCTCCTGTCCACTCACATGGCTGACTGAGTGGCAACAAGTCCAAAGATTAGATAAAAGTCATCAGACTCCACTAGAGCACATAAACATTTTAAACTGTCTAAATAAAGGTCCAGTGTGTAAGATTTAGCAGGATCTATTGGCAGAATGTGGCAGAAATGGAACATAATATTCACAAGTATGTTTTCATTACTGTATAATCACCTTAAAATAAGAATCATTGTGTTGTTGTTACCTTAAAATGAGCCCTTTATATTAAGGCTGCAACTACCAACTATTTTCATCATTACACTTCCACACACATTCTGATTCCTTTGTACCTTTTCATTCAATATTCTATGAAAACAGTGACACCAGCTACCGATATGTCAGCGCTAGGGATAATGATGATTAATCAGTCCTTCAGAATTTGGTTGATCAAGTAAAATGCAATCACTCGACTATCAAATACAAAATTATTTTTCTGACCGCACTCCACATACTATTTGATATTCAAGTACATTAATTTAATATGCCGGCCGTTGCGTCTGTCAGAGAATACGCCTACATTGCTGTAAAAATAAAGCTATGATTGAGAAGGAAAGAAACACATTTGATATTGTTTGGTTTCAGCAACATTTTTAATTGTTAAATAGCAATTAATCAATTAATTGATTGTTAATTTTACCGGTGATCTTTTAAGGAAAGTGCTTGCAGTTTGCAACCCTAGTCAGGACTACTGAAGTTTGGATTTACCAAGTCTACTCAAACTGCAAACTTCATCCTTACAGAAGAACCAGAAACACAAAAGGGAGACTACAAAAAAACTGAAATGCCATCAAAAATTTAATAGAGAATGGACTGCAGGAGTTTAAATGGATAGAATATGACACAGGAGGATGTAATGGACTGAAGCGTGTGCTCCCAGTTTCCACACATAGCCAAGAAAGCTTGTTTTTCACCAGAAATACCACATCACAATTCATGGGAAAAGTGGACAACACAATGTCACAGTTAAAGAGCAGTGATTAGCTGCATTGAAATGCTTTTTTTCTATCTTGGATTTATGTAAGTTTACATTTGGGCCACCAAAAATGTGCTTCAGTCACCAAATTTATAAGCTTGGTGGCCTGTGAGACCTGTGCTTAGAAATATTAGCGTCTATTCCTGAAGGTGTCTGTAATCTACAAGTTCACCACTAGATTCCACTAAATCCTACACACTGGTCCTTTAACTATGTGAATTCAAATAAGAATTGAAATCCCACTCATCCTAAAAACGTTGTATATAAAAAGATCTTCAATAATGATGATGCCACTATAACATGAAACCAAATAATATGGCTCTATCCCCAAATACCAAATGCAGCTACATTATATTTGTGGGTTGGACAGTTTAAGATCAACTGTGCTTCTGCCTCGTTTCATTCTAGCGAAGACAGTCTCCTGGATCTTTTATTTGATGAGTAAGAGCCTGTTCATCAAGAGGCCGGCTCTCAGAGGCCATTAATACTGTAACTGTATTGCAGAATCTACATGTTTGTTAATTGAAAGAGTTACCAGTGATTGGCAAGCTGGTGCATTAGTAGATTAACTCAATAACTCAGTGTCTTGGTCACAGTAACTCAGGAAAAGACAAAGCTTCTCTGATTTAAAACACAGCCTTGTGACTGAACAAGCCAATTTCAGCTTCAGCATTTATCCAAAGATAGTTTTCTAATATTAATTCAGTTGCTCACTAACAGTCTGAAAAAAAGCCTTGCTCTCGAGTTTGCCCTCAGCAAATGGTTGCAAGGCAACAACAGCTTGCAAATTAACTGACTTTAGATCTGAAGTGTTATAACAACAGGCAGAAAATGCAACAAACTGATAAAATAGAACTTCTTTGTTCCTTAATCAATGAATACAACCCACGCTGTGTCAGACAGGCCATCAAAACCTGCTGAAGCGATCTAATCATGCAACATAAAAATAGGATTTGTTGCAAAGGAATAAAAACTGCTGGATGAGAAAAGGAAAAATAAACTCAGTGTGGATGAGTTCCTCTGCCGTTCCAACAACAAGTGAACAGGATATACTTGATTCAAATCACAGTGGTAGAGGTGGCTGGAAGAGTGAGCTGATCATTTAACCAGGTGGTTAACGTGGAGAACGTCACATGTGCAGTGTCCACCAGGAGTGAGCGATTGGATGAATATCTCGTCCATCACCAATGGTCTGAATCCATCACTGGTTGTTGGGTTTTTTTTTGGGGCCAATTCATTTTGCTAATGTAATGGTCTGCAGTGTTATAGTCACTGCTCCACACTCTCATCCAGCAGCAAAGGACATACCCACTTAGCTGACTGCACTGACCTGGGTGACGAGTGAGAAGAGTCTTTGCACTCTTTTCATGTAGTGAATTAAGGATTTAACTCGACCAAACCTGAGTTGGTGATTTTTGGAAGAGGGGACAGGCTAACAAAGATGGTTTTGGTCAGTTTGAATGAAGTGTGTTTTATGAGAACTTAACAAGCCAGTTAAGCTCACCTTAGTTCTGTAAAAGAAATAAACTTTAAAGTCAGAAGGTGTGTGTTTTTTTCTTTGTTTAAAAATGAAAATCGGTGAGAATATTTAATTTCTTGACACTCTGTGAATTTATTTTGTTAATTGGGTGTAGTTGAACGTACACAGCATGTAACATAGTGAATTCGCCACTTGCACACATTTTCCAGCTGAGACTCGAGAGGACAAGATGTGAGTGTGTGTGTACACATCACCCAACCCTAGTGTACACAGTGCACTTAAATAACAAAATGATTTGACTGACAAAAAAGTCAATAGGGATTTAAATTTTATACCAAGATGGAACAAACTCTCCAGGCTTTATTTAAAAAAATAGAATGATGAAGGATAAGAGCTTTCCCATGTGACCAGTGAACAGGTATGGGTATAAAACAGCTACTAACATAAAATAGAAGAAGAACTAAAACCCAATATAAAATAGGTGTCTGACTTGTTCAGATACGTAGTAATAAGGTTTAGTATTGATCTGAGCAGTGACCTCAAATCAAACTAGTGAAAAAAACTGCCATTATTTTCTATTCACATCAAAATAAATCAATTCTACATTAGCAATCAAAATAGGTGTGCTACATAAGACCAATTAAGTACACTTTTTTAATCACAATTTTCACTAATATGGGAAATCAGCACAAAGGTATTGGTAGAAAAAACAGCTTTTTTGTGTTTTTGTCAGAATTTTTACGGAAGATGGCAGGTAATAATGCAAAGGTACCTTTGGGTTAGATAGGCAGGGACAGTCCTGTACAACCTGGACACCCGGAGCAGTACCCAAGATTAATCAAAAATTGATATGTACTTTCTCCAATGTAGCTTTTTGTGAAAGAATCAAGCCTCTGAAAATCTATAAATTACCACAATACAAGAAAGAAAACTCAGGCTCTGGTTGAACTGCTCACAACTCATGTTGGCACTCAAGACCATAACATGTGACGAGGGGTCACAAGTAAAGACTGCTTCATTTTGAGGGGTCATGAGCCAAACATGTTAGGAAGCACTGCTGTGAATATTTCAGCTCATTTTGTACATCCAGGCAGGAGCGTTCTGTCAGAGGTGAAGGTTTCCTGGACTGAAGTGCTGACTCTGGGCTAAAATCATGGAAGGTTATCTGACTGAGGACACAGCTGGATGGCTCATCAGAGACAACCTGGCTTTCCTGGCTTCAACCAGAAACTTCCTGCAGTTAAGTACCATAAAAGCGGGAACTGGCCTCACAAACATGCATGCAAATGCTCGCACACACTAAAGCTTCTATGGTCCTTTAGGATTTCTCAAGTCATGACATCAGCTGCTGCAACGTGCATGACAGCACACGTGCAAACACAATCCCCCTGTTAGCCCCCACCTCCTCATTTTTCTTTACATTCACATCCCTATCTGAATCAGACACAGACACGCCGCTCAGAAAACTGGTGTCGCCTTTATCAGGCTGGCTGCAGACACAGTGGAAAGATATGATCCAATCATTGTGAGACTGTTCACTTGCACTCACAAATTTGCCAGCACTGCTGCAACCTTAACAGCCTCTCCAGACTGTAGAGCGCTGATTACTGGCAGAAGACTGTGTGTCTGTGCAGAGGAGAACTACCCAAACAGGGGCTGTTATTTTCAGAACATTACTTGATGGTCATAAGGACTGTTTTGTGGGTTTCGCATGATTGGTAATGCTCTTGCCAGCTTCACATGACTCCATTATGCTGGGTAGACAGTGAGGATTTCCCCAGGATATATAATATTATTAGTTAAAGCAAAAGCTGAGAAGCCTGAATGTCATCTTAAATATTAGATCAAGACATTTTTGAAAGCAAAAATATGTCACATCTTAAAAAAAGCAAGATTGTATGAAGGTTGGAATAAAGCAGATGATCGTCAAAGGTTTCAAAGACATCATGGACATGCCACAGGCTACACAGATGTGGATAAAAGTAGCCCTCAGATAGAAAGGGCCCACCTTGGTGGTCTTACAAACTGGTGACAGTGAAATATTTGCGGATGTCTAAAGGCTTTGACATAAACACAGCAGCTCTGCATGTGGTGTTTCTCCAAGTGAGGAGAAAGAAGAGGATGAGGGGGGGTATGGAGGGGGAGCTGATCTCAGCTCACGACAGTGAGCTCATTGTGAGGCTGTGGCACGCTGGGCCTGGGCCAGTGTCTGCCACTGATGGCTAATGCCTGTATTTAGGAGTGGCAATGAAGTGCAAACACTCACCTCAGACACAAACCCGTCCTGCACACTGATCTAGCTGTTAGCAAAGTGTCAAAGCGGGACAAAAACTGCCAGATAAACAACACATCAGCTAAATGTTCAGGCTAATGAAGACAAATCCATGAGCACCATGATGCTGCCTTGTTAACAGAAAGGAAATAGAGCTCTGTCTCCATGCTGTCTGTGAAGGGAGCTATAATGTTACTGATGATGTTTGCTCAGGTACAGACAGTTTATTAAGCCATTAACCAAGTCATCAACTAGCACCTATAAAAATTTATTTCAGTAAATGAGCATCTACTCAACTATGAAATGACAATCAAAGACCCAGTTTCCTCTTCAGTAGCATACAGGCCTGTCCACAGCTTACTAAGTCCTTCCTCCTAAAGCCAATATCTACAACCAATGCTGGTTAGAGTACCTTCATTACACAGCTGAATTACACAATTATTCTTGATGGAAAATTAAATTTGAATTACAAATCAACAGTAAACTGTGCAGCCAGAGCAGATGCTTCCTTAAAGGCTCAGCACATCCACACGTGTTTTCAACTACTGCGGCTAATCAGACCCAATCAGCTTGAAGCTGGGTGGAGCTGTGCTGTGAAATGTCTGATGTCACAAAACTATATGGGCCAATAAGAAAGGTGAAGTGTGACAGTTGTCCCACCTTGACAAGTGCAACCAAACCAACAGAAGGCTGAGGAAGATGTCAGTCAAGCACAGTTTGTACGTGCCCACATGATCCTGAGGAGAGGTCTAATCAGGGCTGCGTTCAGCCCTGACAAAACATAACAAAACATTTATTTAAACAGAAACGCTGCACTGATCACCCTGATGTATCCGCAACCGCACTGCAACGCCTTTTCAATACAGTGTTTACAATACACATCACTGCTTACAACACCTGTGACATATCTACAAAATGAGAAAAAACATATCTATGCACACTGTTGTGCAGTGTGCAGTTTTCAGATTGAACACGCCCCAGGCAACATAATTGAAAACACCTGTGTAGGTGGATTATTGGTGTGTTTGGGCTTTAAAACTAACAGCCCCAATCTCAGGATTAATGTAGACACACAGCTTATTTAAAACATTAATAATATTATAAAACAAGTTCATAAATCTGCTAACATCGTTTTGTATAAACCTGGCTGGCCACAGTGTCAGTTCTGTTTTAAATGTGTCTTACAAGCAAAAATTACTGTTGAATGACACACTGTTCTACAAAGTTCACGTTTCTTCATTGTAATGAACAATGAACACCGGGGACGATAAGCTATCCAGCTATCAGCTATTCTCGATCAATATATATATATCGCAAACATCAGCTAATAAAATAAAGGCTACATTAACATCTGATTTGATAGGATGTGAAATTTTTAGGCAAATGCTGTATAAAAGCCAAAGTATATTTGTGAAGTTTTTTGATGAACTTAAGAAAAAACTAACCATTTGAAGAGTCAGCCCAACAGTCAACACATATATGTTAAATTATGGCTATCTTAATACTATCAGCCATGAGAAGCGGCTAATTATCAGTCACTGATATCAGCTAGTGTTGTCAAAAATATTGATATATCTATAAATAGCTTCATTAAATATTTAAAATGCTTTCAATATTTTTTTTTCTCAGCAGTGATAATGTGGTACCAGTTCCACTTTCTCACTTTGTCTTCTTTCCAACAGTGAGTTGACACACACCTGTGCAGTGCCTCTATAGTCCCCCCTCACTCTCACAGTGCTGTCTTCTTTTCATCATTCATCTCAGTTACTCTTTGTGAATATTTGTTGTCATGTTAAAGCCCCCTTATCTCAATATAGAAATCTAAGTAAAACCTCATGGTGTACAGCATGAAATTAATAAAGATAATTATACAAAAAAGGGGGAAAAAAATCTTTGATACAGATACTACATCTGCCATTATTTCCAGTACCATTTGTTTATGATAATCTAAAAGTTAATCCCATCCTGCAAATCTAGCCATGCATCAAGCTATGATGCAACACCATCATAGTCACTGAGCCAAAAGTGTATAATGACTATGCATAGACTACCACATATATTTGATTTTCCAGCTAAAATAGTGGGTTAAGTATCCCCGGAGGCAATTACAGGATTTGCTTCTATATGTGCACTTGGATGGAGCAGGAGTGTTGGTGTCCTTTCTGGCACAGACAATCAATCTCACACACAGAGTGAGCTTGTGATTGTTTATTACTGTGACACCTCAGAGCAGTTATACTTATGACAGAGTGCCAAAGGGCCTCCACAGCCTATTAAAACAAGGCTATAGTCATGTTTGCAGTGGCATGAACCAACACTTGTCTCTAATCTTGCTGCACATTCCAAATATAGAATATCGACCAACAATACAAAACCATTTACTACTGGTCAAAAGGGATGGGGCTATCCTATGACCCAGAGGTATCTGTCAGAGCAGTCAATCATTTTAAACCACCCATTTTAAGACTATAATCGTAAAGGCCTCTGGGTCTGATGCTTCAGCCAAGGACTTAGAGATGGAAACAAATGCAATGGAGATCCAGAGGATTTGGTTTCATATGTGGATCATTCTCCTTCATTCTCTCATTTCTGAGAAGGAAAGTCTGTAATGAAATCTGATAGGAAGATTATCTGTTTGAGAAACACTGACAACAGACTTTTGATTTTTATTCAAGGTATTTGTGCAAACTGAAGCTCAGAAACGCATCTAGAAAATAGTTGAGGAAAGCTGAGATTAATATCTACATCAGGTGCAAAATAAATCAGTGGTGACGGGGTGTATCGCAGCCAAATGGAGAAACGTAGAGGGAGGAAAACGGAAAATCCGTGTGAAAGGGAAAATAAGACATATTGAAGGTGAGAGATTTAAGAGAGACAAGAGGAAGAAGACAGACAAAACAGAAATAAATCTAGTTTGGCTCCAACTATAGTGTAAAAAAATGCTGGTCCATAATGATGTCTCACTTCCAGGAGCTGATGTAAAGAAAATAGCCAGCAGGTGAAGTTTGGAGATCTTGGACTATTAGTCTGAGACTTTACAACAAAGACTCGTATAAACTATGTGAGTCTGACGGATCATTTTACGCTGGTTGACATTAATGAGAAGGTATTTGTATTCTAGATCCACATCTGAACATCTGTGATGGATGGAGGCACAATAAGCCAGAAAAGTGGAATCAGCTGCACCTGTAATCACAACAACTAAGAATTTCTTTGTGGAATTCTACACTCAACAGTCGGCTTGAACAATACAAAGAAAATCTACAATATGCAATAACTAGGGTTGCAAATTGTAAACTCTTTCCTTATTTGATAATTGGTAAAATTACCAATCAATTCATTGATTAATCATGATTACATAATCTTAAAAAAATTGCATTTACCAAACAACCCAACAATGAAAGTTTTATCTCCTCAGCAACGTGTTGCACGTTCTCTGACAGCATCATATACACACTTAGAAATAAAGGTGCTAACGAGAACCATGTATGTTTTTTTCTCCCCCATAGAAGAACCATTTTTGGTTCCTGTTAGAACTGTTTTATTAAAGTTCATTTGGAACCCTTTCAAAGAGTTCTACCAATAACCCAACATACAGGGTTATACCTAGAATCATCTGTGACAAGTTTTACTAAGAACCCCATGTGAGAGGTCCTACACAGAACTCTTTTATAGTGCAATGGTTCCATCTAGGATCCTCTCTGAAGGTTCTATCCAGAACCTTTCTACCTTTCTAAAGATGCTAACAAGAATCCAGACTGGGGGTTCTCCTGAGGCTGTTCTTATATTCCAAGGGTTTCATCTTGAATCAACCCAGGGAGTTCTACCTAGAACCATTTTATACTGCGGTACAAAAAACCTCTGACAAATCCTTTCTTCCAAAAATAAATAAATAAATAAATAAATAAATGAAGATCCATTCAGGAAGAACCCTTTTGGATCCCTTATTTCTAAGAGTGTAGCTTATGAAAAGAGCTGCATATTTCAGATGTTTATTTGATAGCAGATCTATTGAATTTTACATGATCAATCAAAGTGTTAACAACTGATTAATCAATCATTGATAAATTGCTATTATCCCTTGCAATAACATTGTTCAATATTGCAGTGATATGACTTGTGATGAATAGTGTGTATACCTGCTTTACAGTTCCTATGTCTTTCTGACATTTTGACATTTGCAGTTTGTTTTTGAATTGGTTGTGTAGTTCTTTGTGGTTGTATTGCAGGTCGTGATGGAGGATGGTTGCTCTATGGTATGTTTCACACAGTTCCTATGTTTGTAACAACTAATCATTGATAATTTCCACTAATCATATCGTAATTTCAGTCAAAATAATCACAACCATGCCAGCCCTAGTTTGAATGCATGACCCGTGCGTCCAGGTCTTCATCTGATAGGTCAAATGTTCACATGCTGTGAATGCATAGTGTGTCTAAGTTTTTTTTTCTTATTCACTGCATTTCGAGGCAGGCTTTTATGATGTGTTTATTGTGCATCACTTTGAAAATACAATTTATCATCAGCACTAACAGTGTGTTCAGTCTCCCAAACTTGATGACTATGCTAACTGAACTTAAGACTCTAACTCACTGAATTTAATATAAGTCACCAACTTAAGACAAGGCACATCTTAAAAACACACCTTTTATCTTTGCTCATGAGAGATGTGTGTGACACCATATTTGAGTTCAAATGGGACACATCTTCTATTTCATTAGGATAAATAATTAATATTAGAAGAATATATTAGAGGAATATAAAATATTATAATATAATAAATGCTTCTGGTTAGAATTTAAATCAGTTGAAAGTCATTTTAAAAAGTTCCCATGTGTGAGTCGGTATGTCAGGGAAGAAAACATTAACTTGATACACACAAGGTCTTCAGGGTAGGGATGTTTATGATTTATCATTAATTGATAAATCTCCTTTAAGAATTTAACCAATTAATAATTAATTAACTAATAATGTATGTTTTGTGCACCACTCCTCACTCACAGGTTTTCTCGTGGTTTGGTTTGGTTTGCCTGGAAATGGCAGCAAGTGTGCCATATTTGACATTGTTAACCTTATTTTATCATTTTGTTTGTTTAAATTCTTTGTGCTTCATGAATTAACACTTCACTTTACTAATGTGCCACCAGGAACGTGTTAATAAAACTTCAAATGAGAAAAAAAAAGTTTTTTTTTATCTTATCAATCATTAATGATTAATTGATTGCTAACGTTTTCAACCATGAGTGAAGACAATGCACAAAATCTGCAGCTCTACTTCAAGGTTGCTTCTTAATTGTGGGGAGCACAGAGATGATCTATTCATATCCAGTGTTACTCTGTAGTAAGCTTTACTCATCTGCAGTGGTGGACAAAGTACTCAACCCCAGTACTTGAGTCAAAGTATAGATACTTCTAGTCAAATATTACTCAACTACAAGTGAAAGTTGCTCAGTCAAAATTCTGAAGTCCAAGTACAAGAGTACTTGCTTTAAAAAGTACTTAAGTATTCAAAAGTACATGCTTTTAGAAATACTTAAGTATTTAAAAGTACAAATTACAAAGTACATTATATAACATCAGTACATTGTTGTATTGTTTTCATGATGCATTTACAGAAGCTTGTAACTCTCTGAAATCATCTAATGATGCACTGATGCTTGTAGAACCACTCTGCTACACAAAGTCTATAGAAACACCTATAAAAACTTCAGCATAGAAATACAATCAAAAACAAAAAGGACAGCTGTTGTCATTTTCTGATGCAACTGTATTAAAATCACAGCATGAAATTAGACTGACGCCAACTGTAATTTAGTCTTTCTCCTGCCGTCACCATTACTGAGTTTTGTTTGAATGAAAGAGGGAGAGCTTGCTTGTTCTTGTTACAGAGAGTGCCTGGATGACGCATTTCCACTTTTACATCGATCCCACCACTGTGATTGGTTTCCTTCTGTGAGGAACACAGCGTGTGGCCAATCGTATTTTAGAAAAGAAAAAACAGCAACAGCTGACTTCAAAGCTATGCTTAGCCTAAAAGTAACATGTAACAACAACCTTCCTATAAATGTAGTGGAGTCAAAAGTACAATATTTGTCTTTGAAATGTAGTGGAATTTAAAGTTCTAAGTTTCCAAAAAAAACAAATACTTGAGTAAAGTACAGATACTCAAATAAATGTACTTTGCTACTGTCCACCACTGCTCATCTGCCTTGTTATACCTAGATTTCATTTGAAAGGGATACAAAAGGGCTAGTACTGTGCAATACTTTGCACATACTAGCACAGTGTTAGTATTATTTAGGATAAAACCGTGAGCTTTATTGAGACCTATTACAAAGAAAACAGGAGCGCTCCTTCAGTTACTGACTGAGCAGTTTCACTGGCCACAACCACATCTGTTCCAGCTGTTTTTTTTGGGGGGAAGAGCAATCTTTGGGAGAATAAAAGAACAATGGCTTCAGTGACTGTAAATCTGTCTCTCATCCACAGCTCCTTGCGGCATCTTTTTGAAATGTGGAGCATCGCTTCGCAAAAATTTCCTGTGTGCGTATTCTTAAGGTGCTGTGGGGTGCCCAGGAGGGGGTTTGAGGTTGAAAGAGGCCGGCATCAAGCCTCAGTTCAAAAGGCCATCAAAGCCATTACTGTTTGCTATAGAGCTCATTGGTGCCAGGTGGGAAAGTGTTTCCTGAGAGTCTAACACTGTGCCATTATAAACATTCCCAAGTTCATTCCTGATAGTATAGATTACACTGTACCCTGGAAACTTCATGGAACATGCTTTGCATTCTTCAAAACAAGTCATTTAATCTTTTATCAATATCAGTAATGCTGCTGACATGTGAGATGAGAAGTGCTTTGTTCATTGTTGATAAAGTGGACCTCTGTGAGAGAAATCAAAGAGCTGTGCTTTGGGAAAACCCTCACTAAGCTAAGATGGATCTCACTAGACTTGACCTAGCGCCCTGATTAAACACCAGGGAGACTCAAGAAGGGGGGTCTTTAACCATTTCCACTGAAACAAAGACCCCCTTTTTCAAAAGCCCACCTAGGGACACTTTGAGTGCTGTTGATGCATGTCCACTGTTGGAATCCATCGCAATGCTGACATGACCAGTCCTTTAACACATGTTTTCATTCAAGCAAGCATCAGCATTTCCTCACTACACATTTCCAGATATGATAAAATTAGCTTCATGTGCGTCAGTGAGTTCACGTCGGCTGAGCAGCGAGAGCAATTATGTAAAGTATCTGGACCACTAATCAATGACAGATGTGCAGTAAGTTCTAGAGGTCTGCTCACACACCCTGTCTTTGTTAGGCAACACCTCATTTAACCTCCCATCTGAGCAGTGACTGGCTTCACAGCAATGCTGAGGTAATTAACAGATCCCTGCAAGGTTTAGACACCCCTCAGCCATAAATATGATTCTCAAGCTGTTCAGCTCCAAAGGTCATAAATTAGAGGCAACAAATTATTTGTCTCAAGTGTTCTTTACTGCTCAGATGGCAATTGACACTGCAAAGTCTAAACATGAAGTGTGAAAGGTCTAATACATAGTTACACATAGCATACATTTGGCAACAGTTGCATATGTAGATGCTGGTAGCGCCTTCAAACTTTGCTACTTTTCTCTTTTAAACTGTTATGTGTTTCAGCAAAAAAGATGAAAAAATATCACTTATGACAGAAATGCAGTCGTAGGCACTGGAAAAGGAAGCATGGAGTTTGGATTAAAGAGCAGCGGACCCTGATGACCAACAATGCAGTCGACATCTTTCAACCACCAACCAGACCAGAGCACGTTGCCACAGACACCCCAGGACGAGAGGAGGTGCGCAGGGACAGCTGGGAGTTAAAGAATGCTCCTGGCTAATGTCTGGTGAGGGAAATGGAAGGGATGAAATGGGACTGGAGCCGGCAAAACTATGGGTACCAGAGACTGTTATGATGACACAAAGACAACTGCTCCACAACATCACGGATCAAGCTGTTGCACAGGAGCAGTTCTGAGCTGACAGGATGACATGGAAGACTCTGCTAGGATGCGGGAAGGAGGATTTCCCAGATGTCAGAACTTTTTATGTCAAGGTGTCGACCATATCATCATCATCATCATCATCATCATCATCATCACCATCTTGCTGCTGATGCAAATTTGAAAAAATGCACTACAGAATTATTTCCTGGGTGTAGACGTGCATATGTATATATGTAAATAACTGTTAACTGTTCCATTTTATTTGGTTTTCCATTTTATTCTATTTCATTCTGAATTGAATATATTATGTGTGCATATGTTGTATTGTGTGTGTATCATGAAGGAAGAACATTTCCAATTTTGTTGCACCACTCTGTGTAATGCAATGATAATAAATTACCTTGATTCTTTGATTGCTTTCATACACCATTTGGTTACTGCCTCAAACTGTGACCCCATGACATGTGTTGCAGGAATGATATTCTGTCAACAATAGTAGTGCTGTTAGGTAAAGTTAGCTGAGGAAAAATGTTGCATGGTTGAGAAGAAAAGGAGGATTCAGGAAAAATGGATTTGTTGGACCTCTGGGGACAGTGATTAAGTGATCTACCTTGTCTGCAAACAAGTGGATTCAGTGTTCAAGGAATTTAATGTTATTTAATACTACTGTAAGACCAATCACAATCTGTCATCAAACCTTTCAGAAACCCTGGTCTAATGTCAGTCAGTGAAATTTAATGAAAGATTCTGACATACCTGGGACTGACTGGGTTGGACAAGTTTGTCAACAGTCAGAAATGTTTTCCAGGCTAGCGGCTGGGCTGTAACTAACCACTATTAGCTTTTTCGATCCATTATTTTTAACGATCATCACATCATTTCAAGAGACCAGGGGGACGTGTTCAAATTGCCCGATTTGTCCAAACAAAACCCAAAGATATACAATTTACAAAGATAAAAAAAAAAAACAATGATAAGCTGAAAACACTTTTTTGATAACTGACTTAAGTGATTAATTGATTTTGCCAAAATTTCTGACAATTTTCTGTAGGGGTGTAACGATACATCAGTCAGGATCAATATATCGATTCAAACTATAATGATCCAGTATGATGGATGCAAAGTGAATACAGAGATCTATACCATCTTCTTTGAGATACACCTTTATTTTGAAATTCCCATTGCATGTCTGTGTCACAAATGTCGAATCATAATTTTGTTGCTTTTTGTCAGTTGACATAAATAGAACCAATTGTGTTAAATTGACATGTTACATTGTATGATCTCAATCACAGACCCCAAAATTGAATCAAATCACACTGTGGCAGACTTTGTGATATCTGAAATCATTAAATTGTTGTCCAAAGAATCTATATAACATAGTATCATGATGAAGCTATTCACACCCCTAGTTTTCATCAACTGACTAATCGAGTGAAAGATAAACTGTTTCAGTGCTATATTAGACCATTGTAGGGAGTGCTGCAGAACAGCTTGACTATATGATTGATTTCTACATCAAATTGATGAAGTATTTTAATTTGTCAGGTATTTCATTTGCTGAATGAACAAAAAAAGGCATTCCTGTCTGCTCATTCTAACTCTGAAGTGTGACATTACAGCAATAAACAATTACACACACCCTGGTAGAGAATTTGATCCATATGGCTAACTTGTAACACCTGAAAAATGTGATGATATCTTGTTTGGCCGTCCGGTGACTTTTTTGCCCACTTGGAGATAAAAGAAAAACACCCACCAGTGCTATTACAGCTGGATTTTCACTTATATTAACCAGGTTGCTGAAATGCTCGGGGCCACAGCTGAGCAGCAGCTGGCCTACACTAATCTCCAACCTACAAACCTCCTTTTCAACCACAACACTGTTAATTCTGATATGACCAAGTCTGAAAATGGGTTGGAGTAGCAGTGCATTCAAAATTACAGGTCAGGCTTGCCTACGCCGTGACATACAGTAAATCCATGCAGCACTTTGAAAAGCTCGGGGGCAGAGGTCATTGCTTCAAGAAAATGAGAAAACGCAGAAATATGCTGGAATCAACGCATCACTAACTGACAGATCTCCCTGCCCTGCCCCCATGCGTTTATATCCACTCATGTAGAAACAGTGTGTGTAGAGAATAGAGGGTGTGAAGAAAAGAGGAGGAGGTGACAACAAGAAACTAGCTGGACTAAAAGACAAGCTGGCAAAGTTCCACAACTACAGTGAGGTTACAGCTGAAACTATGTTCCTCCCTCTGAGCATCTTCATTAGTGAAGAGGTGATACATCTTCAGACTAAATAAAAATCTGAACACTTGTTTAAAAAAAACAACGGTAGTTAAAAATGTTCTGCAGTTGTCGTCACTTATGACATTAGTTTTTGTGTAAAAAGGGCAAAGGTGTCGTCAACCCTCTTGTTGACACTACTGAAAACTTCCTTCTGTGTACCAACACAGGGAAAGCAACGCCTAAAAGGACTGACGAGACTGTCCAGTTTGTCACCACCCCCACTGGTCGGCCCTCACAATAACACAAAGGACCTATTGTCGAGCACAATGGGGTCACCCTCTCTGTTCTCGCTGGTCTGATCCCAGTCAGTCACTGCTCATAGAGCCTGGAAGTTTGCCATCTACCAGGCAAGAATCTTTTGAAGACATCATTTTGAGTGGACCGCCTTCGCTTACAAGATTTTATGTTAATGAATTAAAAATGCACAAACTGACATTTTAACTCCTGAACCCTAACCCATTTCCTTCTGTTCTTATATCAAAATTCCATCATGTTTTTGTCCTGTAAAACAAAATATGATGAGTGCTTGCATAAGTTTGAACAAACCAGTTTCAACCACTAACATCATGGCATCCACTCATCAATCAATTTTCAACTTTTAGCTGTATCATAAACATTCATTCATTCATTAGCTTCTACGACAAGTCTAGAGCTGCAATGATTAATTGAATAATTGATTATGAAATTAATCAACAACTACTGGTTGGTTTCTTTACACTTTCATGACACTAAACTGAATATGTTGGGTTGTGGACAAAACAAAACATTTAAGGATTTCGTCTTGGACTTTGGGAAACACTGAGCAACGTTTTTCACCATTTTCCTTTTGCCGTTTTTCACCAACCAGCCATACAGGAAATATGCAGAGTTTTATGTGGACTAATAGAATAGAAAGTGGCATAATTTACAAAAAGAAATACACATCCTACTAAGTTGGTTTTGCTTTCCACAAATGCTGAAACACCTCATCACACCAACCTAACCAACCTGTGAACTCTGAAAGGAGACAGGCAGGGTGTAATAATTTAAGAAGATATCCAAACAGTAAATACAAGCCATAATTTAACTTAATTTTGTCATTTCTGTATGTGAGGTGGACTGATGTAGATTAAAAAAAAAAAAAACGACAGTCAGACTTACCTTGTAGCATGCATCTGTATGCAGACTCTGAGATGGCGTAGATGTGAGGGGGCATTTCGTGCCTCTTTTTGCCCCTGTACATCTCAATGATGTTGTCTGAGTAGATGGGCAGGTTTTTGTAGGGATTTATGACCACACAGAAGAGACCAGAGTATGTCTGTGAAAAGAAAAGGAAACATGGTGGACTGTTAATTCATCACACAACAGTTAACATTTTACAGTATTTCACACAGTATTCAGACAGTCAATAATCACAAAAAGGACGCCACATGTCATATAAGGATACTACTTGTAGATAAACCTGTAAAATATAATCTTGGGTGCATTTTTGAGAAATTTAATCATCAGTGTGACCTGACAAACATCTAACTGAATTTTATCGAAATTGCAATATGGCCTACTGCAATTCTGAGGCAAAATGTGCCTCAAAATACCATTTTAAATTAAATATCGTCGTGTTACAGAGTTGTCCTGGCATCATACTCTACAGACATTTCCTACAGACAAAACATCTTTGTTTGGTACAGATCCTGAGTCAGCAGTAAGAGTGACTCAATCACATAAATTGCTGAGCCGATGTGTGTCAGATTCTAAAAGAA
Source organism: Lutjanus erythropterus (assembly GCF_056507025.1). Lineage (NCBI taxonomy): Eukaryota > Metazoa > Chordata > Actinopteri > Lutjaniformes > Lutjanidae > Lutjanus > Lutjanus erythropterus. The sequence goes on along the minus strand of NC_139319.1, from coordinate 41,615,496 downwards.
TCACTAAATTGGCAGCCACAGTGACAAAGATCTGGTGAACATATGTTTCAGTAAGTTTGTTTTAGGTAATATAGTTGAATATAATTAAGTTAATGTTTCATTTTTGTTCATTTCTGTATCCTATCTAAACTGCAAACTCATTCAAATTAAGGCTCTGTGATTTCAGGTTAAATGAGTTGAGGGTTTTTTGTTCAGTAGAGACAGACAGACATTCTGTCCATGACTCACACAGGCCTGGACCACTCAGGACTTTTGCTTGTACCTAAAAGAAAATACGTCACACTTGGTGAACGGCACAAATTCTCTTAATTCACTCATACACTGCGTGCCCCTTAGGAACAAATCAGTTTGTACGAGTGGTTCTTGCACGAGTCCCATTGTGTTGGGTGGATTATGAATTCACAAATCGTGCCAAAAAAAACAGTGCACAGCTGCAGGTTACTGGCACACTGCCAAGTAACCTACAGAATTTAAAGGAGCAATATGTAACAGTTGTACATCCAAAAATGAGTGATGGCATCCAAAGAGTGAGTTAGAGCCAAATACTGTACATTAAATAGGTTGAAATCCTATTTAATATACATATACTATGGTTGAAGCAAGTAGTTTCCCCCGTCACCTCCTCCTCCACCCCCAAGTCAAGTGCAACATCATAATTTGACAATAAAATGTTTATAACTGTTAATTGTCTGTCAATATAAAGCTCAGCCAATTATCCTGAAAACAAAAGACCACTGCTCCAAAAATACTGGAGCTTCAATTCAGTGACTTCTTGCCTTCTATCTACCAAACTGCTTTTACATATTACTCAGTTTAACAGTCATAAACATATACTCCTTCTAAATGAATGTTAATGAGTTGTTATGACTCATAAACAGACACTAATGCATTTGCCAAACATTTGGTCTTAATTTGAACTCTAATAAATGTGAAATGGACAAATAACACAAGTTACAGGCCAAAATAGAAAAGGACACCACAGCTGTAGATTTTTTGTCACAGAAGTCAGTAGTTTAATTTAGTGTTTGATGACATATCACACTCACTTAATAGTTTATTACAGTAAATTACAGTACAGTTTATTACAGTTTATTACAGATTTCTACTTTAAGATTCTTGCTCCACTCCTTCATTCCTTCTCACATGTGACAATTCTTCATCTCCTTTTTCTCAACATAATCACCTAACAGTGATTCAGTCCCTTCAAGAAGATGTGATGTTGCAATCATTCAACAATTCATGCAAATTCAACCAATCCCTGTGAATTCTGTGCATTCTTGCAATTCTGTCCAATTACTATCCTAGTTTTCCAATCATCATCGCTTCCAGTGAGTTCGACCAATCACATCATCTCAATGAACCAGCTTAATTTTTTTGCTTTATTATTAACTATTTTTTTGCACTTTGCATTTTTTTTATTTTGTCATGGGGACTGAAAAGAACACATTTGTCTCTGTTATTAACATTTATCAAAACTCTGGCCACTTTGACTTAATAATTTTGTGCCATTTTTGAGTTTGCGGTCCAAAAAGATTTTGCTTCTTTGCAGAATAACCCTCAGGTGCACTTCTGCATTTACAAATAAAGCAGATTTGTATAAATTCTGTAATTCTTTTTGGTATGGTTAGTTAGAACACTCAGAACAGCTGTTCTCCCTGGAACAAGCTCCCTTTGATTTTTAACAAATTATACAAAAAATGTTACTTTCTTTTGGTCCTGTACTTACATTCTAAAAAATATGCCTAAAAGTACCACAACATGCATCTCAATTTTTTTTAGAAAACCTGCCTTGAAATCAGACATTTTAGGCTGCAACAATCCCAAAGAAGGCCTGCGAAATCCTGGAGGGAGTGGTGATTTTACCCTGACAGTGTTTGACTGGCTGCAGAGATCAGATGGGGGGGTTGCAGACAGACATGCAGTCAGACAGGCCAGGACAGGGTTAATCCCTGACATGTCTACTGCCTCTGCTGCTGCAGCACTCCATTAACTCTAGAGTCCAGGGTGAACAGTATACAGAGGATGGATTAAGGCTTTTTCAATCACACATCACTGACTGGGATCAAAAGTCTTGATGCATCAGGATGCCAATAAAAACTTTTTGGGGTGGATTAATTGCAACCATCTATCCAGTCATGATGATGCTTATGTCAAGATGAAAAGGGCTTGTCCACAGCCCCCTTCTCCTTTGCTAGATCTGTCTGACAGTTTACAGCCCTTCTTTATTCTCTTCTCTCATCCTTATCATCCTCTATTAACAACTTTCTTTGTGATTTTTACTCCTTTACTCTGCTTCCCTCCCTCTTTTCTCACCTTTCTAATCTCTGTGCACGGCTGAGCCACAAAGCCACATTCTTTTAATTATGTTGTCCGTGGCAGCCAGTGGGCTGCAGGGGCCCAGGGTCTGCTCACCCAGTTGTTGAACTGGAACAATGGTGACATGACCAAAGCATGCTGTGGGAGAAGAGTGGGTTGTGTGTGTGTGTGTGTGTGTGTGTGTGTGTGTGTGTGTGTGTGTGTGTGTGTGTGTGTGTGTGTGTGTGAGTCAGGGAAATACCTCTAACAAACACATCTCAACCGTCACCTGGCTGGAGGTTCACACCACACATTCACACATACATAACACATATCTGTCGTCTGATACTGTGGAGCCTAAAATCACATTTTGATGTCACTGCACTGAGGTCTGAGTATTAATTCAATATCATCACTTTACATTTTTGTAAATGTAGATTTTGCTCTACAATCCCAATTCAGAAAAGTTGAGATGTTGTGTAAAACGTAAATGAAATCAGAATGTAGTGATCTGCAAAAAACGCTTCAACTTACGTTCAAATGAATACAGTAAAAAGACAAGATATCTAATGTTCAAACTTATTAACTGTATTGTTTTTTGTTTTTTTCAATCTGAATGTGATGCCTACAACACTTTTCAAAAAAGCTAGTTCAGGAGCATGTTTACCACTGTGATACATCAGCTCTTTTTTTTAAACAACACTCAGTAAGTGTTTGAACTGAGGACACTAATTTTGTACTTCATAATGCACCACACATTTTCAATGGGAGACAGGTCTGGACTGCAGGCAGGTCAGTCTAGTACCTGAACTCTTTTAATTAGAGATGCACCGATTTCAATTTTCTTGGCCAATTCTGATTTCCGATTTTTTGATAGTCTGATCTGCCGATTCTGATTTTGGCCAATTCCAATTTTTAGTCTTTCTAAGAACTATAATTGAAGGCATTCAAACATTTTTGCAACTTCTCTTGTAAAAATTAAATTGATGTTCATAATAAAACACTGACTATTGAATATTCATTAAATACTATTTTACATTTTCTCCAAAGTCATCCAGGTTATAGCCAGGCCTTAATATACTTTAATATTAAGATTATGAATTGGCTGAACTTGTCCCACGAAGTCTTGCGCGGTTTCACATGATCTCTTGTGGAAGCAGATGTAAACAAACCGGAGACAGACGTGGTGCAACAGTTTGTTGCAGTAAAATTTTGCCGTGAGACAAACAGACACAGAAGTTAAACGAGTCCGGATGAGAAAATGTTTGAGGAGACGCGTCAACACAGGTTGTTTATTCTTCAGCCAGAACAGGAAGTGAGATTTTAACTGTCCCTCTGTGAACAGCAGTCTGCTGCTGGCTAACATTAGCCTGAAGAGCTACAAAGTTTACGGCTGTTCTGCGACATTGTCAGCTGCTCTGTCTCATTGTAGACCGTCTGTCTTCTCTTTATCCTGTTCTTGGAATCTGTTGCTGATACCATCTTCAAGCAAGCATGTGTCTGAGTGTGTGTAGCTGTTATCAGCGCTGTGGTGATATCATGGTCAGTTTGTCTGCTGCACGCATGATGTGACCATTGTGCAGAACTCATGTGTGACAATGACGGGCACAGAATCAGATATGTGACACTGACCGGATGGTCACCAGTCAGGGCCGGTCATGCTGAAAACCGGCCGGTTCCAGTCTCGATCAGTGCATCCCTGCTATTAATATGAAGACATGCTGTTGGAACACGTGCACAATGTGTCTCAGCATTGTCTTGCTGAAATAAGCAGGGACATCTCTGAAAAAGACATTGTCTGGATGGCAGCATATGTGGCTCCAAAACCTGTAGGTTCCCTTCAGTATTAACAGGGCCTTCACAAATGTGACAGTTACCCATGATGACATGGGCACTAACACACCTCCATACCATCACAGCTGCTGTCTTTTGAAGTCAGTGCTGGTAACAATCTGGGCCACGTTTGTTGTATCTTAGCACTCCACGAAGGTCTCTAAGATATACCTTAGCAAAGGAACTTCTTTTCCTACAAGTGTTTCCCAAACTGTCCCTTAACGGGTGCTCTTATGAAGAGCTGTTAAGGTACATCGTAAGTTGGAGCTGTCCTTCACCATGGTGCTGAAAGTGTATTAATCGGTGCTGCACGCATTGATTGATCACTTATAAAGGTAAATAAATGATGTTGTAATATTACAAGCCTTGCCACAATAATTTTAGCTCCATCAAATATTATATCATAAATGCTCTGCCTCCCAGAGATCATCTGCTAAACTATTTGAAACCTAGTCCTCACAAACACAGGAATTTTTTTTAAAACAGCGTTTTAAAACCAAATCTCCGTCCAGACGAGTGTTTTGGCACAAAACAAAAATCCGCGTCCTACTTATGTTCTACATCATGTTGTCCTCTCTCTCTAAGGGCAACACTTGATATGTGATAACAACTTTTCAACTTTTCAACTTTTTATTTATTTAAAACTTAACTTTAGAGATAGGGAACAAAAGGGTATGGGGGGTCTCTTGAGCGTGCTTCTGCAGTCTCCCAGAGACAAAGCTGAGCTGCAGAAGCGCGTCAAGTTCGTTCAAGAGATTCATTCATGTCTATATAAGGAAAGGTGTCCATATAAGGAAAGGTCTGTCACACAGCAAGTTTTGTCTATCCCAATCAGCTGTAGTAATTCCTTTCTCATTAGAAGAAGATGTGGGTTCTTGCATGAAAAAAAATATATTGTCAAATACCGTGAAACCGATATGATTTAAAAAAAAAAAGATATGAAAATTACGTCATACCGCCCAGCCCTAGTTTACTGACAACAGTTTACCAAAGTGTTCCTGAGCCCATGTAGAATCTTTTATACAATGATGAGGGATCAAAGGTCACAAACATTCAGTGTAGGTTCTCAGTCTTGTCCCTCACATGCAGAGATTTTTCTGGATTCTCTGAATGAATGATATTATGGATTGTAGATGGTGAAATCTAAAAACTCCTGCAATTTTTATGTTGGTAAAAGTTGTTCTTAAACTGTTAGGACTATCCGCTCTCTCAGTTTTTCACAAAGTTGTGAATGACTGAGCCTTTTGAGGATGGTTCTTATTAATACCCAATCATGATACTCCCACCTGTGACCAATTAACCTGTTAACCTGTGGAATGATCCAAACAGATGTTTCTTGAGGATTCCACAACTTTCACAGTCTTTTGTTGCTGCTGTCCCAACTTTTTTTTTAAATGTTACAGGCATCAAATTCAGAATGTATATATTTACACAAAACAAAAAAGTTAATCGGTTTTAGCATTAAATATCTTCTGTCTTTTGTTTGTATTCAAGTGATTACAAGTCAAAAATGATTTGCAAATTATTGCATTCTGGTGTTATTTACATTTAACGCAATGTCCCAACTTTTTGGGGAATTGGGGTTGTAGAAATGTTGAATACTGTAGTATAAATGGCGAAATATCAACATGATTATTATGATGATATTACTTTATTCTATATTGAAATGGAGTCTAAAGTTGCTGAAGCCCTCTCAGAAATGCATTCATAAGAGCAGCACACTCAAGGGATGTCACTGGTGGTGGTCATGTGGTGCTGTTGCCCACGTGTGTGCAGGGGGTGGGGGGCAATGTCACCAGATGGCCAGCAAAACCCCCCTCCTCACCTCTTCCATGTGCACAGATGCTTTAGACACAGCTCTGTGCTGCAACCTGGCCACATAGAGATTTGTCACTCTGACATCACCAGCTGAACATTGTTCTACATTGCTGAGGCCAACATTCACACCTTCCTATCTGTGACTGTCTCTGAAAAAAAAAACTTTATGCAGCTCTTTATGAACTATAGAAACATTGCTATAATAACCCCTTCTCTGCCATAATAACCCCTACGGTGGGCTCAGCGCCAAGCAGACAGATCAGCACTCCTGACCCAGCGTGGGCCACAGGCAGTGGGGAGACAGATGACTCAGCTGGCTGTCCTTGATGGTGGACCCCAGGGGGCATGGGGGATTAATGGGGCTTTGAGGGCAAGGGGTTGGGCACCTACACAACCAGGCATAACAAGACACCAGCCAGCGTGCTGTGTTTCATTCCCTTCTCCAAACGCAGAGTTTGCACAAAGGAATGTCTACAACATAACAATGTCAAAAACATAAAAGCAAAACGTTTAATGTTTGATCCCATTTTTTATGAGTTTAATTTAAAAAAATACTTATCTAAGATTTGTTCTGTGCACAAAAAAAGCCTTATTTCTCTCAAATATTTGTTAACATCCGTCTCCTTTGTCAAGATTATTCCTCCACCTGACAGGTGTGACATACAGAGATGCTGTTTAAACAGCAAGATTATGACACAGGTGTGTTTTGGACTGGTCACAATAAAAGGACACTCTAAATTGAACTGAATTGTGGCTATTTTGCAGAGGGGTACAGATACCTTTTTTCCCCAGGAGGGCAAAGTCATGACCCACCCTACTCTGTCCCTGATTGGCTACTTAACTACTTGTTGCCTTTGCTGGTTGGGCTGGTTAGGTTTGGGCATAAGGAGTCAACCAGAGACTGAGAAGGGCAGGGCATGACTTTGCCCTCCTGGGGAAAAAATGGTACCTGTAGCCCTATGTGAAGTAGCCACAGTTTAGTGGCTAATAAATGTCTTTTTTATATCAAACTGCACACTTTACAGTGTCCTTTTATCCTGACCAGTCAAAGGTAGACTTGTGCAATAATCCTGCTGTAAAATCACATTTCTAAACAACACACCTGTCAGGTAGATGGATAATCACTGAACAAAATGAATTTTTAGATTTTTTTACTTTGACTCATGAAAAACTAGAGCAAAAAGAAAAAGGCTGGCTTTATATTTTTGTTGAGTATATGAATCTTTAAGTACATAAATCAGGTTAATCTGAGCTGATAAATGGGCTTGAGCTGGTCAAAGCGTCCACACCGCAGAGAGACTACAGTCAACAGTGGAGAACTCTGACACAGTTGAAAGGGTTCCCAGCCCTCCGGAAATGTCCAAATAAACGTCCGTGAACCAAGCAGTGCTTAGCAACAGTGTCTCAGACTCTCTCAATGGAAAAGGGGAAACATTTTCTGGGGTGTCTGCTATTGCATGAATCAGTGCCCTCCATTCTGACATAACTGGGCTAACTGGGCTTCACCATGCCTTTTAAACCCTAAAAACCATGTAAGAGTCTTTTCCAACTTCCCAAGGACATGAAGACATGCGTTTCCTCACACGACACATTTTAATTATTTCCAAAAGTGCCCAGACAGACCGTGAAGATTCTTGTGGCTCTGTATTTGCTCTAAATCTTGAGGTACTCTTAATCTCACTCAACAGCACTTGATTAAAAGGATGAACCTGTCATCACTGTGTGCTTTTGGCTGCTTACGAGAGAGAGCTAACCTAAATTCAAACAGCTTTGACAGCTCAGATGAGTGGATGCTAACCATTTAAGTGTAACAAGGAAGATGACGGCATTAAAAAAGCTAACGAAAAATTTCTTCAGACTAAATGCAAATAATCTGTCAGGAATTACAGTTGGAGACATCTTGTGGTGTCCCCATTTAGCAGAATAAAGTAAGAGAGTATAAGGTTGATGATTTGGGGTTTTATTTACCTGTATGCAGGATAGAGAAAGCCTGGCAAACTTGAAGTTGTAAAGTGAAGTGAAGTTGTAATTACCAATAAATAATGATATTTAATGCCAGTGTTTCCCCTATCCAGCCAGAAGAGCATTTCATTTATTTTATGCAGTGAATTCTTTGCATTGAGAGATTTATGTTCAGAGTCTTTTATTTTGAAGTTACAAGTTTGCATACATTTCCGCTTAATGTTGATCTGCTCATATTCTGCTATTTCTGCCTTTGTTTCAGTTCAGAAGTCATTGACGATGTGCTGGCAGGCTAATGTAGCAAATTTGAGTGTATTTTTGGTACCGCTGTCATCTCTGTGAAGACCAAAGGTTCATTTATGGTTACTGCGGTGTGTGCACAGTTCATGACAGGACCATTCTCTCTGCAGAAGTCAAGCATTTTTTGGGAAATGTGGCAACAACGCAGTCAATCCATGTATGCCAATCAAAGCTGTGAGTTTGTCAGTTGCTTCTTACATCCCAACTACTAGCCAATCAGAGACTCAGAACTGACAGCGTCATTTGCAGAGGCCCCTGCAGAGTTTTATATTTTGACCGGAGCACGGAGCTCTGTGCAGAACGTCAACAGACCCTCTGCGGAGTTCTGCACTCACTGCACCTCCATACCAGACACACTACAGCATAAATTACCAGACTTAGTCATCAATACCAATACCAGTGAATTTCTTACAATTCCTGATACCACCAGGAAAAACAAAAACAAGAATAAAATTCAGCCATTGTTATTTTTCTTTCTTGCCACAAACTCTTCTGAGCTTCTAATACAAATGACTGAGTGTTGTGAATTCTTCATGCTTATAGACATTTCTAATTTAGAGGCTCTTATTTTGAATACATGCTTCATTTAGAAACTCTTATTTTGGAAATCTCACTTCATATCACGGGTTACCTCTGTGTCTTTTTACTCTGTTCATTCTGCAGTACAATCATTTCAGGTGTTTTCTGTGTGATTCTGTGAGTAAAAGTGGCTACTGTCACAGTTATTTAGATAAGTAATCTCATAGAAAGTATGCAGAGCACATGTGATGTGTGTTACCTGAGCAGAAAGGCGGCAGCAGCAGAAACTGAGTATTCATGTAGTCCTATGCTGCACCATGTAAAGTGTCTCATTCTGACGGTACAGAGCTTAAATCTGTCTGATGACTGTGTGTTTCCTGAGAGGAGCCCTGTTGTGGTCAATATACCAACTCAGCTGTTTAAAGGCGAATTAAAAGTGTTAGCCTAGTAACTCATGTGTCCTACAAGGTAAAATAACTGTTTTAGTTCAAGGTGTCACGTGGATTGGAAGACAGTGTACATGAGGGCTTCAGCTCCCTGTTGGAAAAGGCTGTCTGACAGCAAAGCAAAGCAGTGAATAAATATATAATATAGAAATACAGCATACGCTTTTTTAAATGGCTAAAGTTTGTTTTGCTGCTGCCCCTGTCAATCACGGTCCACACACACTACATGGCTTCCATGTTGGAACCCCTGAAGGATATGTCAATCAGATGGGATCTGTCACACCCACACAGTTTTGAGAAATGGTTTCAACAGCTGTTTTTTGGACAACATAGGTTTTTTTAATAGTTATGAACCTTTATTTACACTCAGATCTGTGTGTGGATGCCTAATGAGAAACTAAACTTTGATACCATATACGCACTTTTATGATTTCAAGCCATATTTCCAGAGACTTTAATGATACCATAGCATTGCTGTATAAAATGACACAGCTGAAAAACAAGAGCCAGAAATTGTTTGCTAACCACTCGCAACCACTCACCATCTCTCATCAAAAGAAAAAAAAACGCCTGCTCGTCTTGAAGAATCTCAGTCGACTGAGGGATGTTCGACTGATGATTTCAATCTTCGATTCAGGGGGCAGAAGTAGAGGGCAAGATCTCTGACCCACTTGCCTGTTCAGGCAAGTGAAAAAAGGACATTAACAATAAAGCCTGGTATGTGGACAAAAAATAAAAAATTTAGACAGGCCGGATGTTTATTTTCTTGGTAAAACATTCAAGAGAAAGACATATTGTGTCCAGGTTTTTGTTGTGAACAAAGAGACCACATGCTCCAGTAAGAGGCAGGATTAATGAACAGGCAAACAGCCTGCTAATAAAGACACACAAGTATCCACACAAAGCTCTCAGCCTGGAGCCGCCAACCATCCTCTTCAGGATGTACACTCTGCATCACCAGTACAACAAAGGATGAGCATATAGTGGCCTGTATTCAATAATACATCACCATGACATCATGAATATATCCAGTCCTCCTTTCTCCTGAGCCACTGGGTTAAACCACTCGGTAAACTATGCCAACAAGAAAGGCAAGCATGACATTATGAACCCATCAAAATTTCAACAGCTGAAACATGCTTTGAGTAAAGGAAATTTATCATTTTTTTCAGTCCATTAATATCTTTTCTCTTTATGTTCTAATGTCAACAAGCATGAAGCATGATAATCACCTTCACATCCACTGCCTGCTGTGTGGATATAAGCCATTGGGGGAGGTTATGTCAGCTCTATGCTATGCAGGTTTGACTTAAAAGGTCACGCTAAAAGCAGGACAAGAAAAACATTTAGAGCCGGGAATGCGAAAGCAAATGACCAACAGAGTTCTGCATGCATGCAAATCTAATTTCATGAAACTCCTTGTTCAATAAGCTTCACACTTGGGGACATTTGCTTTGAGGAGAAGTCTGAAAGACAGTAATTTAGCTGCACAAAAACTGACTGAGCATAAAAAAGTGGCTCAGAAGAAAGGCGTGCCTGTAACCTCTGAAGAACAGCAAAAACATTCAAGAGCCGACATGGATTGGTTGTTAATTAAACATCAGTTTTCTGACAGCAAAACTGAAAAATATTTCAGTTATTTGAGCAGACAGCTGTTGCTTATCAGTGAACACAAAGAACTCTGTTAAGGCGGTTTGGTTACAGTGTGACTCAGCACAGGCCTCCCTGGGCTCTGAGATGGGGCTGGGGTCACTTCTTTCTCCTTTATAAGCCCTCTGAAAATACAAAGATGTTCTTCTTACTTGGGATGAATAAATAAAAACGAACTTGATGATTACACTGCTGTAGCTCATGTAGAGGTGAAGGTTGAGTTTGGCTACAACACAGACTATAAATCTGGAACCAATTATTAGTTTTTGTCAACAGGTCTACAAAGAGATTACCTCAATGATTTATGATACAAAATTTCCTCTGAAAATGAATGTAAGGTCATGGTTACTGTAGGGTCAACAGCATTGTTCTAATACAACAATGTCTGCTCTCAAGAGATACAAACAGACCAAGCAGCCTCTGGGCAGGGAGCCATCAGTAGACACTGACCACATGGCAGAGCTCAGACTGATACACCTTGCCTGGTCACAACTAAAAGTATACTTCATTTATTATACATTAGGCACAATGCAGTGGATCACCAGGAAAATAACTATCGAAAACCAAATCAAAGGAAAGAATTAGATTTTCATTTTAATCCTATCATGTTGGAGGGGGGTAATCTCATTAATGTATCACATTTGTACATTGGGAGGTTCTTAACAAATATATGATTTATCTAAATAAATAATAATTTGTCAAATACTTCTACCAATATTGCTAACAAAAAGACATCATGTTACATCGACTAAATAGAATAGCACAATGAAACACTAGCACTAAAATCAGCCCTAATCAATCAGCAACAATGTCGATAAACAATTAATTGTAAAATTTTTGTTCTTTTTAAGCAGACATTCACAGGTTCCACCTTTTTAAAAGGGACAGTTAATTCCAAAATCCAAACTACTGATTTTTCTCCTGGTCTGTAGCGCTATTTATCCATCTAGATTTTCTTGGCGTGAGTTGCAGAATTTTTTAGATGTTGATTGTAGAGGTGTCTGCCTTTTCTCCAATATAATGAAACTAAATGGAACTTGTCCTGTAGAGTTTGACGCATCAAAGAAATACACCTGAAAAATTCAAAACCAGTGTCTCTTTACAAAAATCATGACCTGGTTGCTCAAAATAATCCACAATCCTTGTTGTGACCAGTTTAAGGTAGGAACTACCTTCTATCTAGTAGAAAATAAAACAGTCCTTACCTGAAAGTAGTTCCTACCCATTATATTGGAGAGAAAGCAGACATGTCTACAGCCAATATCTCCAAAACTCTGCAAGTCACACCAAAACTATCTAGATGGATAAACAACATTACAGGCCAGGGGAAATTCTGTATTTTTGATTTAAAAGTGAGTCTAAAAGTGAGTGACTGCTTGTTATCGTTGTCTTCACTTTCATTTCTATAAAACCCAAAGACGCTTCTTTTGCTATCATAAACAGTGTTTCCTCTACATTCATTTAGGAGGGGCGGCCCGCCACTCCTAAATCCTAGCCGCCACTCCTTCAAATTTCTTTCTTTTTTTTTTTTTTTTTTGTTATTGTTGACGCAAATACACCACCGTCGCATCTCTCCACCTTCAAAACAGACTCCTGTCGGGTACTTGCGAGCACTAAGGTAAACTGCAGATAACTATCTTGCTCAGTATGGAAATATACTTGCGCGTGCTCATTTGCATGATGCTAGCGTTGTTTGGGGGGCGCGGTCGTCAAGCACGTCAAGTACCTAGGCGACAGGGCAGAGTCAGAGGAGCGAATTCCCGAATTACAAATAAACAATAAAGCACAAATTACCGGCCGGAGAAGAGGTAGACGAGGTTATTAGCTTGAGATAACTCGACATAGATTTTACAAGTTAAACAGACGTTCACAATATGTTGATGACCAGCTAACGTTACGTAACTTATCGGTAGTTTAAGTTAATTTGGCCCGGTGCCAACTCAGTGTCGCTAACGTGAGTAAACTAATTGATAGTATTAGGCTAATGTTAATATCTACACACCATTATGTAACAACTGACTGCATTTTTCAGATGAGTTTATTGAAATATTTCTCTAAGAAGAGAAACGGAACGCCTGCCCCCGCTGCTGAAAAAAATCCTAGAGGAAACACTGATAAATGACAAAGAAAAGCAGCAAATCAGTACTTTTAAGAAGATGGAAACAATAAATGTTGGTCATTTTTGTTTGCAAAATGAATGAAACAATTTACTGATTATCAAACAGCCAATTTTATTTTTTTTAATTGACTGATTGTTTGATCGACAAAGCATTCAGCTCTATCACATAATGAAAGCAATTATTGGTTGCAGCCCCAAACATAGGCTTACAAACTTAGAACTGCTTAACCGAGAGTTGAAAATTTTTACAACTGATTAATCATTAATAACTAATAAGATACAAAACACACATCTTTTGTCCTCATTTTAAAGCTACTACAAGTAGTAGTGGGTAAAATGATAAAGAACAAACACTAATGCAAAACAGCTCTTGGAATAAACTGAATATGACCGATTGTTTGGATCCCCACAGAGTGAGAATACCTGCGATGGATTCTTTCCTTTAATTATTCCTCTGAGGGACATAATGCCATTATGCTGGTGGTTTGGCAGGCCATCTACTGGATGATGACAGTGATGTAATCATGCCTCATCAACACAGAGAATACGTAGTGTCTTCATTAACCTTTCAAATGTCATGACTTCATCCATAAAGCTTCCAAAGCTCCATCTCAATGGCCAAAACAGAAAACCACAAAAATACTTTCAACTGCAGCTCATTTCCTTTAAAACCTAATATAATCTCCTGACCTAAAATGAAAGAGTTTTTAAATTATGGATATGTAAGATGTAAATGTTTTCAGACAATCCCAGCTGTAACCAGTTTTGTCTGATATTACTTTATGTAAATTTAATGAACTGAGAGATGTTCAAACAGACCATCCTTCCCACATTCTGTCCTAAGTAAAATCTAGTTTAGGCAAGCTCACTTCTGTGTTTGTGACCAGCCGGGCCTCTGAGTGTGAAGCCCTGAGCCCCTGCCTCCTTGCTGGAGTCTCAGGTGGCCCACAAGCTCCGTGTCTGGGCTATTCCAGGAATGCATGTCACTAAGTGGGTCATAATCACAGGGGAAATCGGCAGCTTATGTAGGACATGATGGCTTGTTCATTGAAGGAAATGAAATGTGGTTCTGAGTCTCCTGAATTCAAAGACCCAAGTATGAAATGTTATGGAAAAGATACAGTATGTAGACATTGGAGATTACTAAGTTGTTTCTAATTTTAGACTACTGAATACTCTCAGGGTTCCTTCCTTTACATACAGTAATGTAGTCAAATGCACTACATTACAGCCCACTCAGCACTCACTGAGCTTCCCCTGACATTACATTGAACTTTCTTGATGTAAATCAAGCCAGACAACAGGAAACATATTTCACACATTCTTGAGAATTGGGACAAACTGTGTCCTCCCAAAAAACAAAACCTTCAAACTATCTCGAACTATAGATAGCAATACTCTTTTTTTTGTGGTGAAAATGTATTTTGTTAAGGATTTATATATGTGAAATTTATGCAGTTTATGAAATATCTTGGTTTGCCTTAATTTGTTTGATGTCTAAACTCCAGAAAACACCTTTGTCCCAGACAAGAACTTCAAGCAATTCAAGCCTTCAGTATCTAAAACTAACAATACCTTCTGATAACATAGGTATAAAATGTGCCATTAAAAACATCTTTGTTTTAAAAGTGATTTTTTTATGAAAATGTTGGCCCTTTAAATTTACGTCAAGATTTTCGTCAACTTTGTCAGATTTTGACAAAAACATGGTTTCATCGGGCATAAAAAAGTTTAGCTATACCCTAAAGATGCATGTTTTACTTCCTGGTTTAAAAAAGGCAGGAATTCCGCTCAAGAACAGGTAAAGTTGACAAATTAATTAAATAATATTGCTATCAGATGTGTCTCAACCATGTCAACTCTGTAGTCCTTCTAAAGCTAAATAAGAATTATGGTTTAAATATGTGTATTTTGATTAGCATTAAGAGAACTCTGAGGCAATTTAAAAAATAAAATGACTGCTCACTACGACTATGCTGTGAAATGAAAAAAGGTGCCATTTTGTCAACTCCGTAAGAGATGATGGACATTTAATAAAAAATTTAATCACTAGGACGTTGGCCCATTACAACATTTAACAACAAAGAGTTTGATCTTTTATGTTTTGTTTTTTTTTCCAGCACAACTGAAGAGTAAAAATCACCCCCCTCCCCAAAATAGTTTTGTCAGAATTCTCAAGAATGAGTGATTAATCACCAAGTTAGTATTTGATGAACTGTTTACATCAACTCTTAGGCTGACACGGTGATAAATCACCAGGCTACAGTTAAATAGAACTTAATTTGGTTGAAGAAACTGATTACAAGTTGTTACGAGTAAATGACAAACACTCACATAGATGAGGCCAGAGTAGTAGCGATCTTTGAGGTTGTGAAGCACGGACGCTTCGTTGAGGCAGGTAAGTTCAGCCATGTCCTCTACTTTGCTGAACTTTGGCGGGTTCATCTTCTGGATGTCGTCCTTGTTGACCACCGCCTTCTTCCCGTTCTCTGCCAGTTCCACCACCACCTCGTCCCCACGCTCCTCGCGAACACTGGCGGCCTCGAAGCCGTGGCGTTCTGATGGGATCCATACTAGCCTCTTGGCAGTCCAGTCGGCCTGTGCGGCCGGGTTGTAGACCACGGCGCGGTCCACAAAGAGGTACCGCTCCGGGTCCTCCTGCCCACTCCTCTGTGACATTGCTGCTGGAGACCAGAAGCAGAACAACAAAGTCACCTGTAGGGAGGAGAGAAAAAAATGCTACAGTTAAAATGAATGCAGCTGAGTAATGTAAAGATGAGATCACCACTATGACTCAAGACTGCTCTGGAAAAGATCCTTTGAATCGGCCCTTTTCACTGCAGACATTTTAACTTGTCATACAAGAAAAAAAACACAGGTGGTGATAACTAATGCCCAAACAACATTTGATCTTAGGGCCTGATGCAGAACAATATTAGGAAGAAAAACATTCTGTTATTGTTATATCGGCAGATATTCTTCATATAGAATATAATAGACAAAATACACAATATATTAGGGCTGAGCGATATGGATAACATTAAATATCAGCTGGATATTTTTGACCAAATACCTCCATATCAATATTAGCGACTTGGTGACAATATAGGGATGACTACAGGGTGCTTTTACAAAATATTAACACAAGATTTTTCATAAATAATCATAAGTAATGTGAACATAATGAAGTGGATAAAAGCAAATAATAGCACAGCTAGAAAAGTCAGATTAGTTCAGAAAATGATATCACTTTACTGTAATGCAGCATTGAAAACCAAGAAAAGACAATACTTGTGCCATCTCACGATATAATCATATCCAAAATCTGAGAAGATATCTAGTGTCATATCACAATATCAATAGATTTATTGCCCAGTCCTAGAATATATACATAAACACAGAATTTTTGCAATGAGCCCTCAAAAGTGGTTAACACTTGTGACAAAGATATGTAATGGAGGCAGGATATTTTACAGGTCAACAATAAACTGTATTATCTAAAATGGTATCAGGGCAACTTTCACCAGTATTTTTAATAATTATCAATAACTATAAATTTAAAAGAAAAGACACAAATAGAGCACCAAAGAACTTAACTGATGCCTATAAAGCTAACCAATTTAAAAATACGCAACATCACACAACATACATGCCAATATCAATATAGACCAATATAGCTGTGATAAGCCAATACTGGGCCAATATTATCAATCAATATATATCGGTCTGGCTCTGTTAATAACATTAACAATGCCACTGTTCAATTCAAGTATCCTAGTTAGAAATGACAGTGAGCCAGCATGAACAACACCAAGTGAAGCAGCTAAATGGAATTCAGCCATCAGTAACTTTATCTATGTCTTTTTCTCCTACTGTGACATGTCAGAATGTCTTCTGTAAAAAAAAAAAAAGCCCTATCTATGTTACAACAATTCAATAATGTGTCAAGTGCAGGGCTGTACTCAAATGAGAATTCTCCAAGTTGACGTCAAGTCATGAGTTTGTACCAAATATCTGATTTTTCCACACAGTAAAACAGATAAAAGGTCTGCATCCCGGTCATAGTTCAGTTAGAGAACGCTGCATGACTGTTGACAGCGCCGTCAGCCAAAGACTCAATGACACTGGATGGCAGTAGAGGAGGTTGTAGCAATGTCTGTTTCTAAAGTGGTTTAGATGACTTTGTTAACATTCAGCAGCAGAGCTGACAGTGTCACCAGTTGATTCCACTGGACATGTCCTCATCAGCAGCGTGTCCATAGTGGGGCGTTTTGCCCATCTGATCATGTTTACTTGCTCAGATTTTGCTGCTTTGGTCCTCGGTTTTTGTGCCTCTACCATGGATAAGACGGTTTCATGGTAAAATAGTTTCTTTTCTTTTCTGTCTGTCTGTCTGTCTGTCTGTCTTATGATCACAGGTCTGCAAGAGAGATTTTATTTTGAAAAATTACTGGATTCTCTATGGTTTTTCTGTCTAACTTCCTGCCTGTTCAGTCTGCTCTGTGCTGATTGACTAACCGGGGATTTCCACCAGATGCATCTCTGTGATGTCCCATGTGCACCGCGGTTTTGTTCCGTCATACGAGCGACTGCAATTCCCACCAGCAGCATTTCAGAAGCATTTTGCCCGTCTGATTATGTTTACTTGCTCTGATTTTGTTGATTAAGTCCTCTTTCCTTGCTCTTTCTGCTTCTATCATGGATAAGTAGGCTACGTAGTAGAATAGTTTATTTTCTCTCTGTCTTTATGATCATGAGTCTGCATGGGGCCTTTTATTTTGAAAATTAACCGGATTCTCCCTGCCTTTTCCATGCCTGACTTCCTACCCGTTCGACCTGCTCTGTGCTAACTGATGCAGCATCCATCAAAAATAGACTCGATGTGTATTCTCCACGGAGCGAAGTACCGAGCCAAGCCGCTTCTGGAAACCGTCTGAAACGCACTGCGGTGCTTTTGGTGGAAACACAACCATTGTCTAGAACGGCCGCAAACAGGCCTGAGTGCCGCAGCGCAGCCGTGACACGGCGCGTTTCCTGGTGGAAATTAGGGGTAAGACTCGGTCAAAAATAGAGTTGGCGTGTATTTGTAGCGAAGCTGCTTCTGGGATGAATCACAAGCATTATGCCCAATGGCAGTGATCATCCCATCATTTCCATCTCCTTTCTCTAGTTCCATGACAGTTAGTTTTGTAGTCGGATCATTTTCGAATGGAACAGGGTGTATAAAGTTCATAGCCTGCCATGCTGTTTTCATTCACTGCACTGTGTACTATGAAGTAGCTTTATGAGTGGGGAAACTTGCAATAACAAATCCCCCATCATGATACTTGTAATTATATATCACCATCTTGATTCTTATGACAATATAATATATTTTGTGGAAAGGCAATTGTGAATTTGTTAATATGTAAAATACCCAGATAGAAATATCTGAACTCAAACATTACAAAATTTTAATAATTTTGCCATAAAGCAGGTTCTGCTCACTGATTTGCAAAACTGACCACAGTAGCCAAATTCAACGAGAGGTATTAACGGGAGAGATACCAAGGAAAATAGATACAGCAAATCTCTGATGATACTGGTATCATATGTCCGCTGTATTTATTGCTGTATCACCGAGCCCTAATGCCAAACTACCTAGACTGGATCTGACTGTTAAGTGGTAGCACCATGAGTATTTTGACCATTTCAGGTAAGATATTGATTCAACCAAGCTGGAATCAATACAGCTGAATGTTGAAGCTGATGGTAAAGTGCTTTAAGGATGATGCAACTTTTCTAAAGACTGCTAAATGCTGCCTCTAAGAAAACTTTTTAAGTATCTGAAATTCTTCATATAACAAAACCCTTTGATTTCTTTCATAAGAAATGAGGTTTTTGATAGCTAATGGCACCACTTCAGATGTTTGTACATTATTGTTTGTTTCATTGAGGAGATATTAGTGTTTAATAGACTGTGATAAGCTGTGACACTTGTCAATCAGACATGCCCTGAAATATACTGTCATCTATGGCGGTCGCTGCTTGCCTGTCATAACTCAGCAGGGATTTGTTATATTAAAGTACTACTAGAGGAAAAATGTGGGTCATCTGTGTGTATATCCAGTCAGTGTATACTTCATGTGAAGGCAAAAAGATTAGTGCACATAAAACACACCAGGACCAGTGTCAGCAAAATGAGCCTTCTGAATCATCTCCTCTTATAATCAGTGACAGAATGAGCATGAGAGGGAGTACCTGGTATGTTACTCTTTGGAGTGAAGTAATTTTTGACCAAATGAGAGAAATTTAAACCAAATTCAGATGCACTGTGAATAAGTTGTATTCTGTCTTTCAGTTGGATTTATATGCTACATTTCATTTGCTTTAGAGATCTGCATTTTTTTCCCAGAAGGACTTGTTTGGCCCACACAGGCTGGTGTGTGAGCTTCAAGCCTTTACACCTCCATCCCTGTGCATAACCAACCCACATATACTGTAACTTCACCATTTCAGCCTCTTCAAAAGCAAAGGGAAACCCTGACTGTGTTATGTAATAAAAAATAAGCCAGAAATCTTACTTTAAGAAAAAAAAAACGTGAAATGGCCTTCAAAATCACATAATTAGAGCTGAATTAAATTCAATCAATCAATCTGTCAGCTGACACAAAATATATCAGCAACTATTCTGAAGACTGATTAACCAACTTGTTCAGATAATTTTCTCAAGCCAAAAAAATCCCAAAAAGCCCTAGTTTCTTTGTCGTATCTGTTAGTATATTAAACATCTTTAAGGTGTTTTCACTGTGGTTTGGACAAAACAAGCAACCTGAACATGTAGCCTTGGGCTTTAGAAAATTGTGATTGGTATTCAAACAATTAATCAAGAACATAAATTACTAAATCATTGAAATAATTGTTACATACAGCCCTAATTTGAAGATATCTCCTTGGGCTTTAGGAAGGTTAGGGGCTTTTTTCAAAATTTTCTGACATAGTCAACCAATGTAGGGCTACAACTAATAATTATTTTCATTTGAGATGAATCTGTTAATAATTTTCTCGATTAATTGATTAGTTGTTTGGACCATTCAAAAAAAACAACTGTTTTTTTAAATTACCTATTCATATTTTCATCAAATCATTCAACCTTGTTTGAAGCAGATTTACTCCTAGATAGGCAGGGGTATCAAGAACCAGAGTCTGACTGGTCAGTACTGAAATATCCTGGAAAAAATGCACTGCTAGGACTACAACTTATTTAACTCTCGACTGATCTGTCAATTATTTTCCCAATTTATTCTTTTGTTCTTTGGTCTGTAGTATCAGAAAATGGGGAAAAATGTTGATCGCACTTTCCCAAAGCCCAAGATGTCGTCCCCAAATGTCTTGTTTTGTCCACAGCCCAAAGAAATTCAGTTTACTGTCATAGAGGACTAAAGAATCCAGAAAATATTCACATTTAAGAAGCTGAAATCAGATAATTTGGACATGTTTTGTTTAATAAAAATTACTCAAACTGTTCAAACCAATTATTAAATAGTTCTGTTAGTTAATTACTTAGTCAATTACTTTAATGGTTGACAACTAATCAATTAATCAAAACAGATTAATGAAGAAAATAAATAGATACAGTAATCATTAATTGAAGTCCTTTATGTGACACAAAATGACTGGTGAGTGTTTTTCTGGAAATTAAATCATTCAATAGAGAATAAAAAATACCCCATCAATAATAAAAGCATACTTCACAAACTGAGCTAAAAACAGACCAGAGCAACTTTGTCAAACTTGGCCTCAACAGCTGATGCACGGACAAGCCTGAATGTTATCCATGGCACAAAGCACCACTGCAGCTTGCTTCTTATTAATCTGAGGCAACATCAGCTGATGACTGCTCTGAGATATTTAACCTACAATCAAGTCCCATGCTTAAATCAGGCGCTGGTTAGAGAGAATCTGGGTCAGGTCAAAGGATGGGGGGGATCAGAGTGGCTGCTGCTGGCTGTCTCTCACCGCATCCCCTCACTCTGAACTGGAAAACACCAACTTCCATCCCACATTCAGCTCTGTACCGGGGGGAATATGCAGCACACCACACCTCTGGAAGGATATTTCAACAAGAGGAGGGTCCAGAAATTGCAATTAGCTGAGACAATGGCTGGTCACGGAGTGATATTCCCCGGCTGGGCCAAACAGCTGCATCGGCTAGGTTAGCTTGCTAACATTAGCTCAAAGTTGGCGTGCTGTGCTTCATCTCCCACCCGCTCGAAAAGATGCCTCCTGCAGGGACCCGACAGCTCTCATTTAAAAACTGAACACCACCGAGGGTTCATACTGACGCTTCTGTTACTTGAAACAATTAACAGGTGAACATATATCCTCAAATAGCCTAATTTCTGTGCAAATGAGAGTTTTAGGGATGAACTGATCAGCCTCCTCAGGCATCATGGGTGTGGGTGGCTCAAAGACGTCTGGGTGGGGATAAAAGCAAGCGGACAATGACCAAACCGTCTCACTGTAGCTCCAATAAACTAAACTTATAAAACACATACCTGCAACTAAACATTCATTTAAGACTATATTAGTCTAGTGGAAGCAGCACGTTGGCTCCGCGGCGCCGGCTAACATTAGCAAAGCTGATGGTCCTCCATCATTGAAAAGTCATGGCACAATAATCCGCTAGCTAACATTACTGTTGCTAACCACCACTCACATCCTCAGTAAAAATGACCGACCCAGGCTCCTCTGCTGCACTTACCACACTCAGAAGATGAAGAAACCCTGCCCCGGTGCTTAAAAGAATCCGGTATTTAATGTATTAATCCTCCAATGCGTGCTAAAATAGTCCCTTCTTCTTTCGCCCGCTCTCTCATCAGTGGTACTCCCCCACCATCCAGCACCCTCTCAACCGAACTCTCGCCGGCCAGGGAAGATGCACCGCACCGCCGCACTCTTTTTTTGGCGACACCCACAACACAAATCTCGAATGTGATTGGCTTTCAAAGTCTGACGCCTAACCGCGATTGGTCCAAAATAATTTCCATCCCCAAACTTTGATAGTTGACGACTGACGCCCAAGATATCAACACCTGCAGACCGGTGGATGCTGCTGCGGCTTTAAATGCGTGTAGGACGATTCATTTGTCACAGATATTATGTCAGTGTTTGAATAATGGAACATATTTGGATTAGTCAGTCTCGTATAGACGCATCTTAGACCTATTGACACTGAACACATTATTATATTTTACCAGTTTCGTGCATTTCTTCTACTTTTTGTTCACTTTCCTCCTATATATCGCTGTATATCTTTACTTTAACTTGATCGTGAAGTTCTGTTTTCTTATTATTAACACTGTATATAATTTGTAAATACGCATTTTATTTTATTTTTAGTATTACTTTACATGTATCTTGATATTATATTGTTCTGTCTTTTATTACTTAACTCACCTTTTTTTTTTTTTTTTTTTTTTTTTTTACTTTTTTTTACTCTTTAATGGAGCTTCCCAACAAAAGTTTTTCACAAGATTGTATTTGTATAACCTGTGTGACAATAAACAGCTTGAATCTTGAAACTTATTATTATTCTTTTTGTATCATTGTGTGTCTTATTCTGGAACATCTGATTTCAATCAATAACATGTTATTTTAGCTTATGTCTTCTCTTATCTAATTTATCTTTTTTTTAAATTTTATTTTATCTTATATATCTATATGTCTACTATACTTAAAAAGCACCTTTCTTAAAAGAAACTCGGGAATATATAAAATATATCCTGCCAACACAGTTAAATTAATTATGACTTTCCTTTTTGGTTGCTTTGCTTTGTTTGACTGGCAACACATTTTAGAGTGTTGTGAAATAGTGCCCCCTGTTGCAGAAAGACAGGCATTACTAATGCTGACCACATCTCCATGGAACATACATACATGGTGGTTTGATAATGAAGAGCTGCAAAGAGCAAGTTACTTGTCAGAATAAATTCAAGGGAAAAAAGCTTGATACACTACTACCAAAATCAAAATAATTTCCAAAGAACCTTAATGTGAAACTACATTAGTTTGTCATTGTTTACTGACTCATATCCGTGCTTACTCTGCTTTCTGTAAAATCAGTTTTAATCATTAATTGCATTATGTTGTGTTTTTTTAAACTTATTTACTTACTAGAGTTGCATTCAGCCCAATTAAATTTAGGTTTAGGCAAAATTGAAATCATACATTTTTGTTCTTTGCTGAATGTTGTGTTTTAAAGAGATAGCTCACCCAAAAATGAAAATTCAGTCATTATCCACTCACTCTCATGCTGGTTAAAGGTGGGGTTGAGTTTTTTTAGTCCAGAAAATACTGCTGGAAATTCACATGAACAGAATCTCCCAGATGATGGAAGTGAATGGTGACAAGTTATGTTTTATCTCTTTATTATAATACGGAGGATAATTGTCAGGGGAAAGATTAGACAAGTTCAGGTTAGGTATTACAATTCAAAGACAACATTTTGTGGAGGCAGCTGACTCCCAGACGTCCCAGTCTCAATATGAGCTACAGTGTAAAAACAAAAAAGTGGAGAACACTCAAAATTTCAAGGTAATTTTCTGCAATAGATTTTTAAGTTTTGAGTCCAAATCAAATTCTTAAGTTTTGAAAAAGTTTTACCAGCTACTGATTTGATAAGATAATTTACTTCTCTTCTTGAAATGAACTTTGCTAGCTTTGAATTCTAGAAACTTAAAACATTGTATTTAAAAAAATATATATATATATATTGACTAAATTCATTGAAGTGAAAGTACATGTTAAATTTCAGTATTTTCAATTACAACTATTTCATTTTTAAGGCTCTACAAAAGAGACAAATCAGGATTGCAAAGCACAATAAAGTATCTCAACTAGAGATTATAGGTCAGCAAAACGTTTTAAAGTTTATTTCAAAACTTAAAGTTTGAATTGGGCTCGAAACTCAAAAGTCTTTGCAGTGTGTTGCCTTAAAATTTTAAGTTGTCTCCTCATGCCTCCTCATGTTTGTGTGTTAACAATTTTGGCCAAATTAAAACTAAAAATAAAGACATTTCCTGTATATTTTCTTTTATTTTTGTTCATTTTATAAGTACACAGAACTGTTTCACTTAGTTTTTTATTCTTTTTCTTAAGTCTGGTTTTTATCTTTATTCTAGCTGACTAATTTTTTATTTATTTTTTTTATTTTTATTTTTTTTTACAGTTTTTAGTTTAGTTTAATTTAGTGTAGTTAACTAGAATAACTCTGTGACACCCACCTTATATGTTGTGTCCTCAGCGTTTGCTGGTCACAAGGAACTTCTCAGCTTCCAGCTTCAAAACATCATGGAGCAGATCCTGGTTTTGTGTGTGCAACCTCTGATCCACACCTGAATATACAACATATGCACACATACAGTACATATTGCACATTGTGCCCCAGGTAGGAGCTGGTGCCTCAAGCCTCCACCCATCCAATGCAGGAGCATTATTTGCACAGGAAACAGTACAGTTTCCTTCTCATTTGTCCTGATAAACAGGTCCTGTTGTTTCTTTTATTCTAGCAGCAGCATGGTCCTCCCTCCCTACACCTCCTGACATCCACCTCACAGTTTCTGTCTTGGAGGGCTGCAGTGATAATCCCCTTCACACAGCCTTAGATCCAACCAGTTCACACACTCAGACATGCAGTTCAGACAGGACGTGTAAAGATTTGTTTTTGTGTGTCAGAAAAAATTAAATCATAAAATATGTATCACTGAATGCACTGTTAGATCATCTGCCAGTGTTCAGGCTACAATTTATTCTGAAAATTGTTGCAGTTGATGGTTTTGCTGAAGGCACTTTCCCTGTATTTCCTCAACTACATCTGCTCTATTACTGCAAGAACATCAGTTAGTCTTAGTATGTCACTTTGTCTGAGATTCAACCTTCAAGACTCATTTACTTACACCACTAACTCCTCTTGTTTCTGGATGTTGCCTAATTGAGCATTTCTGCTTGAATTATGACAGAATAAGACACAAGGTTACACCAGTTTAAAAAAACTGAACATATTTCTGTGTTGAATGGAAAATATATCTGCCCTGTGGTAGATGTGTTTGCTTTAAAAAGAAATACATACAACACACTTCCAATGACCTGTTGGTTTTTTTGCAGGAGGTTAGAGATTTCCTCCCACAACATTCACAGGGGGGGTTAGAACTAGAGATCAGATGGGGCATGTCCAGTAAATAAGCCACCGACTTTTTTCACAGCAGACATTTTGTCAGGTGTACAGCAGAATGCAATGCACAATTACAATGATCTGAAACCAGGACGCCAAATCAGAATGAGGCATCATTAGTGTTATTCATTACACCCGTACTGCAGCATGTAAAATACCTGCAGACAAACAGCCTGGAACAGAATATGATATCAGTTGTCTGCCTACAGACATGAAGACTGATCTTAGTTAACTGGAAACAGAAGACTGCACCAACACATTCAAGCCTTATGAGGGATGTCACGAAATATGTGGAGCTGGAGAAAATTTAATTCTCTTTGAAAAAAAACAAGAAGGGATATTTTTACAGAATTTGACCGTCTATTGAGCATTTCAATCATGTTAGTCAATCTTTGCCAAGACTCTCAGACACAGGAAAAAAAGATAAGGAATATTTTAAGGAACAAAGTTTATCTTTTTTTCCTTTCTATTATTTATGGAGGGATAAATGTCTCTACTACACTGCCAGAGACAAGGGCAGACTGCAGTGTATCATTCGCTCTGCCAAGAGTGTGATCAGCTGCCATCTGCCATCTCTGCAAGGATCTGTGCGCCTCCAGGACACTGAGGCATACAGGTAGAGTTGTAGCCGACCCCTCCCATCCTGGACACAAAATATTTGAGACACTCCCCTCGTTGCATTACATTAATTTTCAGTCGCCTGACTCTATTTTGCACATTGTGATATCCTCCCACACTGTGAACTTGCACTTTCCATCTCAAACCTTTTATACTCTGCACAGCTCCTTCATAAATAACAGTCACACATGTAAATACTGTTTCCACTGTTGTGTATGTGTGTGTGTGTGTTTGTGTGTGTGTGTGTCTGTGTGTGTGTGTGTGTGTGTGTGTGTGTGTTACTGTGTATTCTCTACTTTTCTTTTTATGCTGTTTTATGCTGTTTTAACTGACAGTATTTTCCTTAATCCTTATTTACATTTCTAGTTCTATGTTTGTTGTTCTGCACATATATGCCACAGCAAATTCTTTGAAAGTGAAAACCTCAGCGCAGCAGCCATTTTGAAATGAAATTACAGTGTAAACACTGGTGTTACCAATGATACTATAATTGAGGTTCCATTCCAGTCAGGTCAGAGTGAGGGGCAGTGGCTCACTGGAAAATAGCCTATAATTAGTATGTGGTAACACCTGTGTTAATGCTACATGATAAGAAGTATTTTTCTTGGTGTGTTACTGATGGTCTACAAAAAAATCAGCTCCACTAGTCCACTGATACTTGATTTTATAACACATTGTAAAGCTGTTAGTGATATTTTAGATAAAGCCATTGTAGCTCCAAAAAAAAAAAAAAAAAGAAAAGAAAAAAAAAAGCAGTTTGATGTGATATCATCCACATTTGTCCTGCAGTTCTCTTGATCCGTCAGTGTTTTCAGGTGGATCATTTATTTGAAAAAACACTGATATGGCTCTGTGTTACCTCTAACTGGCCACAAGATGGAGCCAAACAATTACTGCCCACTGATAGTGAAGTGATGCAGTTGTCATGGTGAGGACCCTCATGGAGATGGCTTTGGATTACAAAGGTACAAAGGTATAAAATGTCTCAGAGGAATCCAGACTGGTTTGGGGTTGGACTTGATTTAATTTAAAGTCTATACTGTATGTGGGGAGTTAAACTAGTCATCTATGAGGATTTTCAGTCATTCAGCCAAGTTCAAGATTCAAGAACTTTATTGTCATTGTGCAGGCACAAAGAAATTGCAGTTGTGTCGTCCTCAAATGGTGCATGTATTCATAAGAGGAGAACAAAGCTGCTGTGTCTGTGCACACTGCCATCCAGGTAAGACACTGTGCAGTAGACTGAATGTGTTTACATCCAGATAGTTAGACAAGTCTGTTAGGATTCTGAAATGACCTTCAGAACAATGTTTGATGACCTTGGTTTTTCAAACATCATCATTTAATGATGCTTTGAAGAAACTGACTGTTCTGACTTGTGACCTGAAAGTATGCAAATATCTGAGAGGCACAAACTGGAGGTAATGGTAACTTAGCTATGTCTGAAGCATGTGGGCTCGCTGGTTAGTTAGTTCATATTAAAAACAATTTTTTGGCAGGTGCTACTTGTACCCTGGCTGGAATAGCCAGTGTCGCTACTTACTCCCAGGGTGGAATAGCAAGTGTGGCTACTTATACAGAGGGTGGAAGAGCCACAACGACTGTTTACACTCTGGGTGGAAGAGCAAACATGGCTGTTTACACCCAGGGTGGAATACGACTCAGAGCTGTATTGCAGCTTTATAATCTATGCATTAAATTAAAAAAAAACAAAAAAAACACCACTTTCATGTTATTTACCATATTTCTGTTCTTAAATGAAAAGGGCAAATTGCACACTCTAATGTAAGCTTGAAACTTTTTGAAACTGCAGTCATAGTACCAGACAGTAGAGGGCAGCAGCAGTAAAGGTAAAGCTTAGACTGCAGCTTGACAGACATTCAGTTCAGGTTACTGGACAGCTGTTTTATGCATTTACAAATCTCATATTCACATATACTATATGACTGATAAACTGTAATCCATTACATTTTTAACTTCATGGGAGTCAGACTAGGCACTGGGCTGTCAAGTAACTGATGGGTTTTGTTTCTAATGTTCTCATGTCCTCTTCTTCTATGTTCACTTACAGTCTCACACATATATGAACCAGCTATGGATCACCACACAGATTAACCAGTCACGAAATAGTCGACTGAGTGTATTTCTCTCTAAATTTGATGTCACATACTGAGCAGTGGCAGAGCTTGACTGACAGATGCAAGACGTCTGAGTGAGTTATTTCATCTCATCTTGACGACTGACAGAGTGACACCCTTTGGTGTGGTGCATTTTGCAAAATGCTGTGACAGCTCCATCTCTCAATTGTTGGCTTCTCCAGTCGCCTCTGTGGCATAATAGACCTGTCATCAGCATCGTCCTCCACCATCCCTCTTCTGCTTTTGTCTAGACAGCAGTTTATCAAACATCTCCACATTTTTTCTTCTTTTTTTTCCTCCTTTTTTTTCCAAGCGCAGATAAGGAATGTCAAATGTGGCGTTTTCAATACCACACATCTAGATTGGATATAGATAAATGCTTGACCTCTTTGGGCACAGTCTTTTCTGCAGGTATAGATTGATGTGCTTTGCTGGAACATGCTCACTGCAATAATCTCCACCTTAATAAGTCATTTCACCAAGCTCTTATTTTCTTCTTCAGTGGGGCGAGATGATTTCACCCATTTCCAAAACAAATCATGTTGCAAAAGTGTCAAGTGTCATTCATCTTGATTTTATTTGTTAGTCTGTCCTTTTCTCATGGTAATTTTTAATTCTCAATGCAGGCACTTTTCTATTGGAAACAGGAGGAACAGTCTGAACCCACTTGCAGATATTTTCCTTCCTTTCAGGACTGCAGACACTGTCCACAGTATCTTTAAAGAGATTTAGGTATTTCTGCAACACAGTAAGAGCTAATTTAAATCACACATTGTGTTTTTTTATGGGCAAACTCCAGTGTCTGTGGACTCTTATATTTCTGACAGTGATGAAGGTGTTGATGGAGCTTGCAGACCATCATGTGGAGAGGAAACATTTAGAGAAAGTATAACTGAACAGTGAAAGCTATAGTATGTCACTATATGTATACATTTTGTTAAATTGTATCCTAATATAATCCCAAATATTTCCAACAATGTTCAGACACAGAGAAATCCATCATTTATTTATGTATTCCCAGTTAGAGCACATTCTCACCAATACTGACACTTTGTCTGCACTACCATGTACACTAACTGTGTAATATTATTTCTTATTTTCAGGAGTAGTGTGACTTCATCCTGTGCAATATTTTTACTTAATTTTTAATGTCATTGTGCAATATTCAGTATGTCAATCAGGTGCATTATCATTCTCTGTGCAATATCAGTATTTCACTCAATGTGCAATAATCAGGTGTATTATCATGTTCATGCAACGGTGTAAATTCAACTGTTGAGTCTCCTTCTATTGTATATCCCGTTCCTATTTTTATTCTTCCCCTGTTTATAGTGTTCCTATTTTTATTTTTAGATTCCTTTGTTTAAATTGTTCATATTTTTATATTGTAGTTTTTATATTTTTATTGATGCTTTTTGCGATCCGCTTTGCTGCTGTAACACTGAAAATTTCCCCATTGTGGGTATATATTGTATTTAGTTTTATGGTGCGTTTCCTGCTAGCTGTCGCCGGTTAGTTGCTAGTTCCAGGAAAACATGGGACACATCAGAGAGCGAGGAAGGAAGTCACTGAATGTAACATGAATAAAACTTTAACATAACGTCATCAAATTTTCAACGATTTTTGAAGATTCAAAATTGTCAAAGATATTCAGTTTATTGCCACAGAGTAAAAAAAAACAAAAAAATAGAAAAAACTTTTTAGTTTTTTTCTTAAAAAGTTACTAAAACTGATTAATCAAGCAAAGTAGTTGGAAGCTAATTTAATAACTGCCAGTAGAATTTTCTTGCTTTTGCATTTATTAAACTCAAAATTTTTCAACTAATATGACCTTGACATAATGTGGCAACTGATTGCCTCAGTTTTTTTGAGTACTGCTAACATGTTCAGGTTTACAGTAGAACAGAACAGTAGAACTGTAGCAGAACTTATTGTGTGTTTAACTCGATAAACAAAATAAGAAAATGGCAAATAATCTGAGAATTTCAGACTCTTCCTGGTATCTGAAAACATTCTGGGGGATGTAGGAGAGAAGTTAACTGGAGTTGTGACTTTCTTTCTTAAATCCAGTGTGCAGCTCAGCTCTGACCCAGATTTACTGGTTAAGAATCAGATCTTTTGCAGACACAATTGGATTCTGAGCAAGGTATTGACCACAGGGATTGATTAAAATCTATAAAACAATGAAATGTTGTGATTATGTAGCAGCCAGTGCATTGACAGTAATTACATTCTGATCTACTTCCTGTCCTACCACAGATCGTCCACAGCTGCTTCCTCCTTATCTGTCTGTCTGTCTGCTGCAATGTCCAGAGAGAGTTTGTGGAGAAGCAGAACCTTTTCATTCTGTCAAACTACATGTAGACTCTGTCTTTACATAACATTGCTGCTGAATCTCTTCACCACAAGTAGCTGGTAGGTGCTATTTTTCACCTTTTTGGCACAGTATGTAAATAGATCTTTGACACCAAGGCATATCAGAAAAGATTGTTCAGAAATGATCAGTTAAAAAGATCCTCATGCATACTGGGTGTCTTTAAAGGGACAGTTCACACCAAAATCAAAAATATATATTTTTTACTTTACCTGTAGTGGTATTTATTTATCCATGGTGTGAGTTGCAGAGTTTTACGTTATTGGTCGTAGAGATGTCTGCCTTCTCTCCAGTGTAATGGGACTAGATGGCACTAACCCACACATTTGATTTGTACATAATTTTACATCAATTCTCATATTTCTATTCATCATTTATTTTCCATATATTGCTGTTACATATTGTAGATAAGGCACATGCAATTTTACACACTTCTTATTCAGTCCCTCCAGGATTTTGCAGGAATTTTGGGGGATTGTTGTGGCCTAAAATGGCTGATTTCAAGGCAGCTTTTCAAAAAAAAAAAAAAATATTGC
This sequence comes from Lutjanus erythropterus, assembly GCF_056507025.1. Taxonomy (NCBI): domain Eukaryota; kingdom Metazoa; phylum Chordata; class Actinopteri; order Lutjaniformes; family Lutjanidae; genus Lutjanus; species Lutjanus erythropterus. The sequence continues at coordinate 41,584,677 of NC_139319.1, read as the reverse complement.
AATGCATGTTGTGATGTTTTTGCATGTTTTGTGTGGGACCAAGGGAAAATTGCAAAAAAAAAACAAAAAACTTTCAGGCGCAAACTATTCAAGGGAGAATGAAACCGCACTCTGTTCTTAGTGTTCTATAAGTGTTCCACAAAGATGCAGAACACCCCCCAGTGTATGATTTTAGCATGGGGGACTGCTTGCTGGAATTTGTGGAAAATTATTGCAACTTTGCAACTTTCTAGAGGGACTGCTTATTGTATAGATTTTTTATTATTGTTATTATGTCTTATTAAGTCTTTTATATATTGTAGTGGAATGTATATATTTATACATACTTCTTATTTTCTATTCTTATAATTCTTTATTCATATATACATTTTCTGTTCTGGAACAGGAGCACCCCCCAGCAATCGATAAAGTATTTTTGATTCTGATTCTGATTCTGAAATTCATCAGCAATCACTCTTTCCAGAGATCATGACCTGGTTACTCAAGATAATCCACTCACACGTTGTTGTGAGCAGTTTCATAGAGAGAAAGTAGTTCTGGTAGATTCTACTGCAGAGAGAAAGTAGTTCCCACATGAAACATCACACCAGTGTCATTTAGTCCCATTGTATTCAACAGAAGGCAACTTTGTTGTCCTGCTTATTCTGATTGTGCTTGTTTAGTATCAGTATTTTAAGTATATTATATGTGCTTCCATGTACTTTGCACTTTCATCTGTTCTAAATGCTCTTTTAAAGGTTTTATATGTTTTATTTTGGGGCGAACTGTCTCTTAATCTTCTGTAATCTTCCATCCATTCTGATTATACAAATAATCACCACCAGAAGCACCTTGTATTGTAATTTATACATTACACATATTATACATGTCATTACAGACAGCTTCATGTATGTCCACAGAGTATTTGTTGTCTGTCTGTGTTGCTTTGTAGCAGCAGGTAATGATCTGAGCTGAGAGTCCTGCAGTGTTTCTGTCTCCGTCCCACAGAGAAGGACGTTGTTTATCATCTGGCCGACTCATAAAGCCTTCATGTACACGAGGTAAGTTGGCTGAGCATACATAAGCTTTAATGTCAACACCTTGTTAACAGTTTAATAGAACAACAGAACAGGCTGAAACCCTGTATCACAGACAGGTGGAGATCAAATGTTATTGAAGTTACAGAGAAGTCTGAGTGCTGTGATTTTTAGATGAAATAGTATTTTATTCCATGATGAACAGAACAAACAGCCAAGGGAGACTTTCCTAGACCTGCTCTGGTTTGGAGCTCTCGGAGCATTAAAGCAGTCACTGGAGCGTGTTAAATATGGAGCCTGAGCAGCAAGGATCAGACACAAGACGGCAATTTTCCAACAAGGTTGTATTGGTACCAGTGGTTATTACATCTCTCAGATAGGAGAGGCCAACCAGCTTTACTATATAGAAAGCAGTGGTGAGTGTTGTAATTATCAGCGGTGGTGAACCTGAGGCCAGAGTGGTAAATGAAATCCTGGGGCCTCAGATGGGAGCAGCAGCCTGTCGATATCTGAAATGTAAACCAGAACTGAGAAACTGGTGAAACAAGATTTTTTTACAAGTCATGAGGGAACTGCATCTGTTTCTACACAATAGGCCAAACATCTGTCACAGAGCTAGATTTTAAATTCAGATTTTTCTTATCAAACCATTTTTAGATTTTTAGATTCTTTTGATAGTGGAGAAATGTACATTATTGTCAGTTAATCTCTGAATGTGGCCACTGGCATAAAGGTTTTATTTCCTCATTAAATACTAATTTAAGGTTAATGAGGGCATCTTGCAGTGAATTAAACCTGCATTAATTGATTTTTTAGCCACTTTGGGACCGCAGATTATGCAACACTGACTTCACCTAATGATGCTAACGTAGCTATAATCAATTTTTGTTTTAATAACGTATCAAATGACCATGTGTTGTGTGAAAGGGGTCACCTGTAATGACAAACCAAGAGAGAATTATCACCTAACTCTCAGCTCTACAGTACAATATATCATTGTCCAACTCATTTTCTGGACCACAACCTAATGTTGAAACCCACTTTACCTGCCAGACAAAGTTAATTTCCAATAATTCCTCTGCCAACAATTCCTAGCACAAAGCACATCTTAGCTCTACACACGGCTTTGGGCTCATTATGTTCGGTGCCATGGCCATCGAATCGACAATGTTTGAGTGTGGTGTACTAGCCTCTCATTCTGTGCTTAGACAAAGAAGCCTGGGACATGCTGCCCTGGGCCTGGGAAGTGCTGGAGGGGCGTCTTTGAGAAGATGGTGTGTGGTGACAGGGACCAGGGTCTTGGCGAGGCCCACTCTGCGGAGGGCGAACCCTGTGATGCATGAGGTTTCGCAAAGTCACCTGACTCCTGCTGCTGCCGCTCGAGCTCTTTGGTGGGAAGGGCTTAGCAGAGCGATAGGAGGCAGCAGAGGGACAGGTGGAAGGTTCTGTATTGCGTATATTCAGTGGTTGGGATTTGGGATTTGTAAGTGACCAGTTGAACAAAATCACAACACAAAAAACGGTATCGTCTGCGTAAAGGTGAATTTTATAGCATATTCTTAAAATATTTATGCAGAAGCAATGTACCTACAATAATAAGTGTTTTATACATCTGTTTCAATGTCGATATGTGTCTGAAAACAGACAGAGAAACAGACAAATTCATTCAATACATACATCTGACTTACTGGATGTGCCAATATGTGTGTGCAGACATGTGCAAATAGACAGTGTGTGTAGTTGTGTGTGCCGGGGGGGTGTTGTCAGAGACCCTTGTCGCTCTCTCTTTCTCTCCCCCTCTATACCTCCAGATAGATCTCTCCACCCCTCTCTGTCTCTCTCTGTTTTACTCCCCACCCCGCTCTCATTCCATCAGGTCCTCACAACACACACACCACAGCCTCCGAACGCCTCATCTCCTCCACCAGAGCGGCAGGATCAGAGAGAGGGAGAGTAGAAGTGACGGGAGAACAACAGCAGCATCACTGACCGGGGGAGAGAGGGAGAAAGAGGTGGGGAGAGGAGGAGTGGACAGAGTGAGGAAGAAAGAGGAGAGCAGGAGAGCCGAACAGTGAGAGAAAGAAGTTTTTAGTTGGAGGGAGGACCAGCGAGGGAGAGTTTGGAGTGAGAGCGTGGTGGGTGGCAGCGGGGGGACAGGGAGCTTCATTTTCCCTTTTCTTTCATCGGCTGTGAGCGCCGCCTGCCTCCTCTCTTCTCCTTCTCCCCTCCTCCTCCTCCTCCTCCCTCTTCCTCCTCTCTGCTCCTCTTCTCATCCCGACTCTCTCCCAGCTCCCGCCGTGGGGTCTCAGCTCTCCGTCTCCCTCCCCCCCTCCCTCGCTCCCTACCTCCCCCGGGCCCTCCTGGGAGCCTCCGGGCTGCTGCGCCGCGGGAGGATGTCTCGCAGGGAGTCTCCGCCGCCGCCCTCGCCACCTCCACCTCCGCAGCTGCTGGGAGTGCGGAGAGGAGAGGTGGAGTGCGACGACCGCCCGGAGCGTGCTGAGCCGCTGTCTGACGCTGAGAGGGAGATCATCCAGGACACGTGGGGGCACGTCTACAAGAACTGCGAGGACGTGGGGGTGTCAGTGCTCATAAGGTGAGTTTCTGTCTCTGTGTAAAACTCTCAGATTTGTCTCAGTGTGTGTAAACTTTCAAACAAGAGCTCAGTGCTTACAGATTTAAGTTTAAGGCTGTGTATGTTGAGCCTCCTCTGTCTGTTGCTCTGTTTTTGATGTAGATGCTTTGTTCTCACAGTGAGTCTGGGTACTGTCCATTAATTATCTGTGATTAATTCACCATCCAGTGCATCCTTAATAATTAGTTTTTGGGAAGTACAGCAATGGCATTGTTCTCCTCATTTGTGCTCAGCCCTGGGCATTCTTTTGTTTTAGAATCCGCCACATAATAAAGACACATGAAGGCAAAGGAGGAGAGGAGTTTCCAATAGCAGAGATTCACTATAACCCAGAAAATCTGTAATATTAGTCAGAAGAAAGCAATGCAAAATTCTCCTGAAAAATAACTGTAAAAACACAAAAAATACTATGATAAAAAATGGAACATATCTTTTTTACAATTTCAAAGTCATGGTTTATTCTACACTGAGACTTTTATCTCTGCTGTAACATTAAGGGCTCAGTGATTGGTGATGATAAGTGCTTCACTTTTCTGCTTATGTACAAGAATTATTACTTTGTACACCGCATGCACAAAAAAGTGACCAGTCCTAAAAAAAAATGTGTCACAAAATATTTGAAATGTCAGAAAAGTTAAAACTGAAAACTGCATCAAAAGTATAGATATTATTTTTACTGGGTTAGGGTTAGGGTTACATATTGTCTTTTACCCAACATCAGTAACCTTATGACTACATTTTAAGAACAAGTTGTTTTTTTCAAGTTCAGGGAAGAAATCTAATCTTATAACATACAAAGTATCTGATGAATAAGTACAAATACTGTAACTTTTTTCCCCCGACAAAATTCATCCAGCAGGTGTTTTCCCACTTTCCTTGAATCCTTGTGTAGCGTTTATGATAGGTGAAATCTAGCACAAGATAAATAATCTGACGTTGAACCTGCAGTGTTTTAGTGGGTTTTATTTTACTGATGCTTTACTGTCATACAGGTTTCTTAATTATTTGGTTCAGTATTGTCTGAGTGGACAGACGTCTTTTCAAGCTCCACAGGGAGAGTTTTAAGATCGTACAGGCATGTTTCTGACAGGGTTGTCAGGATTACTGGAGCACAGAGAACACCTTCATACATACAGCAGGTTTAATCTCTGCAAACTCCCTACCAAACTTCTGTTAAATGGTGCTGGACTGTGTGGTGATTTTGCCGTAGTGGCTCATGCAGGACTGCAGCTCATGTGATGCTATGATAAATTATATCAATTATTTTTTTTGTCACAATCATTTAAAGTAAGGCAAAACAAAACAAAAAAAACCTTTGAGCCTTGTTGTATATGCACCCAAAGATCAGCTTTTATTGGAACAAATAAGCTGCCATCTTGGAAGGCTTAAAGGGCCAGTATGTAGAATTTAGCAGATCACAACTACCTAGATACCCCTCCCCTCACCCCTCCCTTTACAAGCGCGTATAGGAGGATCTATGTTGGCCTTCAATTCTTCTATTTTCACCAACAATTTGAGGCTGCTACTTCAACATAAAAATGCAAAAGGCCCTCACTAGAGCCAGTGTTTGGTTCTGGGCTACTGTACAAACATGGTGGTGCAATATGGCCTCCATGGAAGAGGAGGAACAAATCTCAGTTTCAGGATATTGTACACTAATGAAAACATGCTAATGAATATTGTATTTGTATTGTATTGTATTTTTTTTTTTTTATCATATTGTGCAACTCTAATTATATTCAGTTCTTACCTTATTCTGTCAATTGATAGATATAGATAGATAGAATATTTGTGCCAGTAGATCCTCCTAAATCCTACACACCGGTTTTTAAGCACAGTCCTTGCTTATTGTAGTGACCATTTTTAATTAGACTGAAATTCTTCCCAGATGTTTGTCCTCATGCCAATCACACCAGACTTTTTCCAGTTCATTTGCAGCCATTCTGGCAGTGACCCTGCTGTGCGTCTCATGCACCAAACACAAACCCAGCATATTGATTTTGCTGCTCAGCACACTTCTTATTGTTATGTATCGACCCCTTTTGGTCTGATATCATGGTTACGTCACAGTGTGATGGAAAGGAAAAAAAAAACAGAAGCTAATATGATTTAATACAATAAGATGAAAGATAGGAACTACAATAAAATAATCAAAATGTTAATAAAGGAAATATTCTCACATTTATTCACCTTGTTAGACAGAAGAATACAACCAATCAACTTCTGAACTCAGGTTTCTCTCTTTTACCCAACTAAGATGAGCTTTAATTGTCTTCTTAACTCAGTAAAACACACTTCATACAAACTCAACAGACAGAAACAAAATAAAACTCACCAAAGCAGTCCAGTTTTTTTCCACTGTTGTAGCAATCACAAACTCTGGCTAGCCTTAATTCACATTCCGGCTCAGAGTATACCATCATCCTGAGTTACATCAGCAAAATAATGCCAAAAATCACCCCTAAAAAACAACTGGAGATACACTCACCCAGTGTCTGATCTTTTTTTGTCCAATTGCTATGCAACTGTAGAAAAATGGGTCCCATTGGTTTATGTGAACTTTTTCAAGTTAAACTGAAGAGTGAGTGAGTGAGTGTACAGATTAAGAAAAACTCAGCGATTGTTTAAAAAAAAAAAACAAGCAAAAAATGTTGAATAATAGTGAATCAAATTATTTTCTCAATTAATAGTTGTTTGTATTAAAATGTCAAAAAATTGTGAAAAATGTTGATCAGTGTTTCCCAAAGCCAAGACAATATCCTCAAATGAAAAGATATCCGACCAGCTGCTAATGTTAGCTACAAAGACAAGCTGCTAATGTTAGCTACACAGAACAACTGCTAACGTTAGCTACACAGACCAGCTGCTAATGTTAGCTACACAGACAAGCTGCTAATGTTAGCTACACAGACAAGCTGCTAATGTTAGCTACACAGACCAACTGCTAACGTTAGCTACACAGACCAGCTGCTAATGTTTGCTACACAGAACAACTGCTAACGTTAGCTACACAGACCAGCTGCTAATGTTAGCTACACAGACCAGCTGCTAATGTTAGCTACACAGACAAGCTGCTAATGTTAGCTACACAGACAAGCTGCTAATGTTAGCTACACAGAACAACTGCTAACGTTAGCTACACAGACCAGCTGCTAATGTTAGCTACACAGAACAACTGCTAACATTAGCTACTACTTCTACTCAGTCCCTCCAGGACATTGCAACGTTGCAATCGCAACAATTCAGTAAATTCAACCAATCCATGTTAATTCTGCACAACTGCAACTTTTCCACAAGTTTGACCAATCATTGTAGCTTCATACATGTCTACCAATCATAGCAGTCCCCCACACAAACACCATACATGTAGCTTTCAATGAACTGACTCAGTACTTTATTATTTGCTATTTCTTTGTTTTTCTATATTTTTAATTTTGTCACAGGTACTGAAAAGTACACATAGCTTGTCATTGTTATTGTGCACTTTAAAATTTTATAATTTTGTAATTGTAAGTGTAAGCTAATGTGTTCAGGGAATTTTTGTGCCTCCACTGAAGCTCCACCCACAAAAATGTCATGTTAATAATCAACCAAAAAAGAGTCTATTAAGATGCACATTATAAAAATGTTTGCAATTTGACAACCATGTCTTTACTAAAAAAAAGTCCCCATAAATACATAAAGAGCAGCTTAATAGCAGCTGAGCTCCAGTGGTTTGACTTCTTCAGAAGTGCGTACACACACACACACACACACACACACACACACACACACACACACACACACACACACACACACACACCATGTTCTGTACCCTTTCCCTCAACCTCTCACCAATAACTGAGCTGTGACAAGTGTAGGGAAAGAGGGAACATCACATTCCTCTCTCATTAAGATGCTGAAGAAACACTCCACAGTCCACTGCTCCTCACACGACACTACGACAACACACCCACTGTCTCTGAGACTATGTTGCATTTGTGCATTTACATTATCTTGGGTAAAATTCATGTATAGAAGGCAGCTTATGCCTCATACATTTTCATCTTTGGATACTGTAAGCACCTTGTTCTGATATTATTCATGGCTGTTGCTCAACCATTGCTTCTGTCTTCTTAAGTTGTCAAAACGTATCCATAACCATAAAATCAAACATTTTCTCCAGCAGCCTAATCTTCAACAGCCAGTAATTCTCTGTGAAGCTTCGCTGCAAAGAGCTGCAGACCAACTGGATGTAACACGGCTTGACTGTGTTCCTACTGCTTCTTTTCATGTTTTTTTTAATATATCAAAGAAGAAAGACTTGATTGGTTTGAATGTCCCCAACTAAACTGTCTCAGTGTTACACTACGAAAGCCCTTAAGGGCTTGTTAAAATGGACAGCGAGCTGTAGCCAAGGAGACTGATGTGAGTGAGACAAACTGATTTTCGGTTCGGGGTGACGAGAATCCCTGAGGGGGAGGGTGGAAGGGGCAGAGAGCATCTTTTGTGTGTGTGTGTGTGTGTGTGTGTCTTGTGCTCTTATCTGTGGATGACAGCAACACGCTTTGGCACTTAAATGTCTCCCTCCATCCCTCGCTATCTGTCTCCTCTGTCACTCCTTTCAAATTTCTTATACATCCTTCTTTCTTTAATTTGCCATATTTTCTCCTCCCTTGATGAAAAGATGACATTCTTCCTCCTTTCAAATCTCACCTGGTCATGATGACCATCAAAACCAATTACATCAAACATTCTCATAGATAAGAAGTAACAGACAGGCTTGGGGAGAAAGGTATTACATGTAACAGGATTACATAATTAGGATAGAAAATAAGTAACTGTTTTCCATGGCAGTTACAGAAAAAAGATGTAATGAGTTTACAGCTACTGTTACATTTATTATAAATGGGGATTGCAGGACCAGTGATACCAGCTAATCTTACAGTACAGCCTCTAGTGAAAAAAACGCTTAATTAGGTGAAAATTTATAAAGTTATTTTGTCTTTAAATCAGAGCGGATCACCATCACAGTGACAGTTCTGCATTTGGCCTGTTGTCATCATCCGAGAACTCAACATCTAATTCAAAGATACATTTACACATTAAACCAGCTGCCAATGTTAGCACAAAGACAACTGCTGAAGTTACAAAGACCAACTGCTGAAGTTAGCTACACAGACAACTGCTAACATTAGCTAGAACAACTGCTGACATTCGCTAAACAGACCAACTGCTAAAGTTAGCTATACAGAACAGCTGCTGACGTTAACTATACAGGACATCTGTTGACATTAGCTAAACAAATCAACTGCTAATGTTAGCTGCACAGACAAAGTGCTGCTGTTGGCTTCACAGACCAACTGCTAAAGTTAGCTACACGGAAAATCCATTTAGCTCACTACTGTAACCTGTCAATTCTACTACTATTACTATGAATATTACTTCAGTGCCTCCAGGAAGTTGCAACGTTGCGATTGCAACAACACCAATTCAACCAATCCCTGTGAATTCTGCACAGCCTTGCAATTTTCATCAATTCAATCATCACAACTTTTTCACAAGTTTGATCAATTATCATTACTTCCTGTGAGTTCTAACAGTCATAACAGTCTTCCACAAAAACACAAAACCCATACATGTAGGTCTTAATGAACTGACTGTGTTTTATTATTTACTATTTCTTTGTTTTTATTTTTCACATTTTGTCACAGGTTCTGAAAAGAACACACAGCTTGTCATTTTTGATTGTACATTTATATTTTATAATTTTGTGCTGCTGTTTAGATTGAGTTTGATTTTTAATGAATTACACAAAAACACACATTTTTTTTTTTTTTTTTTTTTTTTTTTTAGTAAGGCTACAGTGAAATCAGGCATTTTAGGCCACAACAATCCCCAAAAGAGCCAGTGAAATCCTGACTGTCCTGACTGACCATAGGTGGTGATCCTGGTCACCAAGATGAATAAATTCATAGAAGTTTATTGAGGTTTGAGTGCAAAGTCTGAGTACAATAATATTTCATTAAAATGTTCATAGTTACCCCTATTAATCTAAACATACATTCATGCAAAACAAAGGAAGGAATATCTTCATAAACAATGGAACAATAAAAATAAAACTCCATATGTGACTAAAAGATTTCACCATGTTTGGTAGTGAGGTAATCTGAAAGTGACAGAAAGAAATTCAGTTTTATTCATTTCATATGATACTTAGAGTAGGTTACTGATTACATTTTTGAACAGGTAACTAGTAACTGTATCAAATTACATTTTTGAAGTAACCCTCCAAAGCCTTGTAGCAGAACATATAATTTGTTAACAGGGTGTAAGAGAGACAAGTAATGATTATTTTGATTATTGATTAGATCATACTTAGCACCATACAAAAATATCAAACCAGGGAAAGACATTACCTTCAGCCTGAATTTTTAGGAATATGTTATTTCAGCATGGGAAGGGGATGGATTAAAGGGATCCTCTACTTACAGGGATCATAAATAAGGATTTACCACTTGCAAGTACAGTACAGTAAAATTCTACATCAGTAAACAGTAAATCTAGAAAGTCACTGGCCTGAAACAATTTTTGAAGCGCTTCTAACCTAACCTGCAGTCCAATGTGCATCTACATGCAAACACAGCACTTTTGTTGCTTTGCATTTGTGAAACACTGTGTTGTTCTGATTTGTTTACTTACCTAAAGATTAAACTAGAGCTGCAGTGATTAGTCAACTAATTGATTAGTCGACCAATCGATCATAATTCATGCAAAATGGCAGACAAATTCTGATTTCAGCCTCTCAAATATGGACATTTGGTGCTTTTCTTTTCTGTTATCATATTAAATTGAACATCTTTGGGTTTTGGACTGATGAAAAACTGTTTTTTCCAGTGTGCTGCAGCTCTCTGCCTCCTTCCCTGTGAGCCTGTTGTCACAGCACGACCACATGTTTGAGGGAGATAAATAGCCTACACCAATTAGTGCCCACATGCACGCCGGGTCTCACCTGAACCGCAGGCGGGTGTAGCGCTCCTCCTCCGGTCTCCTCAGACCTCACACCACCATCCAGCTCCTCTTGTTCCCTGTGCTCTGCTCTCTTTTGTCCTCGTTGTTTCACCCCTGTTAACTGCCTCCACACAGGAAACTACACAAGTCATCACAAACCATGCAATAATGAAGCAACCCACTCAAATATAAATAATCTTAATTACATGCCAAGCAAAATAAGCAAATATATGATATAATGCATGCAACTAAAACACAACAATCTAAATATAATTACAAAAATATAACACATGCAACTCAAATATAGTTACAGTAGAAACAAATAAGACCACAGGCTCATGTGTAGCTAATGCTAAATTAGCTTGTATGCCACTAGCATAGCTAGCCAGATATCTTTAACTGAAGACAGGAAACAACTCACCTTAGGATTAATAAGCAAACTAGGAAACAATACTTCTAAAATTAAATTTGGAAAAAAAAAATAATGTTGGTTAAAAAATGAAGGTTGTTAAAGGAAAAGTTTCACATTTTGGGAGATTACCTTCTTTGCTTTTTTGCTGAGGGCCAGATGAGATGATTGATACCAGTCACATATCTGTGCAGTAAATGCTAATCTCATAATGAGGACTAGATAGGTCTGGGTCAAATAGCTGAAAAACCTATCAAGATAGCAAAGTTTCATATTGGTTGTTATCAATAATTAATGATCATGTAGGTTGTGACTGACAACCTGTTGTGGATTTCAAGAGGTGGAAGTGATTAAGGTGATAAAACTGAGTTTGTTTCAAATTACATTTCTGAAGTAACCCTCCATAACCTTGTAACAGAACATATATAATGTGTTAATAGGATGTAAGAGAGACAACTAATGATTATTTTGATTATTGATTTGATCATACTTAGCACCATACAAAAATATCAAACCAGGGAAAGACATTACCTTCAGCCTGAATTTTAAATAATACGTTATTTCTGACAGAGCAGTATGGACAATATAGACAAAATCACATATCACAATATTTTTTAGGGCTGCAGATAGCAATTATTCTATTGTCAATTAATCTGTTGATTATTTTCTCAATAAATCAATTAATCCTGTCACGATCTTGTTGGTTGAAAAATAGGTCCATGTCAACATGTGGAGCACATGATTTTCATCATGTGACAATTATTCTAATCATTATCTGTCAACCTTTTTCTCCACTAATCATTGTCTGGGCCAAAAATAGCAGAAAACATCGATCAGTCTGAACTCCAGCTTTAGGCTATTCTTTCTTAAAATTGATCATCAAAATAGCTGGTGATTAATTTGATAATAGAGTAATAATTGAGCAGATGATTAATCATTGCAGCTCAAATTTTTTCAACTCAATATTGATATTGTGACAATATTGTAGGGATGACTGTTGATGCTTTTACAAAATATTATTGTAATTGTCTTGATAAATAATCATAAGTAATGATGATATAATGACTAAGTGGGTAAAGACAAATACTAGAACAGCTTGAACATTCTGTTCAGTTCAGAAAAAGAATCATTTTACTGTAATTCAGCCTTTAAGACCAGCAGACAACATTTATTCCATATCATGATATAACAATATCCAAAACCTATCACCATATCTAGTCTCCTATCATGATACAACATAATATTAAAATAAAATGTATCTACCAGCACCTTTTGTGTAACCTCTTGTTACTTTGTTTGGGAAACACTGAACAATACTGCTCCACAATCATCATCATCATCATCATCATCATCATCATCATCATCATCATCATCATCATCGTATGCAGTAATGTTTCCCACATCAGCAACTAATAAAGAATCTATCTAATTATTAGACTGAGTCATATATGAATTACTTTTAATAAAATCTGTTATCATGGATTAATTCACTAATACTGTTAATTCATGTGTTAATTACCACACTGGGTCAAAGCCATATTTTTGTTGCTACTGGCAACTGTCTAAATCATGATCAACATCCAGGAATCATTAGTTAATGATTTGTGAAGATATCATGATGTTATGACCTAACTTGGTGAGGCACATGACAATTAACTATTAACTACAATTAACTAATTATTAAGTACATGTGTGGTTAGACTTGTTATCCCTGCCAGGGTTAAGTCCAGAGGGAGTTGTGTAGTTGCTTCTGTGTGTGAGTGAGTGAGTGTGTGTGTGTGTGTGTGTGTGATGACTGGAACTACAGCTTGTCCACAGCTAATCTCAAATACCACTGGACCAATCAAGCCTGAATTTTTGGGCACATTCTGTATGCTGAAGGACCTCTGTGATTCAAAATTCTTGAACCTTTTTTTATGACTTTCATACATTTGTTTTATTATTTTTATCTATATTTTCAAGCCATCACTTTCTTGTTAATGTGATATTTCAGAAACACCCTCAGGAAATTCCTTTGAACTCGAGAAATTCCTTTAAACTTGAGTCCAAGTGAACGTTTGTGTTCACTTGGACTCAAGGTCAAAGGTCACAGTGACCTCACTAAATACATTCTTTGCCATAACTCAAGGTTTCATATGCTATTTATGACAAAATTACACACAAGTATCTAATAATAGGGTAAAATGATGCGGTGCTAACAATAGATAGATAGATAAATAGATAGATAGATAGATAGATAGATAGATAGATAGATAGATAGATAGATAGATAGATAGATAGATAGTACTTTATTGAACCCAAACTGGGAAATTTTTGCATTACAGCAGCAAGTATACAGTGTATATAAAATAGCTGGGCATACTCTATAAATATTAAATTATAGAATATCCAAGAATATATAAAATATATACAAGAATAAACTATTTTAAAATGTAAAAATATACAAGAGTGAAATACAAGGACACACTACACCAAATATAAAAGTACCAGTAGTATACTAGAACATTTGTTTCAGCTCTGGACAACATAGGTGGGGTCACATTAACATGCGTGGAAGTTTGCAAATCTGCATCTGGCAGTGGTGGTGTCACTGCAGTAGGTGCTTCACCATCTGTTGCCTGGTTAGGATCTGCAGTCTACTGAGTGACCTCTAGTTAGTTACTGATGTGGTAAACATTAATGCATGTCTTAATTCTTCATGAGTCATACATTAACTCATGATGATCTGTGCATTAGTTACACATTAATAAATGCAAATTAGTGGAACAGTACTGTAAAGTGTTGCTGTTGTTTTAATCTATAGACATATTATGTGTAAAAACACAGTTTGTGGACTATTTCTTGGCTCGGAGCAGTAACTTCCTGGACTCTTTCTTTTTTATTTATTTTTTTTGACAACCTCATGGTGATGACACTTCCTCTAAGTAATGGTACATTTAGAGGCACTAAATTAGGATTTGGTACATGTTTCCCCCATGCTCCCAGTCTTTATGCTAGGCTAAGCTAACCAGTTCCTAAATGCTACATGTTTACTGACATGAGAGTGTTATCAATCTTTTTATCTAACTCCCTGCAACAAAGCCAAATGTCAATATTTCTTCAAATAATTCCTAATTGCCAACTGTTTGTATATTGGTATTTTGAGTTTAAATCCCTAATAAATAAAGGTTGAAGCATCAGTGAGTGTTTGGCATTTTTGCTTGGTAAAAGGCTTAAATGCTAAATCCATTATCAAAATTATTATTATATAACTATATAATCGATTTGTCTGATTCTTTTAGCACATCACATTTTCATTATTCTATCGCTGTCATGCACACACAGTGTGATTATCAGCAGTTGGCTGGCGGTTCCTCAGTTACCTAACATAACCTGAGGCTGACACGGAGTCAAAGTCCTACATAGTTGAAATCAGTGAACAATATCCCATGTGAATGCAGATTTGCATTTTCAAGTCAATCCATCTGCCTGGATGCATGGAGAGAATAGACAGTGGCAACAGCCTCAGTTGATCTCACCAATGCGTAAAAATGCAATTGCACCAAAGAGTGAGAGCACCCCGGGCAGCAGGAGAACAGTGCATATGGCAGCTTTGTGAATATCAAACTCTGCATACATTCACTCAGATAGAACTGTTAAAAGCCTGTAAACCCTAATCCACTATAGTAACCATGTCATTTAGCGTTTTGTGTATATAACAGTAAGAACATAAAAAGTATTAGAAATCAGACTTAATCAAAATTTGAAAATTTCTCATGTAAAGTTTTGCACACTTTCCTGCATTTATTACAAGATTAATTCCTCAAACAAATCACAAAAAAATCCATGTCAGTTGCTATGTGGCTGCAACAAAACCCATCTGCTTCAGCAAGTGTTCACTTTAGTTGCTGTTAAAACAGTCTTTATTCCAGATGAACTGAAGCCACCGTCACAAAACCCCACTGAAAAAAAACAGTCCATTTCTGGTGGTTGCTGGTCTACCACTGCCTCGATCCGCAGCAAGTCAACGTTAGTTCAGACCAGAACAGACATGTTAAAACACAGAAGTCACACCAAAGTAAAACAAAACCACAAACTAAGGAAATAACACAAACACAAACCCCTACAACAAAAAAGATGGTTCCTGTCCATGGAGAAACGCTGAAAACATGTTCTAAATGTAGCATACACTTAAATCCATATTGATCTTTTAGGTCCACAGCAGGACGTGTTGAGACTCCTGAGACAAACCTGAGCTGACCCGCCCACACACTCTTGAAAAATGGTCTAAACAGCAAAATGAGCTGTTTTTGAACCAGGTTTTCTAACAGTTATGAATGTTTATTTTCAATCAGATCTTTGTGGACACTTAATGAGAAACTAAACTTTGATATCATATATGCATTTTTACTATTTCAAGCCATGTTTACAGAGGCTTTAAGTGTGCAGATGGGAGGATTCAAGCACATTTCTACCAAGCTGAAGATAATTAATGGGACAGTTCACACCCAAATCAAAAATACATATTTTCCCCTGGCCTGTAGTGCTGTTTATTCATCCAAATGTTTCTGGTGGGAGTTGCAGAGTTTTGATATCGGCCGTAGAGATGTCTGCCTTCTCTCCAATATAATGGGACTAAATGGTACTCAGCTTGTGGAGCTCAAAGAAATACATTGGAAAAATACATTGAAAAATTCAAAACAATTTACTCTTTCCAAAACAAAATAATCCACACACTTTGCTGTGAACAGATTCATGTAGGAGCTACTTTCTTTTTAGAAGACAGGAAGTAGTTGTGGTAAATTCTAAAGTAGTTCTGATAGATTGAAAGCACAGAGAAAGTAGTTTCTATAACTGCCCACAACAAGGCCTGTGGTTTTTCATTTTTCAAGTGCCTAGTACCATTTAGTTGGCCTGTTACAAAGTTAAATAGCCAACAGTTTGATCTTCCAGCAAAGAAATCAAAACCATCTTGAGATGCAGTTTTGTCCCATCTCTCAAGAATTAGTAATATGCAAATCATGATGGGGGTGAAGTGCTCATTTTGATTAATTAGCATGAGACAGCGACACAAACTGGGCTGAGAAGTGGCTCAGGTTTTTGTTTCATCATTGGTTTTTGCAATCGGCGTCCAGAAAGCATTAATCCTGATCTCCTGATTGCATATTTTCACTGAATATGAGCTGATAAAGGACGATCTAAGCATCCCTTTTGATTACAGCTGAGGATGATGGGAATGCCATTAGTTTTGCAGGAATTTGTTTAGAAAAAGAACAGGAAAAACGGAAACTGTAACCTTATTGTGGCACTAGATAAGTAAAATCAGAGGATCAGCATAGTTATTACAGTTAAGAAGCATGAATATCTAAACAGAATTCAAGATATTTTGCTCAAATAAAATATGTCAACCTTCTGGTGAACTGCTGCAACATGAATGTGTGTGCAAAATGTCATGGCAATCCATCCAACAGGGGTCATGTGTGTTATTTTTAATTGTCAATAATTAAGCATGCAGTATGGAGGCAAATAGAGTTTGTCTTGTGAAAAAGACGTCCTTGAAGTTCCGGCAGTGAGGCTCAAGGTTGTTCATGGTGCTCCAAAGAATTATAAAAGCCCTTCCAGCTTAATCAAAGTGTGATTAACAAGCCCCACTAATGGAGCTGCTTTGGCTTTGATGACTTCATTTAAATGCAGAGACAGGTGCAAGAATGTGCTCAGAGCTCTCCAAAGTATGAAACACCAGGGCTCATCTCACACAGGGACAAACTGTTCCTCACCATGCATCCATGTGCATGTAGTGTGACAGTCCTGAAACATGTTAAACATCACTTCAATAGTCACTGTGGTCGCCCATATTTTTCCAGAATACATTTCACACCACCCTCCTACTACGGAACTCAATTATTTATCTGTAGAGGAGGTCTGTGGTCAAGGTCCTGACAACAGGAGCCAAAGACAGAAAAATAAACAGTGTGATGTACCTCAATGCATAAATTACACATTATTTTTATTTGCTTTAGTCCAGGCTTTAGGCCTTATCATTTTTGACCAAAAGGACTGTCTCGACACTTAAAGGTATGTTATGAACAGTGCTGGAAAGAGTACTGAAAATCTGTACTCAATTACAAGTACTGTTACATTGCTAAAATATTGCTCAATTACAAGTAAAAGTACTGCTGTTAGAAATATACTTGAGTAAAAATACAAAGTATTCGTCTCAAAAACTACTCAGAGTATTAGTTACTTGTAACAGCTGACGTCGCAGTCACCTCTCCAAACTAGGGTTGCAAATTTTGTGTATTTTTCTGAACCAATAGTTAAAAAAACTAATAAGATACTTTTTTTCTCATTTTCATTTTTTTCTGCTTTTTTTTCTCATTTTAAGTCCAAGAATGGCTGGAAACGGCTCCACTGGACAAAACAATGTCAAACGGGGTGCAATTACTGGAATATCTATTGATTAAATATTCATGGATACATTTTTAATTGGTTAAATTCTAAAAACAATTAATTGATTTATGATTAATCATTAACATCCTTAATCAAAATGTGTGCTACCACAGTGTTTTGTTTAGTTTTCCATCCATATGTCCTTGTTTGTAATCAGATCACCTGATTGGCTACTAAAGTGCTTAAGTGTTTAAGATACAGTGTTAATACTGCCCACTGACAGTCTGTTGGCATTGGTGATCAGCATTGTAAAGTTAGATGAATGATGAGTAGTGTATCACACTGACACCAGCCTAAGCCTGCCAGCAGGCCGTGCTCAGGAGGTTAAAGGGACAGTCCATCCCAAAATCTAAAATTTTCATCTGGCCTGTAGCGCTATTTATTCATTTTGATTGTTTTGGCGTGAGTTTCTGATATTTGGAGATATCGACCGTAGTGATGTCTGCCATCTTTCCAATATATGGAACTAGACAGCACTCTGCCTCTGGTGCTCAAACCACAAAAAGAAAAAAATGAAAAGACCAGGTTACTCAAAATCCACACACCTTGTTGTGAGCAGTTTCATGTAAGAACTACTTTCTTTCTACTAAAAAGAAAGTAGTTCCAGTAGATTCCACTGTAGAAAGTAGTTCCTTTATATGTTTGATGCTGATACGGCTGATTTGAGTAAAAAAAAAATCTGATAATGATATATAATAGTAACTTTTTGTTGCTTAATTTTTTGTAACCAAGATACAACTGGGTGGCATTTTATAGTTGAAAAAATTGGGATCATTCCCATGTTCTCAGGCTCCTATGTTCCCAATGTCCAATACTCCCAAAGTCCTATGTTCCCAGAGTCTTATGCTCCAAGGCACTAACACACCTCCATACCATCACAGCTGCTGTCTATTGAAGTCAGTGCTGGTAAAAATCTGGATGGTCCTTTTCCTCTTTAGCCTGGAGGACACGATGTCCATGATTAGTGAAATGTGGACTCATCAGTCCACAGCACACTTTTCCACTTTGTGTCAGTCCATCTCAGATGAGCTCGGGTCCAGAGAAGTCTGCAGTTCCTGGATGTTGTTGATATATGTCTTTCTCTTTGCATGGTAGAGACTTGTATTTGTAGATGCAGATGCAGAGACAAACTGTGTTTACTGACAACGGTTTTCCAAAGTGTTCCTGAGTACATGTAGTAATATTTTTCATAGAATCAAGTCAGTTTTTAATGCCGTGCATATGTCTAAGTGAATAGGAGGATTTGTATGGAATCAAAAACTGATTCAAATAAGGTGGACCATCAAAGTAGACACATTTAAAAATAAACTGAAGCCAGTGAAATTGCCTTCGAGATTTAGGCTGCAACCAATTCAGTGATTCATACATGGAACAATGATGAGTTCTATATGGACACTTCAAAACAAATCTACATAAAGAATTAAACAGCACATTAAGAAGTCTGAGATGAGTGTCAGATGTGTTCTGATAGACAATATCAGCATAATCAATAATAGGTAATACTAGTTGTGTGATTATTCTTATTCTGACATGAAATGTTAAACAATTGATTGAACGATAAAGTCAACACAAACAACCATATACTCTTTTTGTAATAAAAATCAATATGGGGCTTAAAGGATAGTTCAGGATCAATCCAGAGTCCAAGATATTTAAATGAGTCAACCTTCTCAAGAAGTGTGTAGATAACAGTGTTATCAGCATACAAATGGGTGTGGCAGTTTGAGGGAGATCATTGATGAAAATAGAAAAAAGAAGTGGACCCATACTGGAGCCTTGTGGAACACACTTTTCAACAATTAAATAATCAGACTGACAACCCTGAAATACAACACACTGATGGTGATTATAGAGATAGGCATTAAACCAAAGGAGAGCATTTCGATTCAAGCCAACAGAGTAAAGCTTATCAAGGAGGAGGTAATGATCAACCATATCAAAAGCTTTGGAAAGATCAATAAAAATTGCACCAGTGAACTGGCCTTTATCAAAGGATGAGAGCGTATCATTTGTGAATTTCAAAAGAGCTGTGGTGGTTGAAAAATTTGCTCTGAAGCCTGATTGGCATGGCAATAAAATATTGTACAAACTAATGTACTGTCACAACTGAATAAAAATTAGTTTTTCAAAAATTTTTGCAATAGTCAAATAATAGAAATAGGTCGATGATTATTCACATCTGATGAGACTCCACCTTTGAAAAGAGGAATGACTCTGGCACATTTCCAAATTTGAGGCATTGAACAGGTAGACAAAGACAAATTAAACAAATCAGCAAGGGGATGCATTATAACATGAGCAGCAAGTTTAACAAATTTAGCTTCTAAACCATCTGGACCTGCACTAGTGTTTTCTTTCAACTGACATATAGCATGAAAAACATCAATAGGCGAGATATTTTTGAAAGAAAAAGAACAGTTAGGTGGAGAAAAGTTAGAGGATACAGCAGTGCCACAGGAGTTGAAATAATGTGAACCACAGATAGAAGAAAAATGTTGATTAAAAGCATGTGAGATACGTAAAGGATCAGAAATAATTTCATTATTAACTTGTATCTGATTTATGGGATTTTTATTATTTTTATTACGAATTCAGTTCAGCTGGTTCCAAAACTGCCTAGGATTATGAAAATCCTGAGACAAGCCATCTTTATAGTAACTGGACTTTGCATTCCTTGTTTCAGTCTTACATAAATTTCTCAAGTGTCTGTAGATTTCCCAATCAGCAGAATCCTTGGTCGAGTGATATTTGGCCCAGGCTTTTGTCCCTTTGTTTTTAAGACACTGATAAGATGTGAGTTAATCCATGGTAATTGTCTACCCTTAACTCTAATTGTCTTTGTGGGAGCATGTTTATCAATTACATTAGCAAATTCATAGTAAAAAAAAAGTTCCAAACATTTTCAACAAAAGTAATTAACTGAAGTCTGTTCCAATTAAAGGAGAAGTGTGTGATTTCCAGTGGCCTCTAGCTTTCAAACCTTAGATTACAACTAAGAGGATTCACCCCGACACCGCCCCTCTCTCACCAAGAGTACGGTGGCCGTCAGACGACAAAATGGTGAGCGAAAGCTATCTCACAACAAACTACAATTATGTGTGTAGGATGAATTACCTGTCCAGCAGAAAACAGGCAACCTCGGCGTCACTGTCAGAACGTTTGTCCTCCATCAGCGATTTCCATCGTGTAAACACTATGCCAATGTTGATTCGTGTTTTTGCCGTTTCCTGTCATGCGTGCGTTTACTTTCTTCGCGTCTCCACTTCTTTGATGACGGGGATTCACTGTCCACTGCTTTTTGTTCTGGTACAGTGTATGTATGATCCTCCATTTGTCAAAACTGTGCCAGTCAAGGTTCACAACACTAAATGGTCTACCAGCAATCACCCGCGTCTATCCTCCACCTCTACTTCCGTGTTTACGCTGCGGCGTCTACATAAGGTCGCCATGGGCTTCCCAAGACTCACTGTTAGTGCAGTTTGTCCGCTCTGCGCTGCCGTAGATGGCGCAGGATGATGATCTCCGTAAGTCGACCCGACCGTATGTAACTATAAATGGCTATTTCTAAAGTAACGGGAACATATAGATTATGAGTTTACGTTGATTGATAATAATAAATAACATACTTATATATAATATATCTCATTTATGTACATAAATTCCTGTAATTATTACACACTGGTCCTTTAATAGTAATTAAATGAATAAAGCAATCAAAATTAATGTTCTTACATTGTCTAAGTGTAATATATTTAGGAGGAGATCTTGAAATGTAACGGTCAGTTACAAATGTACCTTCAGTGACTCTCTCAGTCCAAATCAGTCCAGCAGTTCACTTCAGCTCACTTCAGTTCTAACAACCCGAACACACAGAAGAAAATAAAACATCGTGTCACCGTCCTCTGGCTCTGGTGGCTCAAACATGTCTGGACATGTCTAATAAAGCTGCTAGACAGAGTGTCCATGTTTCAGGTTGTTTTTGGGTCATAGTGGTGTTTGACACTGAGACAGCAGAGTGGACACACCCCCAGGATTTCAGAGCAGAGAAAACTGCTATTTTTTCATTATTTTGAGACCTAAATCATTCAAATTTGGCTCAGTAGTTAATAACACAGTATCATTGAATCCACGAGGGTTCCTGTGATGTGTCTGTTGCATATATTTTTTTAACATACTGTAAGAGCATGCCTTGGCTACAGGGGATTAAACATTTCTCATTCTAACACAAGAAGACAGGCACAAAAAGGACTCAGTTTGTCTTCAAAGCAAACATCACAGCAGCTCTCTGTTTTCTTAAAGCACTGCAGTTAACTTTCATGTTTGTCTAAGCAGAACAAGAGCTCCTAGAAAGTCTGTATTATTCCTGTCACCAAGGAAAAGAGTGTGTACGTATCGTGACAGCTGGTAAAGCCAAGCTAGGAGCGCTACAGGCAAGCCGAGTCTTTGTAGGCCTGGCATGACACAGGATCTGGGGGATGTGGATGTAGTGTAGCAGGGCTGCCGAGGGCCAAACTCCGGCTGAGACATAACTGTACTAGAAATTCTAGTCAGCTGGAGCACTGACAAGATTTAAAGTGGGTCAGAGCAGAAGTGTGTGTGTGCGTGTGTGCGTTAGCACATGTAAATCCATCAGCTTTGTGTTTAACTGTATGTCTGTAAATTTCTAAAGCTCTGCGTTAACAATAACACTTTGGATTGTTGTCTGTGAAAAATGACAATATCTGTCAAATTTCTCACGTAGCCCTTTAGCTAAGCTCGTGGAAACTTTCCTATTGCTTTGGTGTGTACTCTCTCCTCTCTCTTACTGCCGCTGTGAGCTCACAGTCGGTTGTGATGAAAACTGTCAAACCTCTGAGTCAAAACAAATCTTCGTAACCGGAATCCCACAAGACCATTTACATTTTCTTTGTTTATCTCCCCTCTTACATCTACCAGGGTGGTTCAAGAATGGAATTTACTACATCTGCACCTAAAATAACTCTGCTTGTACACACACTGCACGGAGCTCAAACACAATCCAGACGCATCAGAGATAAGTGTTATTTTCTCTCACATCACGTCTTCAATGAGTTCTGAAAATCTCTGAGTTGAAGTTTGGTTATTTTCTCTGTTAGACACCAGCTGAAGCTGTTTGTCAGCTTTGTGAGAGGGTATAAGGACACATTAGCTATTCTTCTTTCAGTGTATTTTCACTTACTTTCTCATAACCAACCTATACTGAGGTTTGCTTTAAGCCACACAACAGCTTTAGGGATAACAACGTCTGTCTTTCTGTTAGGGTGACCAGATCCCAACAAACCAAACATGGGACATGTAGCATATTTGTGTAGGACATCAGCTATTAAGGATGTATGCAATTAGTTGACTATACAATTAAACATCTTCGCCCTCGCTAGCTGGCACCAGAAGTACCAGTCAGTTTAATTATTTATGAATATTTTATTTAAGTACAATGCCAGTTAAATTTTGCCTCTAAGATGTTACGAAGCTGCCCACCACTAGTCGGAGATTCTCTCTTGCCCAGCATGTATACCCCAATGCCCCACCCAACCCCAAGTGTTGTTATCAGTAAAGTCAGTCAGCTCATAAAACTGCCTTTGTAAATGCAAAGTAAAGACATAGTAAACTGTATAACCAGTCGACTGGAATGATTTGTGACCACATTCAGCACAGACACGGACATTAACCTGCAAGCAGAGCAGCTGCTGCTGCTAGCACTGCTAATGTTAGCCACACTGTGTGTCGGGGTGCAGCTAACATCAGCTCTGCAGAAACTGTGATCCTGCTCAGCCTGAAAAGTCGAAGCATGTAGTGAGTTGTTATGTTTTGTAGGTTAACGTGCAATATTTGTAAGTGTCACACATTTCAGCAGCATTTAAAAAATGATTTGGCGACTGTTGACTGTGATTAACGGCTTCAAATGACTCTTAATGCACAGTATTTTTTTCAGACAGTGTTTTTTTTTGTTAATATTTTATTTAAATTTTTTAGGAACAAAGTTACCATCACCAAATGACAAGACTAAATCAAAGTCAATGTCCACAAAATGGCAAAGTAAAATTGAAATAAACATTATGTACAATGACAAGACAATAGAAAGTAAAAATAAATCAATAAATAAATAAAGGTTAAATTGAAAAATAAAGAATAAATAAATAAATAAAATACCTTATACAATAATCAGGGGTACAGAGAGAGACAAAGGGTAGCATCACTGCTCATGGATCAAGTCAAGTCAAGCTCCAATACAGAGAAATTAGTTAACCTGGTGTGCTGGAAGATTTTCCATATAAATTAAAAATGGATGCCATATTTTGTAGAAAGTCTTACTTCTTTTCTGCATCCAATAGGTTATTTTCTCTAGGGGCACACAGCTATTAATTTTGCACAGCCACATTTTAATTGGAAGGGATGCATCTGATTTCCACTTTGTCGCAATACATTTCTTAGCAATTGCCAAAAGGATTTTTGTAAGTTTCTTAGCATACTTTGTCTTAAGATTGGAATTAGTAAGGTTCCCTAGTGAACAAATTTCAGGGTCCAATGGAAACGTAACCCCATGGATATTTGATAGAGTTTCATATACCCCTTGCCAAAACCCCTGCAGTTTAGAACACTGCCAGGTAGAATGTAGGAATGTTCCTTCCTCTGTACCACATCTAAAACAAACGGGTGATATATTGGAGTTGTATTTGTGTAATTTATGTGGGGTAATATACAGTTGGTGCAAAAAGTTAAATTGTATCAGTCTATACCTTGCGTTTAAAGTAGAGATGACCCCATCTCTGCACTTTCGGACAGTGTTTAACGTTATCAGTTAATAAATTGTGCTTAATTTTAGCTGCTTTCTGAGTGTTTTCTTAGTGTTAGACTAGCTGATTAGTCTAAATTAAAATTTAGGTTTAATTGGCAGGGAAATTAGTCGGCAGGAACATCCCTATTTGCTACGTTAACATGCACACAGTATTCCATTTTCTGCCCTTATTCTGAAAAAGGCCGTTTTCTTAAGCTCCTTTTAATATTCCCAAGCAGCTGTGCATGCTCTGATTATGGATGCTTCTTTCTGTCAAAATAGTATTTATAATATATTTCAATGTTTCCACCGACGGCGGACTTGTTTTACCTTGTGAACACAGTCTCGCTCTTTCATACATTTAACCACCTTCGTGAAGAGGTCAGCATTGCAATATTTGCACATATTCAAAAATATGTTTATATTAAATGTTTAACATAATGTTTAAAAGTAGGTGAGTTTCTCCCTCCAACTACAAATTTGAGATTTTCTTTTGTGCATGCATCTCTACCCCAAGCTTACAAACTGTTGCTAGTTGTTTTTTTTTTACAGCAGAGAGCGTATGAGATTGTGTCGCAAACTACTGCAAAAACTGAGACATATATTCTGTATTTGCTGTTTACATGTCAAAAGAATGCTCCTAAAACCAGAATAATACCAGTGTATCCAACGTCTTAACTGGAATATGCTCCATTCAGAATAAATCAGAATATTCAACTGCAATATACTGTTGGAAAAGTAGTGTGCATATGAACGTAGCCACTGTGGGACTAATGTTCTAAAATTTTCATATTAGAACATTTCTATTCTTCCCCTACAAAGTAACTCCTAGGACTGTCCACTTGAATGTTTCTGATTGACCAACACTGCCTCACTGGATGTTGTCATATCACAGCAATCATTAAGCCTGGTTTAACTTTTTTGCAGGGTGAGTCTGTAGAGGTATTGTAGAGGTTTTGGTATCCATGCTGTTGCTCCATGGGCTGCATCCTTTTTTACTCCCTATAAAGTCCTTTTGAACAAACACTTAAACTGTAAAAAAAAAAAAAAAAAACAGTTGAGAAAACTTAAAATTTCAAAGCAATACACTGCAATAGATTTTTGATTTTTAAGCTCAAGCCCAGCTCAAATTTTGAAAAACTTTTACCAACTACTGATCTTTTGTTGAGTTAATTTACTTTTCTTCTTTAGATAAACTTAAATCTCAAGGCCTCAAAACATTGTATTTGAAAAAATGTTGAGTAAATGTGAAAGTAAATTTTTAATATTTTCAATTAAAACTATTTAATTTCTCAGGTACTAAAACAAAAAAGATAAATCAGGTTTGCAGCTCAGTGACCAATTTTTGATTTTTTTTTTTTTTTTTTTTTTTTCAGTTTCTAAAACTCAAAGAGTCAAATTTATCCAAAGAAGAAAAGTTTATTATCTCAACTAAAGATTATGGGTCAGCAAAACCTTTAAAGTTTATTTCCAAACTTAAGAGTTTGAGTAAAAAAAATCTAGTACGTTGCCTTGAAATTTTAAGTCATCTCTCTTTTTTTTAATTTAATTTAATTTATTCTTTTACAGTATATATGACAATTTGATCTGTTGGTCTAATGTCTTAACAAGCACCTGATTCACTTGTCAGGATGAACATTTTAGTTGGGCCTTGTTCCATTTCTGTTCCATCACTACCCACTTGGCACAAGTCTGAATTGAATGCTGTCAGATTAAGGTCAAATGTGCAGTAACACATGGTTTTATCTAAACAAATCAAATATTCATCTGCTGCTCTCAGCTGTGATCGCTGATTGAAGCTGGATTTAATCAAATTCACGCAAGAAAGCAAACAACCACCCTGTGCATTTCAGTAATTACAGCAAAGTAACAGTACATATACACATGAGTTGGACATTGTGAAGGTTTTTAATCTGGTTTAATACTGTTCCTTCAGTAGGTGTCTTCCAGGTTGATGCACTGGCACAAACACCATCAGACATGCTTCAAATTAAACTCCACTCTTCAGCACACCTGCATCCAATTACACTCAAAGGATCTGATCAATCTTAACTATCAGGGCCTCAGCAGAGCTGCTGCACTGTGGAGGATTCTGCCAGGCTCCTCCTGTCACACCACAGGCACAGAGGTGGATTACATGAGCACACTTTACAAAATGAAAATGCGTGTGTTTGAACCTCTCTTTAGTCAAAAACATACTTACTAAGGCAGAAAATAACAAGAAGGTGATTTGAATTTATGACATCTGTGCCTTTAAAGGTTTCAGGGTGTCATACAGACTGCCTGAGGGTTATGAAATAGCATTAAAGTAAAACCTTGACCCCTGGTTTCTTGGATAAACTCTTATTTTTCAAGCTTTCATGCATGCATCATTCTGATCATGATAGATTTCCACTGGCTTTATTATGGGATTCTAAAGGGATTTGTCTCAGTTAAGTCTAATGTAAAAGCCGTCTTGTTGGGCATTTTTTCCAACAATGTTCAGGAATCAAAAGAAGCAGCAATGTTAAGGGAAAATGGCTTTGTTTGTTTGTGTAATGGGTTTGTGGTCTTAGTGCTTCGCTTCCTCTCCTGTCTTTATTCAGGATTTTAGATCTTGTCTTTATTCTTACATTCTTTTCAAAATTGCTCCAAAACCACTGTACACAATTTCTCTCTGCTCATTTCTCCCTCCTCGTTTTTCTCAGCCTTCCCTCACTGCAAACTGGAAAAAAACAATAAAGAAGATAAGAAACCTGAACTATTCTTTGATTTATGGTATACTGTCATGTCATCAGACATCACTGTTAGATTTTGGCTCTAAAGTTCTAAAGTTTATCAGTTACGTTGTTATTCCTGTTGGTTAACAAAGATTATTTCATTACTCTTAAAGGTTATGTAAAGCAACAATAAATGTTTGTTCTAAGGTTTTCACATCACAGAAACATTTTTATTGTCTTTTTAACCAAACAGCAAAAATTAAAGTAATAAAAAAAAATCACTAAGTATATAAACTTAGGTTTCAAAATCATGAAAAAAATCAGTAGTTTTCTCTGCTCTGAGATGCTGGAGGCATGCCCACTCCACTGTCTCGGTGTCAAACACTACTATGAGCCGAAAACAACCAGAAACATGGACCCTCAGTCTAGCAGCTTTATTGGACATGTCCAGACATGTTTGAGCCACCAGAGCCAGAGGACAGTGACAGGATGGTATTTGTTTTCTTCTGTGTCTGGTTGTTGGAACTGAAGTGAGCTGAAGTGAACTGCTGGGCTGATTTGGACTGAGAGAGTCGCTGAAGGTGCATGTCATTCCTGACCCCACAATTCTATGTTGTGTAGAATGTGTTCAGAAGAAAAACTCAGTTTCCTTTACATGAAATATCATTTTCATTTTTTTGGGCGTCTTGCATTTACAAGATTGTTTTCAGTGGAGACAGATATTGCTGGAGAGAGGAGTGTGACATGTAGCAAAGGTCTCCAGCCAGCATGGAACCAAGGAAATTGCAGTTCGATATTATGTCTCCAATCCACTAGACCATCAGGACACACCCTCAATCATATCTGTTCTTTAAAGAACTCTTTGTTCCAGAGGGTCTTCATTACTCAGAAGAATGTGCAAATTTCATACTGAAAGGTTATCTATGCACACAAGCATCAAAGTTTCTATGAAAAAGTCTCTCTCTCTAAATGTGGAAGTTTCTCTTTTATAGAAGATTAATTAAATGCCCTCTCAGAATATTGAAATCCAAGGACACGTCCTTGTTTTTAATTTTCCTTCTATTATAGATTTTATCACAAGATTAAAATTAGAAAGAGTGCTGGAGGAGTGTTTTGTTAGCAGCCTTAGTTCAGGTGTCAGTATCCAACCATTGCTAACGCACAACTGCAGTTTCCCTGCTCAACCAACCAGGCCCTTTGAGAGACGAAACAATAACATGTCATGCAACCTGTGACTATGACACTGTATGTAGGTACAGTGTGCTATGAGCTAAATGCTAATACAGCATATTTTAGTGTTGTTAGCATCCTAACATTTGCTAATTAGCACCAAATGCAGACATGTTATGTACAGCTGAGGCTGATGGGAATATCAAAAAGATATAAACCAAAGTAGCAGACAAAGTTTTGACCTGATAGTGGCACTAGATGAAAAGTCCAAAAACAAAACATTGTTACAGTTTAACCTCAGGAGAACATGAATGTGTGAACACAATTTCATGGTAGCTGTTGAAATGCTTCACTAAAAGCCACATATGCAACCTTATGGTGGTGCTACAGAAAACATCAGAATATCATCAAAGTGTGTATGATTCATCCTCTGCAGACCCTCAATGTCTGTAGAAAATTTTACGCCTGTCAATCAAGTAGATACTGAGGTATTTCACAGAAAAATACTGAAAACTTTGACCTGCTGGCAGTACAAGAGAAAGAATCAGAGGATCCTCAACGTCAGTCAAGCTCATTCTCTGGGTACCACAGATGCTTGTACCAAATGTCTTGACAATCCATAAGATAGCTATTGAAATCATTCAATAAGAGACAAAGTGTCAAGTTACTGGTAGGATAAGGCGATGTCTCCCAAACTGGCAGCAGCTTCTTTGTATTTTCTTTCTCACATGTCAAAAACAGAACTTATGCAACTCCATGATGACACAGAGGAGACACACATCACAATGTTACAATGGCAGAGGGCTCGGTGGTTTAAGACTGTCAGCCATCACTGTCCATCTGCTGAACCCTAGTAGACTCATGAGTCAGTCCCTAAATATTGTTAACAGACAACATGTCTTGCTTCAATAATAATGCTGTTTTTCTTTTTATAACAAATGGAGAGCTGTGACATAGGGTGGCACTGCTCAAGTATAGCAGACGTGGAAGGTGCTTGCATGTGGTTTTTGTCCAACGCCACTATAATCTTGATTATTAGAGTGGGCAAGGAGAGAAAAAACAGTTTGTCTCAAGTTGTGTTGCTTTTCACATGGACAGTTAACATGATGGAGAGCTGGATATTATCATGAGGGACTTCAATGGTCATTTGATCATACATGATGTGTAAACAACTGAAACTTACTTCCAGTAAAACACATTCAGTTGTTACATTAGGTTTTGATGTAAAAACACTAAGATGAAATGTGAGGTGTACATTATGAAGAACAATGGCTAACCACATAACAATGACAATGGTCACATGCTGATGTTTAGCAGATGTTTACCATGTTCACTGTGTTGTTTTAGCTTGTTGGCAGGTGTAACACTTGCAACATTAGCATTATACACATAGGCTGATGGGCATGCTGTTAGTTTTGCAGGTTTCTGGTCATAAAGCAAAGTAGTCAAATTTATCTGATGTTGGTACTGTATGGAAGGTCATGGGATCAGTAAAATTTTTCGAATTTATCAGTATGATAGCAGGAATGCCTGCCTCTACCAGAGGGAGAGTCAAGGGATCACCAAAGTTTTCAGGATGATCATATCTGATCATGAATATCTGTGCAATTTTCCAACTGATGCATCCAATATTTGTTAAAATATTCAGTCTGGACCAAAGTGGTAGACTGATCAACTGACATTGCCATTCCTAGAGTCACACTGTGGCTAAAAAAATGCTAATTTTCTTTCATCTATTCTAAAATCTAAAGTGATCTACAATGTGTTTGGCTCCTTAGATTCTTTGTCAACTTCCCATCAGCCAAACAGTACTTCAGCCAGTTCCAGGACATGGAGGATCCCGAGGAGATGGAGCGAAGCAGCCAACTTCGGCACCATGCCCGCAGGGTGATGAACGCCATCAATACTGTGGTGGAGAACCTCCATGACCCAGAGAAAGTGTCGTCAGTGCTGGCTCTGGTGGGAAAGGCCCATGCTATCAAACACAAAGTGGAGCCCATGTACTTCAAGGTAACTTCCAGGAACAATCCACTGTCTGATATTGTTAGTCCTTGGTACATTATTGATCTGTGACTTTCAAGAGTAAGGCCTACCTTAAAGGCCAGTTCAGACCAAGAATCACAAGTCTCATGTCTTTGCACTTAAGTCCCAAGTCAAAGCCCAAGTCCAGACAGACACGTCCAGAGTAAAGGCCAAAGTCAAGACAGACAAGCCCCACATCAAGTCCAAAGTCAAGACAAACATGTTCTAAGTCAAGGCCCCAGGGAAGACAGACAAGTCCCAAATCAAGGCCCAAGTAAAGACAGACAAGTCCCGAGTCAAGACCTGAGTCAAGACAGACTAGTCACAAGTCAAGTTCCAAGTCCTAAACTTTGAGTTTCATGTCCTTATGTAACAGTGAGTTTCCAGCTTTTTTGATTTACAAGGTTACTCAGCCAGTAAGCAAATGTTAAGAAAGCATTAGCTTGCCAGTTAAGCACATATTAACCTCAATTTACTGTTCATTGTCCAACTTCAAATGTCGAACAAAGTTGGAAGTTGTTGTGTTTCTGTCATTAATTTTTGACCTGGACATTTTGCATACTGCAACTCATTTTTTGTTGACCACCTCACAAACTAATTTATCTTTTGTATTATTTTTTTCCAACTGCTGCTAAGTAATGTAATGTTAGTTCTTCATGGTTCCCTCCTGAAACTTAATTGGATTGAGGAATTAAGTGTCCACTTGCTGGGCATGAATAGTTAATGTTAGTTGATTCAGAGAATGAATTGATTTGTGACACACTTTTCAAAAAGCCCTTTAAGGTATCATATATTTTCAAGTCAAAGGGCTCAAGTCCAAGTGAGTCATTAATATTAAAGTCAAACTGCAAGTATTTTTGGATCCAAGTCGAGTCTAAAGTCATCAAATGTGTGACTCAAATCTGAATTCACACCTCTGTCTACTTGTATTTCAAGATGCTACAAATTAAATTCAACTACAAAACAAGCCTAAAAAGCCAGCAGTTAGAACGGAGGTACAGAGGCTTGTTGCTATGGAGACGATGCACTGTTTCATGTAGTCACATTGGTGTAAATTTGCACATTACAAGAATGCTGCAGATCCGAGAATTACAAGTAGTTGCAAGTTTCAATTCACTTTTGTCTGAACTGGATTTAAGATGAAGTATATAACTTGAGTTTTTGGTGCATCAGTCAGCCAGCCTGATCAGGGATTTTCTATATTTCCCAGAACTGCCCTCAACAATCCCTTAAGTTACATTTTCACAGGGGTGTCAATTCATTGGAGATGTGTTGCTTTCCAGTTGTGGCCACTTGATTGGTTCAGACTGTGTCCTGAAAGATAATTACTGACGGAAGGACGGAATCAGAAAAAGTATTATCAAAAATGTTTAAGATCCAGTGTTTAATTTAGACCATATTTTTCATAATTTTCAATGTGAAACTCCAAGATTCCCTCTTCATCTGATTGAAGAGGGGAAGCATATGCTTCCTTCCTTCAAGTCTTTTGAATGTCGTCTGCAGTTGGTTCATAAATGCAGCTGTGAGGAAAACACATTACCGCCATTTAAGCATCCCTTGACTGGCTTCCGCCTGCCTTTTGGAATGCATTTTAAGATTTAATTGATCACTTTGTGAATAATTCATTAAATGGATTAGTCCCACTGTGTGTTTCCTGAGATCTGTACACACAACGGTGTGAGGAGTATGGAATTATGGATACCAGGTGGTCACATGGGGGACATTATGATTCCCCCTCCATATATGACCACC
Source organism: Lutjanus erythropterus (assembly GCF_056507025.1). NCBI lineage: Eukaryota > Metazoa > Chordata > Actinopteri > Lutjaniformes > Lutjanidae > Lutjanus > Lutjanus erythropterus. The sequence continues at coordinate 41,552,765 of NC_139319.1, read as the reverse complement.
TGTTATCACATCATTGAAATTCCATATTTAGGTCACAAGATAACAATGTAAACCATCTCTCCATGACAACAGGGCAACTCCATCTAATAAGGAAGGCCATGAAATGTGGCTGAAAGCTTTGAAAACACAAGGTAAATGGAGGTTGTGTTGAAAAATTCTTCTGCCAAAATGGTATTTATTCTTTATCAGTAATGGCTATAATGCCACATAAAAGGGATCTTCATGTGTGCTACAATTGAGTAATGTCATGTTTCATGACTGTAGCTTTAATGCCACCGCTAATCTACCACATTTAAATACACATTTCCCTCTTTTTTTTGGCTTTCCCTTCATATCTACTACTTTCACTCCCCACCTGTGTTGTCCTTTCTCTCTACTTTGTCATTTTCCTTCCCTTTGTATGGCCTGTCCGCCCACTGCTTTCATGTTTTACTGCTATCATTTTCAATTCTCGCCTGCCTCGCCCACTTTTCTGTAACAGTGAATTGGATTCTTTATTTCCACCGCTCTGCTCTCACTTACCTACTGAATTCCATCTCTCTGCATTATACCCTCTTCCTCCCACCTGCTATTATCTTGATAGCCACACACTTCTACTCTTCCTGTCCCCATCTCTCTCTCTCTCTCTCGTACCACCCCCCTCTTTTTCCCCCATGTTAATAAAGTTCCTTTCTCACCCTCCTATAATCTTCCCAGATCCTGAGCGGCGTGATGCTGGAGGTGTTGTCTGAAGATTTCCCAGAGTTCTTCCCAGCAGAGGTGCAGATGGTGTGGTCCAAACTGATGGGAGCGGTCTACTGGCACGTGACAGGGGCCTACACAGAGGTGGGCTGGCTCCAGGTCTCCAGCTCGGCGGTGTGAAGAGCTTGGAAGAAGCAGAGGGGGTAAAAGAGTTTCAATTGCAAGGAGTTCTGTGAGGATGGTTTCACAGACATGGATAAGATTAACGTGGTAATCCGTGCAACTCTGTCCTTTATTTTGGTGAGGTTTTGGTGCTGAGCCTTCATTGTTGTGGTTTTTCTACATCGCACTTACCAGAGATCACTTGGACACCAAACAATGTAGCCAAGGTTTAGCTAATGTAAGTGGTGCTTTGGCCTGTTCTTTTTTTCTTTAAAGTCACAGAGGGTATCCCTGCTAATGCTATCTCTCTAGTTCATTCCAAACAAACTACTGTTACTGCCAGAAGCATACAACACATCACTTCCTCATAGAGTGCTGCAGAGATGATGTCATTTTGTAGGGTAATGGAAAATTAGCATCACCAAGCCATTGCCATTTTAAATTAGTGCAGAAAATAAGCTCTGAAGCAACAAAAGTTAATGATACATGTTTTGTTCAGCAAGATACTGTACTCTTGACAAAGGAAGACCACTTTATGATTTCTGTAATGCAAATGCCATCTCAGAGGTAAAAAGCTAACATTAGGCTATAAACAAATGGCACCATGGTCAAGTGACTCAGCACCTCCACCACTAAAGGCTCATTTATGCTCCCCTTATATGTGATAATAGCTAGTATGTTCAGAAAGAGGCAAAAGTGGAGGCAGCGTTATAGATGGCGGTGGTCTGTGTGCCATTAAATACATCACAACATGTGGATGAAGAATTTTTGTCACCGCCTATTTGACAATGTCCTGTTGTCTTACTTGACCTACTGGCCACACCGCTGCACTGCCCCCACAACTACCAACGAGAAAACACACAGAAGTATGGACAAATGAATGAAGAGGCTCCCTCCATATCCATATGTGCATCCTAAGCAGAAATGAACATTAAGTGACTAGCATTCGGCGTGGTGACGTATAATGTCCCTGACAACCACTAGTCTAATTTAGCCATTTGTTAACGCTTTTTAAAAAACAAATGAAAGCTTCAAAATTCATGAGTGGGTTATTTACTGACATATAAATATGCCATAGAACAAAATGTGAAAACCTCATAAGCCTGTGTTAACTTCAGACCTTATTACAGACATATAACCAAGAACACATTAGAGAATCCAACTGAAAGACGAGGGAACTGTAAATGCTAATATGCTAACTCATTTCCAGGTTTTAGGGCTCATTTCTGCAGCACTCTATTAAAGAGCTACCAAGTGCTTTGTCATGCAAATCCAAAAGCTTTAATAAACTGATAGATTTAATTACTGTTCTGTTACATTCATTGACAGTTGACCCTTCACTAAACCCTGCCCCCCTATGTTACTGTTGCTAGGCCTGTCAAGCTTTTGAATCTTAGCAAACCACAAATGTAGTTTAAAATGATAATTACTAATTTTTGAAGCAGTAGTTCCTGGCAGGCTTCTCATCTCTGGCTGAATTGTTGATTTTTCCACCTGTAGTAACAACCGTAAGAACTATTGTTAGCTAGCTAATTAAAGTTAGCTACATTTGAGAATGCTGTCTCCAATCAGCTCCAGCTAACTTTAAGAAACAAGGGTTGAAGACTACAACAGCTATGATATTATGCTAAAAGACTACATTTTTGTTCTAAATAAACAGAAAACCTTTTCAGCAGTTGATGAAACATGTAGAAAACACTGAAACAAAGGAGCAGTGTAGCTCATTTGTTCTAGTATTATGGTATAATTTGGTAAGAGTGTTCAGATAATACTTCAAAATGGTTGTATTGGGCCTGAACAGGGCTTTATCATAAACTGTAACCCCTATTAATGTATTTATTGATGTACCTCACGGTCTTGGAAGTAACACTGGGGCAGGTTACTATTGTCTGTTAGCCAGACATGCTAAAATTATTAATCTACTGCACTCATTAAACTTTTGGTTGTGTAATTTGAAGCGATTTATTGCCCCCATTGCTAAAATGTTTTAGCATGTGAAGAAATCCAAAGCTCGGCAGGCCTGCTGTGCCTGGTCACAGATAAGCTAATGTTATGTTTGACAATCGCTGTTCAGGGTTGGGTTGTGGTGAACGGTCAGCGTTTATTTATGTGAAAATGTTGCAGATTATGACTTTACAGAGTTCATTTCTGTGGAAACCTGCAGTGAGAGAAGCATCTTCCGGCTTAGCCGCACAAATGAATACACCTCATGATATCTTGAAGGAGAGATTAAGAAATGTTTAGACAAGAAATGATAATTAAGCTCTGAGGGGGGGCAGTTAGTTGTTGAAGCCCTGACTATGGGACCATGGAGCTGCTGACTGTTAATAGATTCTCTTTGTGTCCTACTACAGTATATCCTCATGTTTAGGGGCCCTACGGCCCTCTCTCTCTCTCTATTGATGCATTGCGTGCTCTTAATGTCTTGTTAAACTCTACAGAGGTGTTGTTTGTATCAGTGTACAGTGGGCAAGTGTGCATACTCTTCTGCCTTTGTTTACAACTCATTGACACGTTGATTTGCTGACATGTTAAAGAGGGCTGTTCTTTCTTTGCTAAAAGTCTTGGACTAGCAGCAATGCTTTAAATGGAAAGGTTATCCCAAAATTAAAAAAAGAAAAAACACATTTTTTCCCCCTGGCCTCTTATGTTGTTTATCCATCTAGATAGATATAATGGGAATAAATGGCACTTGGCTTGTGGTGCTCAAAGTGCCAAAAAATAAAATAAAATAAAATAAATACATTTGAAAAATTCTAAACTACCGTTGCTTTCCAAAAGTCATGAACTAGTTACTCATGATAATCAACAGACCTTGTTTTGAACAGTTTAATGAAGGAAATACTACCTTTGACAGAAAATAGTTCTAAAGTAGTTCCTGTAGATTCTACTGCATGAAGAAGTTCCTGCATGAAACTGCTTGCATCAAGCTCTGTGGAATATCTTGAGTGACCAGGTCATTTCCTGTGTGGCACAGGAACTCAAGATAATTATTATATTTGCCAACAGTGTGCTACAGGGGTGATGTATTTTTGTTGGCCAACCCAGAAGTTAGCATCACAGTGTTTCCCTCAACAAAAAAACAGTTGGATTTTTCCTTGGACTTTGGGATAGTGCAGAGTGCAAGTAAGCTTGTGGCAACAGAAGTTAATGATAAATTATTTGTTTTGTTCAGCAAGATACGGTCATTTTAACAGATGAATTCGTGGAATGTAAATCAATCTCCAGAACATTGGAAAAATGCTTGCTTGATTTTTTGAAAGAGATTCTGGTTTTGAAATTTTCAAATGGTTTTGAAATGCTGATTCCATTACTCAAAGTAATCCACAAATCTTGGTGTGAAATCTACTGGAACTACTTTCTTCCTGCAATAGAATCGATCAGAACTACTTTCTTTCTACTTGAAAAAAGTAGTCCTATGTGAAACTACTTACAACAGTGTCTGTGCATTATCTGAAGTAACCAGGTCATGATTTTTGGAAAGAGACACTGGTGTTGAATTGTTTTTTTTCTTGCAATTCACACCCACAAAATCTAGATGGATAAACTGCACTTCAGGCCAGATGAAAAATACGCATTTTTGATTCTGGGGTGAACTGTCCCTTTAAGTTTTTATTTGCCTATCACTTTCATTACACCAACACTTACAATATTGTGAAAGTGAGATGGAAAATATCAGCAGGTGGACACGATCAGCAGCCACACATGTACACATCCACAGGCATGCTAGAAGACCTCCTCTGTGCTAATATTTACAGGACAGTCAGTTAGTTTACCTCTTCAGAACCCCATCAGAGAGGCGCGCTCCATTAAGGGCTTTAGAAAGTCACTCTACGGAAAACATGTCAGCTCTTGAAGTGCCATCATCCTGTTTCTTTAGGTCTCTCACCCATCCAACACCATGTCATTTCTTCCTCACAGTTTTTCTCTAAACTCATACACAGACATTATATCCAGTCTCAAACATGCTGCATACTGTCAAACTTTCCTTACCTTACTTAACCTCACTGTCTCGTCACCTGTGCTTCACTAATCAGAGACTTTGGACGGTGTGCTCTCCTGCTAGAGGTCCCCATCTGCGAGTCTCTCTCCAGTCAATTCCCAAACATACACGGCAAATCTGTTTACGATGGACATTTGATCCAATCTTCAGTTTGCATCTGCTCCAGTGACGTCCTGTATCTCCCATCTGACCCCCGTTGGCATCGGCATCTGGCATTAATGAGGAAGTAATGAGTCTCCTCTCCTCCTCATTTGGTCATTCATCTACTGTAACTTCCCATTGCCTCCGTTAGGACCGCGTCACTGACAACAAAAACAATTATGACTGAACAGATGGTTTTTAACTCGCCATGCCATTCACAACCACGCTTGGGTCTAGCACAGTTACATTCATTAATAAGTATCAAAAATAAAAACATTTCTGTAATTTTATAAGTGACTTTCTTTGCACATTATGCCTTGGCTTTGACTGGTGGTTTCCAAACTTCTCCTTTCATGCTCCCCTTTGAAAATTCACAGCCTGCCAACATGTAAATGGATTAAATTTCTGTCTGTCAGGAGGAATATTTAGAAAACTAAAAGAAAAAAAGTTTAAAAGCCAAGGAGAATTTTACTCCATTCCAGCTATTATAAGGTTATTAGTATGTTTGACAAGTCAAAATGTCTGCTGGTCTTTTCAACTTAAAGGAGAATTCTGTAATATATTTACTGTAATAAATCATAACGTGAGCATATATGTCACCAGAGATCAAGGAAAACTTGCTTCAGTTGATATGAATACAGCAGCTGAGTTGTCCCCCTTTGAAATTTCCATTCCAGACCAAAATACCTGTTTTATGAGTTCAAATTAATGCAGAATTGTTGCCAAAGGAGTAAGTATCTGTTCATGTTGTAATAAATTATTAATAATCTAGTAGAAAGCGTAGATATTTATAACTGTTAAACTCAGAAAAAAGTTAATGGAGTTTGAGTTTGAGTTATTTCACACTGAACTTTAAATTGACAGACAACTGAAAATTATAAACAGCTGATCAAGTTACAGTGTGGAAAGTCTGAATGTCAAACCATGGCTGAGCTGGAAAAAAAAATAGAATCAATAATAACAGAATTATGATAAACACAGTTAGCAAAGAAACTCATGATCTTGATCTTGTAGATGAAAAAACACATTAATTGACATTTACTTTTTTGCCCACATTTGGATGGAAACTGTTAGTATTAATATAGTTACAGAGATTATTAACCTGCTATGAAAAAAGATCATTTAACTAGAATGAGGGGTGGAACTAACAAAAGTTAATTGATAAAACAATGATGAAAATGCATGTGAATTGAAGAACAGGGTTTAAAACGGAGGTGAAATGAAAAATGGAGTGATAATTTTTCAAGGGTTTTGTTCATTTAAACCTGATATGATTAAAACAGAACCATGTTTCATCATTCACAACATCAGTTTGCTGCGGGTGTCTATGTTTTCCTGTTTTCCTGCATGGACTCCCTGAAAACAGTATTTTGCCTGTGTGTTTTGCAGTTTTATAACGGTTTTGTCTCAGTTCATGCCTAGGTACATGACAAACAGATGGACTGGGAGGAAAAGCATAGGCTAGTGTTATTTCCAAAGCTTGGACAATTCATCACAGTAGTCTGAATAATACTCATACAATATGTGATCCATTTATTTGATGTTTGTGAGCCTGTTTGGGCAAAATACTACACTGATATCAGAATTCAGACCCAGCACATTAGAATATCATTGTTGTTGAACATAATTTGGTTTTGTCAATATGTTTTAGGACTAATTACTAACTTTGTTGCAGTTTTGGGAGTTAAATTCACAAAGTAATGAGATGACCCAAATGAGACAATAGATGACAAGAACATGCATCTGGTACATAACACGGTGTGTGACGCAGGACATAAGGCCTTGTTGTTGCTTGTTGTAAATGATAAATACCAGTCGAGTGTTGTGAATGATGAATGATAGACAGCAGATTATCAGAGCAACACTGTTGCAAAGAAAATGTCAATCAAGTCACTTACAATCTGTCACTCCATTCACATACATTTTCCTTAAACAATAAATTGCTTTTGTTTTGTAAATGATGAAACATGATTTTGCTTTCATCAAATCATGACTGCTTTAATCCAATCAGCTTTAAAGTCACTGAATAACTTGATCATTTATCACTTAATTTGACAGCTGTTTTTACTAGGGATGTTTCTGGCAGCTGATGTCCCCGTGGACTAAATGAAAATTTTAATTTAGACTAGTCGACTAGTCTAACAAGAAAAGACTCACACAGCAGTTAAAACTGAGCAGAATTTATTAATTGATAATGTTAAACAGTCTGAAAAGATACTGTCTTTTAAGAGCAGTTTGAAGCTGTTAATCACATTCTACGATCACCAAATCATGTGTGTCATTTGTGCTGCACAAACATTGCATATTAACATAAAATCGTGACAACAACTCACTAAATGCTTCAATTTTTCAGACTGAAAAGGATCACAGTGTCTGCAGGTGAACATCATTGTTCATCAGCTGATGTTGGCCACCAGCCTGACACACACACTGTGGCTAATGTTAGCGGTGCTAGCAGCTGTGCTGCATGTGGTCACAGCCTACACAGCCTAGATTAAAACACTGCCAAACCGTGTTGGTTTTACCAGCTGTCATCTTTCCCAACATTCAGATTTTGGTGGACTATCGGGATATTCGCACCATCTGATGGAGCCATGCAGCCCTGACTAGTGGCAGGCAGCTGCATAACACCTTATGCAGGAGATATACTTGCTCTTAACTACGCATTTGCCTATGCACCCCTACGCTTCATGGCTGCCTCGTGTATCCTGCGTCCATTTGGAGTGATGGTTGTGCGCGTCCTCAGAAATTAATGCTACGCATATGCAAATGCAAATGCATGGTTAAACAGCAAGTATATCTCCGGCCTTAGAGTTAACTGGCATTATACATGAAGAAATATTGATAAATACTTTAACCAGCTGGTATATCTGGTACCGAGTAGCAAGGGTGGCAACGTTTAATGGTAAAGTCAACCAATCACACACATCCCTAAATTTTACTTCTCTGTTTTACTCAAATCAGCTTAAAATGAATCAAATCACTTGATAATTTATCTCTTTGTCATTTCACATCCATTTCAACTCTGTTTTTTATTTGACATACATTTTCATCACCTCCATTTTTATCAATTAATTTTTGTTACTTCCACCTCTCATAAAGAGATGAGACAATTAAACAACCACAGCCACTCTTGGCTTCAGCGTCTGTAAAACCAACCATTTAAATTCAACTTGCAGAGAAGTTTACTCAGAGCTCATTAAACAGGTTCCTTTTCCAGTTGAACCGGAGAGTCGTAAGCCTGTGTCACACAGTGATAAGTCAGACAAGTGGGTGAAAATACACACACGTAAACCGTTTCCACTTTGGCTCACACAGCTCTGGAGGCAGTAAAGCTGTTGTCAGTCATAAATACACACCGGTCCTATTCTCTGCCCGACTCCTGACGTCAGCGCCCCTCCGAGGTCAGACCTCGAGATGCTCGGGGTTCAGGAATATTTTTGTTAGGCAGAATTCCCCCGACATGTTGTTTATTAAACACTGTGTGGTGTGAAACCCATCTGCAAACACACACACACACACACACACACACACACACACACACACACACACACACACACGATGGAGTTGCTCTTGCTAAGCTGCAGGTTTTGTGTCCCCCTTCGTCTGTATGCAGCATGTTCCTCATCACAAAACACACACATTATGTGCAAACGCATCCCAATTACTGTCACTCAGTTGCTTTCTTTATCAATATTCTTCCTCACACACACACACACACACACACACACACACACACACGGTCTTGAATTAAATTGGTCCGAGTCAGGCATGTCACTGCATGCCAAGTGCTCTACAGCAGCACTTCATCCAAACCATACATTTCCAGTCACTTAAAGATGGAATTAGACAAACTTCTTTGACTGATTCATTCATTCTTTTCACACACTCGTCCTCTTTCTGCAAATAAGGGCATCACAGCAGCATATGTGGAACTCTGTGTTTTTGTTGTGAAACGTTTCTGTCTCTCAGTTGAAAAGTTAGGACTTTATATTTTTCTAAATATATCTATGAGAAGGATTCTCTGTATTTGAATACTGTATATGAATATGTCCTTGTACACTGCGTTGTTGGTGGGAGCGAGTGCAGTTGCTTTGTAGTGTTTTGAGCATGTTTGCACAGCCTACCACAGACTTGTACCTTCGCAGACCTGGTGAAAATGAATCATGACCATCAATAAAATATACTTGTAAATTTGTCTCTCTCTCAATGTTTTGTTTTTGTTTTGTTTTTTTAAGAATACATTAAATTTAATAGATGATCCAGATGTGACTTCTAGCCCCTGGTCATACTAGTTTTCACAAATGTTAACTCAACATTCAGCCAAAAATTAATCTGAAATATAATTGGTGAAATGATGAGCACACAAGTTGCATAACCAAGTCGATTCAAAGGCAGCTGGTTGTTTGATCCAGCTGCTGGTCTGTGCTCTCCAGGAAATCTTACATCCAGGTTACATCACCTGGAAAGAAACAGTGTCTGCATTTACACATTTCATATTTTTATGTAGAATGACGTGCAACGAGAGCAAGAGCAGGGTTAAAGCCAGCTCCTCAATTAGCAAATCTCAATTAAAAGAGATCAGGCTAAAATCAGTTTTTAACACCTAAAATGTGTTCATGTGTTTCTATCTTTGACAACAAACACATAGTGAGGAACTTTTTGTGTGACGAAATAAAAATTGTAGTGATACTGCAACTATTATAAATATTTTTTACATAATACAGAGTGGATTAAACCATTCTTGTGGCAGTGTTTGAATAACAGGCTGTCAAGTTTCATTTTGTTAAAGCCTCTGGAAACTCAAATCCACAACAACCTTCCAACCATGTAATTTTATGGTTTTGTTTACAAATTAGTAAGCATCTAAAAAAGTTTTACAAATTCACTTTAAACCAAATTCATAACATTGTCATTTAAGTTTTTGTATACCGTTGTGTTGCATGCTTGTGTTTGGACATCTATTCCAAATATTATGCTATTAATTTCACAAACCAGTGAGTTAAAAAAAAACATTTTTTTCAATTGACAAACCTTTGTGACCAAGTCATAATAAACCTCATCAATAAATTCTGGGAATATTTCATTAATTAATGTCCCTGACCATTTTTACTGCCATTTCGCATCACCCTATATTATCTTGACACTTTTTATTGAAAACACATACACATGTTCAAACTTTATAAATGAGAAATACATTCATTTAGGCTGAGTTAACAGACCACCTCAGTGTTTCTATTTCCTCTTATCAGGAAAACAACACAGGACATTTTAACCTAGTTCATAAAAGAGACTACATAAGTGCATTAACAGATTCTTTTTTTTTCTCTCATCAGTAAAACAATATACACATTTTAGATGCTTTATAAAAGGTCCACTGCACATATAAATCTGAAATTTGCAGAATTTCCTCTAGTATTTTATTTATCTGGGGACCCAAATAAAATCTCCTGTGACCCACCTGTGGGTCCCGAGCCACTGTTTGGGAAAGACTGCAACATATTATAGCTTCCAACATATGAGCAGAGGCCACATGCAGCAGTTACTTATTCATATATGTTAGAGTGGTAACAGTTGGAAGAGGAATGATCAATGATTAATGATTTCATGAATTAACTGGTGCGACATTGTTTGTACTTTGTTTAGAACTGTTGGTATGAAATAAAATATCACAACTTAACTCTCTAAACAGTTCTATCAGGCCTGCTGTAGGTAATTTTAGGTTGTTTTATTACATCACGTTTGCTTATTTGTATAATAAGAATAATATCTGTAATTGAAAATGAATATTGGGCCTCATGTAAGAAACTGTTTACAAACAGTTTTTGTTCAATTCCATAATTTGTTCTTATTTTGTCAGTACCCACTGATTTCTGAGATTTACCAATATTTTGATATTTTTGCTCCTCTCTTATGTAAAAGTGGTCGAGATCACTCTTATCAAGAAAATCAAAAACATCATGTTTTCACAGTCCACTAATTGTTTGTCCAACATAAGGAAACACAAGTTTAAATAATATTTAAATATTTATAATTATTATTTTTATAATAGTGATTATTATTTAAATACAATTATTTATATATAATAATTTATATATAGTTGTATAATAATTTTTAAAAATCACATGTAAGATTCCACAGATTTGCTCATATATTTTTGTTCTGGATCACTGCTGAAAACTGTAAAAATAAATAAATACAACAAATAAATAAATCTACAGAATTTGTTGCCTGGCCTCTTATGAGAAAGTCACAGTATTTTTTATTTTTTTGTCCATATAAGAGTACAGTGTTTATCAACACACAGCCACACATGTATGAGGCAACAATCTGGGAACAAAAAAAGAATTTAGTCTTCAGACATTTTAGTTCCACAGAACGACTGTGAACTGTGAAGAACCACCCTGCATGTTGCAGGCTGTAATCTAAAGTGTTTACAGTGTCTTAAGCCTGAATTTAAAAGAAGCGGGAGCCGTGGAGTGTTGCAGATATGTGGGGTTTAACAAATGAATAGTGCTTCTTCTTGGGAGGTCTGGATGGTTCATAATGTAGCAGCAGATCAGAAATGTGTTTTGGTCCTGAACCATTCAGTGTTTTATAAATCAGTAGTATTTTAAAGGCCTTCGCTGACACACATGAAGCTGGTGCAGATATGTGAGAGCTGAGTGACATGGTCCACTTTCTTGCATCAGTGAGGACTCTGGCTGCAGAAACTAGACAGAACTGAGTTTTTTTTTTTCAATCTATTCTTTTTGTTCGAATGATTTTGCTCTTCAGGGATAAATCATGTTTTATTCTGTCTTTCCAGTCTAATCCTACACTTCTTCTTCTTCTTCTTTTTTTTTTAAACAATCTCCTCAGCCAAAGGTGAACTTGACCCAGATAACCCGCAGCAGCACATATCTCCTGCCTGCAGGTAGTCGGTGTACATACTCAGCTTGGCAGTCCCTCTGTTTCAGGAACAAGAGATAATTAAATGGAATGAGATGTAAATGTTCTTAATCAATGATTAATGGTTGCCTGTTTGCTGGCTGACGCTCCAGGCGAGACTCTATCCAAGGCTCCAGTGGGAGGTTCATGCAGGGAGGAAGACACTCATTTTTCAAATCCATACGGTGATTTATTCAAAACGTACATCTTATCATCAAAGAGGGCTTTGTTTCATCTGCTCTCTAAATGAAGAGTTTTAATATTTCTATCTTGCTTTCATAAAAGGAATTCAACCATGATGCATTTCAGTAATTTCAGTTATTTATGATTTTTCACAGCATGTCCCTGTGTTGTGGTCGGGATAAAAATGTCCTGCCGCCTGAAGGAATCAATGTAATATTCAGGAAATCAAATCCTTGCTGCTTGAGTGATAGGAAGAGGTGAAGCAGGTAAACAACACCATGAGAGTCAGAAAATAGAGTCACTCTCCCATGAGTGTCTCCATCCTGTACAGCGCGGTCGACAGGACACTGACTTGTCACCATGGCGACACATTTTCCCACCGCCAGATATTGTCATTTGCGTGGAGCGCTGGTAACATGGGCTCATCGCATCCCATGCAACTGATGCACAAACACATCTGGACAAACTCTAGTTTACTCTGTGAAAACACACAGCAGCTAATAATAGGCTGCCTCTGAGAAGCACAGCAGGCTCCATCAGCCAGGAGCTAAAAATATTAGGAGGAAACATCTTGACATGCTGCTTTACTGCAGCTGCTTAAGCTTTTAAATGCAACCACACTTATCATTTAATGATGTGTGTGTGTGTTTGCTAACACACTCACACATCTGTCTGTCAACAGGTCATTATTTGGAGTTACCAGTTAGTTTAAATATAAATTGACAGAGGAGTTTAAAAATAAATCTGGGATTCACAAGCTTTTTATTACAGGCGGCAGGAGGTGAACTGGTAGGCTGGAAAATTTACAGCCGGACCACAATCCATGTATTTCAACTGTAATGAGGCTATAAATAATTTATTCAAAACTGTATAAAAACTGTATAAAAATTAAGGTTGGTAAAAAAAAAAAAAAAAAAGTCATATTGCAATTATTTTGACTGAAATTGCAATTGCAATATAATTAGTGGAAATTATCAGTTTTACATCACAGTTTTCATGTTCACAGAAACAAAAATCATAAAAAATCATGATGATGATGATGATGATGATGATGATGATGATGATGATGATGTATTTATTGAGGTTCTTCTGTCGTTTCCCTGAAGCCTTTTTTTTTACATTTGTCATCAATAGCTAGCTGGAGACTCAAGAAGTCAAGCCACTGAGTAAAAGGCACTGAGCCATAGACATAGACTATGATGCACATTTGAGTTTTAGACCATGAATTTCTGTACCAAACACTACAGTTTCACACTTGAAGCAAACCCTGGTAGTAGCACAAATGGTGCACGCTTCATTCTTGCCATGTTCTCAGTACTGCGTCTTCAGAAACACATACCTCATAAAATGCAGCATAAAAATGTAATAGCAGGTAGCATAAATCACTCATATATTGAACACTTTGGATACAGTTCTTAATATTTAGGAACCCAGGCTGTAACAGCTTGAAGCGCTTGTAAATTTGCCCCAATAAATCCCTTAAATCCTTCAGTCAAACAAGTCCAGAACAGAGCTAAGCCAGCCAGCACATGCAGGTCAACACAAATTACAGCTCTGTGACACTTAAACCCCCTGATTTTTAGGCACTGGTGAGTCTGTGCAGCTCTCCATCAACGCAAAGCTCGAGGTGAGGCCTGAAGAATTTTCCAATTAGGTGGCCTGAGCTCGCCTCAGAGCTGCAGATGAGATGCACAGCCACATCGCTGCAACTTGACATTCCTGACAGCCACTTGTGTGAACTTCCATCTGTCTGCCGTCCATGCACCAGAGGTTTCATGACAGAGCGGTGACAGCGGAGTCACAGATGCCGTTGCGAGGAATGTCATCACTGGCTTGAGAATATCCACGTCCTGCTGTCTGCAAGAAATATAACTTCAGCCTAATGAGACAGAGAATGACCAGGCTTTGGATTTGATTGGTGTGTGTGTGTGTGTGTGTGTGTGTGTGTGTGTGTGTGTGTGTGTGTGTGTGTGTGTGTGTGTGTGTCCATTTTGTGTGTATTTAGAGCCATTCTCTGTCTTGGAGCCATCCTCATTATGTTGCCAGGTTGTTGTTGTTCCATTTAGCAGTGGTCATCATCCACTAGTATCTGAGTGGGATTATGTGGCGTAAAATGCTACAGCAGGAGATCCTCGATGATTCACACACACACACACACACACACACACACATTTTAAAGGGACAATTCACCCCCAAATCAAAAATAAATTGTTTCTCTTACCTGTAGTGTTATTTATCCATTTAGATATTTTTGGTGTGACGTGTCAAGTTTTGTAGATTTCAGCCGTACAGTTTCACAGCCTCAGAAAAGAAGCTGTTATGTAGTCTGATGGTATGACGGCAGATACTTCTGTATCTCTTGCCAGATGGCTGTGGCTGAGGTGAGTATTGTCTTTTGTCCTTTTTTTACAGCACTGCTTCACTTCATTTTTCAATAGTCTGTTCACTACTTGTTTACATGAGTTGCCCCCCCCGATCTGGTTCCACTATATTAGTGAGAAGGCAGAGAAAAGGAAGATATCTCCAAAACTTTTTTGGATTTTGAGCTTTCACATTTTCAGCCAACTCAGTGGTATGACTGCAGTTTTTTTATTTATAAGATTTAAAGTCTGTGTAAAGAAAATGGGTGTTTTTGTTCTAAATGTATTATACATATAAGAAAAAAGTTGCTGAAAACTTGTAAAAAGACTAAGAAAAATGTAGCACTGAGTTCGACTATTAAACTGTCATTTACGATTTTTGTGTTGAAGATATTTTGGGTGGACCTGAAATATGGCTCCTTGCCCCCCCCCCCCCCCCCCCAACACTATATAAGCCCCACAAACAGACTTATGAAAGTTAACCACCTCACCTTTCCTACCAGTCAGTTACAAACATACCTTCAGCGACTCTCTCAGTCCAAATCAGCTCACTTCAGTTCCAACAACCAGACACAGAAGAAAAAAAATATCCTGTCACTGTCCTCTGGCTCTGGTGGCTCAGACATCTCTGTACATGTCCAATAAAGCTGCAAGACGGAGTGTCATGTTTCAGGTTGTTTTCAGGTCATAGTGGTGTTTGACCCTGAGACAGCCGAGCGGACACACCCTCAGCATTTCAGAGCAGAGAAAACTGCTCATTTTGTCATGATTTTGAGACCTAATTTTATACTTGCTGATTTCTTTTAATCATTCAAATTTGGCTGAGTGGTTATTAACACATGTTTCTGTGGTGTGACAAACTCTTATTGTTGCTTTGCACAATCTTTAATTAGACTATACATCAGAATATGGCTGACATGGGGCATATTACTCAGCACTAAGTCAGATATATTGGAAATTTCCACTGAAATCAGAGCATTAGAATTGAACATAGAGCAGTAAGTCTTATAACTACAATATGAACATGAACATAAGGCATATAGGCTGAGTGGCACAGCAATACGAGCTGTAGGTGGACCAGCATATATAATATCAGATGGATGATTAGAGCAATCCAGGGCAGGTGTCCAAGCAGGTGATGATCAGATGACTGGACGGCACAGCAGGGAGACCTGGGGACAACTGGTGGACGGTGAGGGCAAGACGAGGTCAGTGTTTGGTAAATGGCAGACAAGAATGTAAAAATATCCCCAGTGGCTCTGTCACAAAAACGCCTGGTGCTTTTTTTTTTTGGAGATTATGCAGTAAATATCTGAATCATCCACAATAAGTGCACACACATCACAACATAGCTTAGGTGTGCCGCAGTGCTGTGCATGCACAGTAATACACCATGTCATCTTTTCTAATCTGGGATTGACTAATCCCTCTGCGCTGCTGATCCAGCCCAGCAGGCTCTCCGGCTGAGACACAAACAGGTCTCCTCGGCCCCGGAGAGGGGATTCGCCATGGAAGGCTCGTGTTGACCCTGCTGTCTGCTTGGCTGCAGGCCGGTGGGCTCTGGGGACCATGTGCACCACCATCATGGTGCTCTCCACTCTGGCTCTAGTACTGCGGCAGCATTTCATCAGCCGAGTCAAGACGTAAGTCGTTTTTGTAAACCTCTTCATGCCCCTTGTTTAGCGCTGAAATATTATTCAAGTTCATTCAGTTTCATATAGTTAAACTACATCTAAAACCAGGAAATAAGGACCCTAAGGTGACACTTTATAGCAGAGCTGTGGACTGGAGATCTGACTCTGACTTTACTGCCTGAATACACAATTTACTCTAAAGTAAGACTTAAAATTCTACTGGTTCAAAATTGATTTTGCAATAATAGCTGAGCTGAACCTGAGTCACACTGGATTATAATTATTGATGCATTAATGTGTCAATCACTTTAATGCTGCAGCTGATAAATGGGGAACTGATTTACTGCTGTGTTGTGAATGTCACCAACTGATCAGTACAGTTTAATATTTATCATCATTTATTTGTCGATTACAGTTGCACATTTTGAATTAATAATCTAAATCTATATGCAGATGTAGTAAATAAGGATGTCACTTTCAGAGTGTAAGATTTATGGGGATTTATTGGCAAAATATGGCAGAAATGTGTATTTATTATTCATAAGTATGATGTAAATAAGTGTATAATCACCTGAAAATGAGAAGTGGGGGCACAGAGCTCCTGCAGGGGGGGTGTGGAAGGCCAGGGGACAAATATAGAGTAAGATAAAAGAATGCATATAACTGATGTAGGGCTGATGCTATCATGCTGAACTTTATTTTAACTTGCCGGAAAAAGGTTGGGAATCAGTGTCCTACACACTCAGAAGTGAAAGTCAACTGAAATCTGACACCTTCATTTAACTATTCAGTGGTATTTTCTGTTAACTGTCCCCTACATTAGATTTATGTAACAAGAATATACAACTCCTTGTTTTTTTTATTCTATTCATTTATGAATTTATTTTGTTAGTTATTTTTTGGGCATTTTCAACTTCACAGTAACAGTTTTAGTGAGGAAGCAGAGGAAGCAGACAGGAAACAGAGAATAGAGAGGAGGTCTGACATGCAACAAAAGTCGCTGGCCAGAATCAAACCAGTGAAATTGTGATGACAGTTACGTTGCATGCCTTGTAACAGTTTGGCTACCAAGGTGCTCTAATGTCTCCAGACATTTCCAACCATGTCCCTGGTTGTTGCCTCCATAGTTTTTGGAGGAAAAGACAGACATGTCATGTTATTCTGAGCCCTCATCTCAGTAAGAATGAAGTGTACATTAGTGTTTGAGGACCAAGTATTAAATTCTCAGTGTAGTGGCCTTTAAGGGATGAGGTAGCAGATTGCAACAAACTGCTCCCATCACCCTCCTTGAAGCATTATGGTGGTGATGAAACTCTGAAAACTGAAAAACACGAAAGGCCGCATCTAGAGCCAGTGTTTGTTTGTGTGTGGAAACATGGCGGTGCAACGTGGAAGAGGACCCACTCCCTCTGTAGATTTAAATGCCTCATTACAAGACAACACAGACACAATACTTTTTATTATCAGGTGATGATACACTAATGAAAACTTTATTTGTTTAATTCAGTGGT
The DNA here is from genome assembly GCF_056507025.1 of Lutjanus erythropterus. NCBI lineage: Eukaryota > Metazoa > Chordata > Actinopteri > Lutjaniformes > Lutjanidae > Lutjanus > Lutjanus erythropterus. The sequence continues at coordinate 41,535,160 of NC_139319.1, read as the reverse complement.
AATCCAAATTCCAGATGTGTCTACTCTTGGTCTAATGTATACACGTAACAGCCAAACTATTTGTGGATCAAAAACTCTCTCATGCACTGTAAAAAGTCTATTGCAGTGGTAGTTGGAGTAATGACATGTTTTGAGTCCCATTTAGCTTTCTGGTTTAGTGATGGCATACTGTTTCTGTGGATTACAACAACTTGAAATTACAAACCTTGAATTACAAACCTCCATGCACCTTCTGCCCATTTCTTACCACTGGTTGAAAGCTCTATGTTTAACCTTTTCATTTATCTTTAAAGGGATAGTTCACCCATAAAATTAAAAATTCAGTTATTATCTACTCAACCTCATGTTCCTTGAGAATTGGGTTTATTTTGTTAGTCCAAAAAACCCAAAAAATGTTGCAAAATCTCTCAAACAATGGAAGTGAATGGTGACCAGTTTTCAAACATGAAAAACAACTGGAAAAAAAACAAAATGCCTCCATACTGCTTGTCTACTGTAATCCAAGTCTCCTAAAGTCCTGACATGCTGTTTACACACCGTCACAACACACACACCCAGTTCAGACAGTGTGTATGTGCTCATGAACGTGGCTTCAAGCTAAGGATCTACAGTGAAGATTCAGGCTAAAAACATGGTGTAAATTACTTTTTTTTTTGTCAACTTGGCATGTTGGGGCTTTAGGAGACTTGGATTACACCAGACGAGCAGTATGGAGACATTTTATGTTTTTATTCAGTTTTTTCCTGTTTAAAAACTGGTCACCATTGACTTCCACTGTTTGGGAGATTCTGCAACTCCAGCAGAGTTTTGTGGCCTAAAGAACTAAACCCAACCTTCAATTGGCATGAGGGTGAGTAGATAATGGCTGAATTTTAATTTTTGGGTGAACTATCTCTTTAAATAAAGTGTGCTTTCTCCAGGTGCTCTGGCTGCGCCTGGATCTTCATAATGTGTGAGAATAAACTGCTTTAGACGTCATCTTCCTCAGGTCGTCAGATATTGATCTCTCCACACAATTATATGTAATGAGGTGCGGCGCCTCAGTTGGAGATCCATGGCTAATGCCAGAGCATGACAAAGTGGAGACCACTACATGAGTCATTTTCCAGGAGGCCTCCTTACCTTCAGACGCTCAGCCCCGGGGCAGGGTCTGTCCTTGGATCTTTAGCTCATTACGACGTTCAACATCTACGGACAGATAAAGCAATTATGTGGTGTGAATAACACCACGGTTCAGGGCTTGAATTGATTCCAAGGTGACTGTGTGCTGGGAAATGAGCGCTGATTACTGTGAAATGTTTTTGTCTTTCTCGGTTAGTCAGCCTCATTGTGACTGTTTTGTCACTGAGGGGAATCTCCGACAGCTGGCTGCTATTCTGAGCAGGCTAGAAACTGGTTACTGATTGCAAATGCCAAGATTATTATGTTGAAAGCTGCAGTTACACTGACAGACACTCATAGCTGATGTTGGGTTAAGATGCCCTTTATCAAAATTGTTTTACATAAATGCCAGAACAAACACTTCATTATGATACGATTGATTTTTCTGGTTGCAGACGTATGCCTTATGACATTTAAGAAGGAGTTTCATATAATACTGTGATACTAAAACTTGGGGATTGAAAAAGTTGCACATGATGGATTCAGATTATCTCAAGAACGCAGCCACAGATCCAAACTGGTAATTTATTTAATTATACAGATACATCCAGCACTAGCCATCCTTTTATTTTGATATTCAACTGAATAAACAGATCACAAATAATTACACTGTATTCAGCTGCTGAAAGGTTCGATCATAAATGCAGCATAATGAATCTCTACTGAAAAGCAAAGACTGATATGTGTTTTTGAGGGTTTAAAATGTGAGGACGGGTTATTTGGATCAGAAATACAACCATTTTAAAGGGTAGCAGTGAATTAAGGCTGTTATCTTTTTATGGATTCTTTCAATTCTTAGCTAATAAGTCCCATAAAAATTACATGTATGTACAATTGCTTTGCAACTGCTAAACATACATTGAGGAAACACAGGCTGCTGTATCAATGTTTACCTGCATACTTGCTCATTCTCAACATATATGCAACATGTTCACTGTGTGAAGGTCAACCTGCTGACTCAGTGAGTTCAGGTGCTTTCACACCTAAAAGTCCGGACTAACAATTTCAAGGTTCACAGTTTACATTTGGTCCAGTTAGTTTTGGTCTCACATCCTGTCCTCATCCCCATATTTGAAGTTGATTGGTTCGTGGACGGGCGTGTGTCTGACGTCGGCGTGTTTACAGTTTGGCAGGTAGTCTGACTTCAGTGGATGTGCACGGAGAGAGGTGAATGAACACATTCACATTGCTGTCACCAGAATATTAATATTATGGCACTATTTCCACCAGGACCAAAATTAAAGAGAAATGAAAAGTCTCTGTAATTTTATGAATTTCTTCCAGTTGACTCTTTATAAAGTCGTCGGACCAGATGTCAATTACACATCTGGTCTCGTCTTCAGTCCATCTGCTCGTTTTGTTTAGGTGTGTTGTTTTTCCTTCTTCCAGCTCTCGTGATATCCTGTCATAATTTGCTGTAATTGGTTCGAAAATCCAAACCATCCACAAAATATTCACACTAGAAAGAAACCAAACCATGGTTCAGTTTGATCAGTTTATTTCAGTTTATTTATATAATTATATAAATACTTGATTTTTAAATCAGAATCATGGAAAATCTGTTCATTTTTTCTTCCTGTGAAGCTCATTTGTAACAGTATGATGTGTTGGTGTTACCTTGACCTTTACCTTAACGACTGAAGCTGCAGGTTGCATAGCCCTGACCGACAGCAAGCAGCGGTGGTAGACGGGTGCGAAGCCAAACCCACAATTTCTGACTGAGGAAGAAACAGTAGATGTACTTTTTTAAACCCTGTGAAGCCTGACACATGAAACAACTGTCAGAAAACTCTGTTTGTTTCTTTGTTTTCATTTTAAACTGTTTATATTGGACCTTTTGTCAAGAAAAAAAATCTAAATCATGTATAAAAATATTTTTTTTTGTATCAGATTTGATGTCAGCCATTTCAAGAATTCATTCATCACAATCATTTTTATTTTAGAAACAATAACAGATATTTTTCAGTGCTTTTGTGAAACTTGCCACATTTCAATTGGTTTGGTTCTTTTTTTCCCAACAGGAATCTTTTTATTTCAAATTCTGATCAGCAAAAAAAGCTCAGTCAATGTAAAGTGACTTGGTCAATATATGATATAATTATGATGTTTTACTGAAAATTAATTCAAAAGACAATAATTAGGAGGCACTCACTTGCTCATAACTGTTTGCACCACACAAGTGATTATGATAATGAGAGCAGGTTGCATATGTAAAAAACATATATAAATATCTAAATTTTATCTTAAAATGACATTTCAATCTGAAATTTGTTTGTTTGACTATATTTGTGATTGTGGTGCAATACATACACAAATTGTGTCATCATCTTCTGTACCAGCTGTATCATATTTGACACACATTTTCAACATGATTTTATTACAAAGTAAGGTAAAAAAAAAAAAAAAAAAAAAAAAAAAAAAAGAAATGTTGTGTCCGTAAAGTGAATATTCATATTGAAATATTAGTAACAATGCAACTGTTATTTTTACAGTAATCGTTTTCAAAATTAGCAAAGATTTTGCTGCCAAAATGTGCGACTCACTAGATGAAGGCAGCCATGTTGGATTTTGCACTCAGAGGAAAGCTGCTGCCTGCAGTGCACTGATAATCCACCAGAGGGCAGAAGGCACGACTCAGATTGTATTCAACAGTACTGATCAGACTGATGTCATAGAAGTCTCAGACACTCTTGTCCCAAATATGATACAAATGTGTTATAGGACTTTTTATGCTGTAGAGCCATGTTAAATGAAACATTAATCATTGCAGAGTGTTTTTAAAACATGTCTGGGCATTTCTTAGCTGCAGCTTCTTGTTATGCATTGGCTGAAATATACACCCATATCAGCTGTTAAATGTCAGGCCCTAATATGAAACAATAATGAGACGGTTCACATTTCTGCAAAGTGTTTTTTTTTTTTTTCAAGTGTAATGGATTTAAACCAGTGGTTGCTTCAAAAAAAAAAACACCCTATTATAAAAAACGTGCTTTGCACTCGCAGAATGAACTGTTTACACTGTTTCTTTTCTCGATAGGACTACAAGACATCATCAGGGAATCCAATTTGTTTTGTGGGCTCACTGAGTAATTGTAGCAGCTTGCTGCAGCGCTTTACAAACCGCAGTAATAACACCACTGTTGCTCCTGAAAGTGATCGTGCAGAATAAACCGCCTCAAACCAGGATTGTTTCCACCATGCATTTATATTCTAATCATTAGGAGGTTCTGAGACGAGTCAGAGACACGACACATACTGACCAGCACTTCTCTGTGTGTCTGACACATAACTTGACAACATGACTTGGTGTGGTAACAATCATGCCATCATTACCTTCACAACTGCTTCTCATCATTCTCAACCAATTAATCAGAGTCTCAGTCTATGATTATCACACACAGTTTTGCCCACTGTGACCTCTCCATCACCTCCTTCTCTTCCTCCTCTCAGCTTTCCAAGAAACTCAGAGGAGGAGGAGACGCCCTCTGTGCAGAGCAGCAAGGAGAAGTGAGGCTCAGTGTGTTACCAGACATCAACCCGAGGTAAACAATGAGAAATAGATTGTTTTTCTTCTGTCACCACTGCCTGCATAGTCAGATTACTTTTGCTGTTTTTGTGACAATCTGGGATGTCAGAGTTTTGACCCGCGGCTTTTTAAAAATAAACCTGTCACTTTGCAGGTCTTCTTTCTCAGTGCAGAACACTTTGGATTGTGCAGTTTTACCTTTTGCTTGACAGGATCCGTGACTCATCAAACACATCTCAAATTTTGTCTACTCATTCAGAAAACGTCTGGTGTTTGGTCTGCTGAATAACTGGAACCAGTCTCTGTGAGCAGGGTTAAAGTGTGTGACAGCACCAAGACTTCAAACACTGTTCTGAATTACTGCTTATGAATTAAACTAAATATATCCTTGGACATTTAGATTTCACCTGTTTTCCAGGAAGGAAGAGCCTTTAATATGTCTCCTTGGGGGCTGATATATAAGAATCTAAATATGCCAAGCTATTTATTTGATGATAAAGTGAATTACAGCAGTAATTTCCTCATCGTCTTAATGACAGACCATTGGATAGTTGGGCTGTTAATTTTATTTCACCCTCATTTCATTCTAGGCAACAATAAAAGTATTAGTCTGTGCAGTTGATACATGATATTGGTCTAGTGGGTGGATAAAATGTATTTACTCTGACTTACCAGTTTATGTACTTGTAAAATCTAATGCAGTCCAATAACCCTGAAATAAATCCTCTAATTGAGTTTCTGTTTAGTTCATAGAATAAAACGGGTCTGCAACTCCTACACAAAATTATGTTGGCTCTCTCTTTTACAACTAACTTCATTCATTCATTCATTTATCCATAGAATCCAATGTGTTTCTTTCCCCAAAACAAATTCAGAAAAAGGAGGTACTCACATGGTTAAAAATTCACCACAGTAATCAACACAAGCGGTGATTCTTGTGTAGTTTTTACCACAAGAGCACCACCTTTCTCCTTCAATACTTTGTTAACATTGCATCATGTGTTGTCATTTTTGAGGCTGCACACTGGACATCAAGGTGTGTCTGATGTTTTGTCTTTCTTGAGACAGCAGTGAAAGATCAGAGTCACTTATTCTGTGAAAAAAAATAAATACAGTTGGGACATTTTAAATACAATGTTTTGACTTTCTAAAATTCAAAGCTTTAAGTTTATCTAAAGAAGAAAAGTAAATTATCTCAAAAAAAGATCAGTAGTTGGTAAAACTTTTTCAAAACTTAAGTATCTGAGTTCAGTTCAAAACTCAAAAATCTTTTGCAGTCCGTTGCCTTGAAATTGTGAATTTTCTCAACTTTTTTGTTTTTACATTGTGCAAACCTGTGCACTTTGCACAGTCTACTAATGCTGTGATTTCCAAAGTGTGGGTTGTGGTCCCCTGGTGGGCCATAAAGGTACTGGAGGTGGGTCATTAAAAATAAAGTTTTTATAAGAAAGGTAATCAGAACTGATGTAACAAAGCCATGGGGACTGAAATTACATGTTATTCTTCATTTATCTGGCCACATATTTGTGACCCCATTAATACTGGAACATACACTCACCAGCCACTTCATTAGGGCAATGTTTTCCCAATCGTCTGTTGTCCCGTTTTGGTGATCCTGTGTGAACTGTAGCCTCAGTTTCCTGTTCTTAGCTGACAGGAGTGGAACCTGGTGTGGTCTTCTGCTGCTGTAGCCCATCTGCTTCAAGGTTCAATATTTTGTGTGTTCAGAGATCTTCTGCTTTGCCTTTCTATCATCTTTCTCTGACCTCCGGCATCAAGACAGCATTTTTACCCAGAGAACTGCTGCTGACTGGATATTTTCTCTTTTTCAGATCATTCTCTGTAAACCCGAGAGATGTTTGTTTGTGAAAATCCCAGTAGATCAGCAGTTTCTGAAAAACTCAGACCAGCCTGTCTGACACCAACAACCATGCCACGTTTAAAGTCACTTAAATCACCTTTCTTCTCCATTCTGATGCTTAGTTTGAACTTTAGCAGCTCGTCTTGACCATGTCTGCATGGCTAAATGCATTGAGTTCCTGCCATGTGATTGGTTGATTATATATTTGCGTTAACAAGCAGTTGAACAGGAAATCATAGTTGATGGAATACCTCATCATTTGTGGAACAAGAGATACAAAAATGCAAGTTGACAAACTGTTGCATGTGTGTGGATTTATCATCAGTTTGTGCTGCCATATGCTCACATTCACATGGAATTGATCTGTCTTGGTCTGAGTCGTGTGCGTTGATCAGAGTTGTGATTAAAGGATTGGAAGTGCCACAGAAGATTTTCAGATTTCAAACTGGATCGCAGCATTCTTAAGTGTGTAATGGCTGCTCTAATGCTTAGAACAAACATTTCCCATTCAGAAACTGTTGTTGGAAAAAAACTTCAGATGGGTTAAAAAGATGCAAAAGATCCAAAATATACTTTTCCTAAAGATTTTTGGAAAAATCAATGAAAACACACAGAGTCCAGTAGAGTTCAATGTGATAAAAGGTTTACTATAGTCAAGGACAGCAAACAGAGGGCTGGTCCAGTCTTAGTCTTAGATATCTGTCTTGAATTTGTGTGACTGAATTTTATAGTATATTCGCCATTTTTATATTGGCATGAGACAGCTGCTTTTTCACTACTACAGCCCTGACTGCAACCTTATACCTTATACCAGCAGAACAGTTTGGATCCTGCGCTGTTACCACCCACAGTTTGTCTCTGTGTTGAAGAGGATCAGTTTCCAGAATCAAGTTACATTGTAGGAAACTGTGTTGGACACTTGAGGGGGCGGACGTGGTCAGTGCACTGACCCAGCTCACTGGCTCGGTGACACACTGCGTGGACGGGGACATCATGGCTGGGAGGGGAGACAGCTGGGCAACTGATGCGTGTTTGCCAGAGCACTGGAGGGACGTGCGAGAGTGGAGCATAGAGAAGAGACAAACCCACAGAGTAAGACCGTCTCTGAACTCTGAACCAGCTCTGTCCTTCTCGTTTCTGTCTCTGTCCACACACACAGCAGCCTGGACGTTTGATGGTTTTCCAGGAACTGTCTTTCTCACAGCTCTTGCACATTAACGTGTGAACAGACTGAACTCAGAGCTGCTGTGTGTTGTCTTCTCTCAGTGCAGTCGATACTAAGTCATTTAGACAGTCTGTTATGTATTCTATATACAGCGCCTGTAATTGTCCAGCAGATCAATCGATGTCAGTCTGCCTGCATTTAAACTGTGCAGCATCTCTTAATTGTTTGTTTTACAAAAATGATCTTTTTTCCTCTTGAGTTTCCTTGTTTTGGAGCTGCAACACTACACTTAGCCACAGAGATCAATAAAGTCTCATCTTCAGAAGCAGCATGTAGTGTATTAATAGTAAAGACTTGCTTATATACTGTTTGACCCTCCATGTTTACTGTGTGGGGCATCATGTAATGATCATGTAACTGTTTAACATTCATATGAACGCAATCATTTAAGACTGACACATTAAAGGAGAAATATATTCATTGTAATAAATCATAAAATGACCATGATGTATTATCAGAGATCAAGGAAACCTGCTAAGTTCAAAGACTTCTTCCCTCTCTGACAAAAATCTTTGAGAATTTCTATTCCAACCTGTAAAATGTCTTACAGTTTGCCCGTTGCACATTAATCACAGTTCAGATTAATGCTGAATGTTTGCCAAAGTGTCATTTTATGAGTTGTAAGAAACCATTAATAACCTTGTAGAAGGCGTATTTGTTTTTAACTGTTTTTGAGCAAAATGGTCATAGAGTTTGGCAGGCAGTGAGACGGCCAGCTGCTGAACTCAATGTGTATTTGTGTGTATTTTCAAAGCTTCCTTGATTCTGAAGAGGGGGGCTCAGGGGAAACAAGTTGCTTCACCCACAGATCATACTGTATGTTAAATATGATGTTGATCTGTTTAAACTAGGGTCCATAAAAAGTGTTAGAATATCATAAACTGGGCCTGACTGGAAAGCTGAGACGCAGTTGAGTCCAGTGACTCCCATCACCTTCATGTGTGATTATGTTATTCCTGATAATAGCCATTTAAAAGTGACACTATTTTTTGAAACTTCACATCACTGTATAAAATGACCTGTAGTAACCTCTAGGATGATCACAGCCTCATGAAACGTCACAACCACAAACTAGAGACCTGGAGCGTTCAGAGGATGGATGGATGGATTTCATACATATATTAGTAATGAGGAGGTCTCTGAGTAATCCCTGGAACAGACATGCTCACCATTCAATCACAAAATAAAATTCTTGCAGAAATGTCAAAATGTCAAAAGTTATTGATGCCAAATCACAGCATAGATTTTACTGTGGTGTTTAGACCATTTGTATCATCTCCAGTGTCAAAAATGATCAAACTTTGAACCAAATGTGTGTAATAAATGGTATCAGGTCAAAAACTGCTGCAACAACTTATGAGACATAACAGAGAATCATGAGAATGATCATCATGTACCTCCATCATAATGCTCTGAGTCCAATTCATTAAATAAAAAGATTTATAAGTAGAAAAACACAGTGCACAGTACTGAGCTGCATCTTACAATAATGTTCAGGTTCAGATGATGTGTATGTGCATATACTGTTAATGCTTTTTGATAGAGTTCATTTTAAACTGACATCAAAACATGTACTAATTACTGTATTAATTAGCTTACTTAATGAACCCATTAACAGTGATGTATTACATAACAGTCATTATGAAGCAGCGTTACACCACGCTGTGCTCTCAGTAAATATAACAAACAGAGAGAAGGACAAACCTGCCTGTCGGCACAGACCTGTCTCCAGCTGTGTGGGTTTTAATTTCACTGCAAAGTAAATATCAAAAATAACTCAATAACTATCCAACCAAGTGTCTGACAGACGGCAATCATGTCATTCATACACAGACTTGGCTTCCATGTGTTTCCAAATAAACACAAAGTCATTACAGCTATTACAGCACTTTGGAAAATTCCACGTTTGCGTCACTGCCTTCCAAAAAATACCAAAGGTCAGATCCCCATTTAAAGATGATGAGATGATTATTATTATTAATAATAATTTGAGGATGTCATCTTGGACTTTGGGAAACACTGATCAACATTTTTCACCATTTTCAGACATTTTGTAGGCAAACAACTATTAATCAAGAAAGTAATCAACCAATTAATCAACTATGAAAATAATAATTATTATTTTAAACTTAAATTCTGTTTTTATTTGATCCACTTACCAAATGTTGGAAAACTTTACAAACTACAGCATCTCATCTCTGGATAAATAGTTTCATCAGTGGTGATTTGTGTTTTTTTTTTTTTTTTAACCAACAGAAAACTGAATTTAAAATAACAGACTTTTAAGAGAAACCTTTGATTCATGTGTTGCCAAACTTCAGTTCCTTGTGCCAAACCTAAACAATAAACACAGTAGAAAAATGAGCTATGGTGAGTTACAATTTGTACAAAGATTTTACACAACAGATACGTATTTACAGCCTTTGAATTAACAGAAAAACAGATCCAGTCAATGTGATGTTTGACTTGCTTTGAAAATAATAAAATATTTGTTGCACAGAAAAACACGGCCACACATTTTTCCAACATGGATGAGAGCAGCCACAGTCCACTTCAGCTTGTTGCTTCATTACGGTGATGTCACTCACTAGTTCAGGACCAACCTGTGAACAAATCCATGTAAATGGAGGAGCTGCATTTTTGTTGTTGTTGTTGTTTTTTGATAAAAAAAAAAACACTATACTGTTTATTTCTCAACTGATCTCAATGAGTGGTGTTATAACCAGCTGTTTATGATGTATGTTGAGTAAAAGACGGTTGAGAAATAAACATTATGGTCCATTTTAACCAGATGAACTGCAGCTCCTTCGTTTGATCACAGCTCAGTCTTTACCAAAGAAAATGGAGGAGACGCTGACGTACGATCCAAAGGCCAGTGCAGCGTCTTGTGTCATTCACATACATATTAATGTTTGTGGTTTAATTAGTTTATTATAATCCCAAACTACTAAAACAGTGAAATAGTGTCTTCAAAAGTGACAGATGTCAGAATTTCATTACCAGGAGATTCAATAGGGTTCTTGTATGTCAGGATATACTACCTCCAGCTACTTGGTGGAGGTAGTAACAACCCCATGTAACAACGCTGATCACTGATTAGCAAAGACATAGCATGATTGCTCACCTGACTGACTTGGGCTCCTAGTAGCTTAAAGGTGACACACGCTTCTTATTCAATGCTTTTAAACTGGCAAATTTGTACTCCAATTTGTACTGATCTCTAGATAAGTCAGTAGCTGTTCTCACCCAGAAAGCAAGCAAAGTACCCGGACTGGTTGCTGTCATCTATAGCCCCACCCACATCAAACCAGTGAAAAAAAAGCAAAGATACATAAGAAAAAAACAAAAAAACAAAACAGAAATCTCTCACATAAAGTGACCAAAACAGGAAAAAACAGAAGAAAATTAGTATTTTATATCTAAGGATGTGTGCCTTGTTAACAGTTTTTACACTGATCACATCTTTGGCAACTAAAACTAAACTAAACTACACAACCCGTCTGTTAGAAGTTCTTCCTGAAGCTAATATTTGATCGACCGAAATATGAAACGCTCTGTTCACTCAGAACTGGCTCTGCTGTGATCAAAAGGTGCACCGTCCAGTTCCACTTTGCAACATCCCTCTTTATGATGAAATACTTCATTTGTCGCTTTCCTTTTACCCCCTCTCCTCCCTCCCTCTCTCTCTCTCTCTTCCCCCCACACAGATGTGGGTGTCAGATGTGGAGGGTGTCCTCAGGTCCATGGAGAGACAGCTGGTGAGTCATCGAAGTCTGTCAGTGACTGTTGCTCCGTAGAACTTGATACGATCAATCTAAATATTACTTGCAATAATTTGAGCATATCCTTTATAGCTTATTGTGGGCAGTCAAGTGTCAAACTAACTTACCTTCTCCTGTTCCCAGAATGCTTCTCTGGAGAAATATCCTCGCCGTAAAAGTGGAAACGGTCCAGAGTGTTGTCCTCCGTCTTCTTTAAACCACAGGAGGTCTCTGTCCAGTCGACCAGCTGATCCATAGACGTGGGTTGAACTATTTCAAGACAGAATTCAAGACAGACAGGCTTTAAGTTGTCCTTATTGATTATTGTGAATGAGTCCTAGTGAAATAGGGATGTCACCAAATATTAGGCTCCTACAGAACTGAGGCTTTGTGTCATGAGCAGTGAAAATGCAACATATATTTGTTTGAAGCCACTGACTCAGTCTCTCTCGCAATGATCCCTTCTCTTAAGCTGTTCTTTGACATTCAGGAGAGGAAAGTAATTTCACACCCCCGTGTATCATTACTCAGCTGTCCCATAAACAATGAAAAGCCATTTCCGACTCCAGGTTTTTTGGAATGACTGCTAACTTTGTGTCATTACTCTGCTGCCAGACCAGAAATAAACAAGAGCTCTCTGAGATGTTCACAGCCTGCTGCGTCTTCATTTGAAGGGAAATCCGCAGCACACCATCAGCAGCACAAAAACACACCACCCAGGTTAGTCTTTTGTATCATTTGACTTGTTTCTTGTTATAGCTATGCTGATGACACACAGTTATATCTGCACCTGGAACAAAATGATCCCAACTGAGCTTCAGAAACTCTCAGTGACATTAAATGATGGATGTCACAAAACGTCCCTGACATGAAAGCAAAGTAGAAACTAGGGATGCACTGATACCACTTTTTTTCAGACCAAGTACAAGTACAAGTACTTACATTTGGGCACCTGCTGATACCGAGTACTGATACGAGTACTTAATAATGAAATTAAAATTCTTACAATAACTTTTAAAACATGTTTTATTTCCATTAGATGATCACTTTCTAAATGTAACAAATCATTGTTGCTGTTTCCTGCTACAAGTGTAACCATGGTTACTATACACATTACATTTTTAGGTTATTTGTAGTAAATTTGCAGTTTACTGTATATTTCAGTATAATACTTTCACATTATTATGGACTTGCAGAATTAAGTTCGCTATTATAAATAGTGTTATATATGATAATATATTTCATTTTTATATTTAATATATTTTTATATATTTCATTATCATTTACAGCATTTTACCTTGTATTTTAATTTATTTAATTTATTTATAATTTGAATTTAAGTTTCTTCTTCATGTCCCTCTTGTCTAAGAGCTAATTAGTTCCTACCTGTCATTGTTTAGGGGGGACAGGTATGAGTGTGACACCATGTGTGCAACAGTTTTGTTGACCCTGCTGTGAACCTCAAAGATTGAAGTTGTGTGTCCTGAGCTGTCAGGACGTTTTGGTGAAGAATAAGTACACAAAGAGAAGTTGTAGCAGCTTATTATGAAGAAAAGAGGGTTACAGACTGGTGGTGGCGGTGTTTTTTCTTCATCTTTGGATTAATTTGCAGAGACATTCAACTAGTTTATGTCGGCTGAGGACTTATTGGACAATATATCTCGTTGATCGTTGTTTTCACTGTGAGGCGGTAGGAGATGCTGTGATGCATCATCTGACAATAAAATGTCACTTAAAGAAGAAGGGAACCACTGAAATGAGCAGCAGCAGAAGAAGAAGAAGAAGAAGACGGTGTTATCTAGCATGAAAACATCAGCAGCAGATCTGCAGGTCAGAGAACATCATGAAAAAATCTGAAAAGTGGATTTTTTGTTGCAACCAACCAACATTCAAGTGCTTATTAAAAAAGAATGAATGACGATAGAACAACACAATTTTTGATGATCTGTACTTTCTTTTGATATATTTCATGTGAACTGAATATTCTGTGGCTGTTGATAAATCAGAGAATTCTGTCAATAAATGCTGATGCTGGCTGGCAACTTTATGAAGAAACGCTGACAGGGAAAGAGTTAAATCTTGTACAGAGCCTGGTATGAGGTGTCAACATCACCATCACATGTGAATGTAAACTGATTTATACCAGAGGACTTTACATAAAGCATCAGAGACTTGTAGAAAGAGCTGTTTTGCTGTGTGCACTTTCCCCCTGATTGGCTGTTACTTCACTTCCCTGCGTTCTGTCTGTGGACCGTCAGAATCAGGAGAAAACAGAATTGTGGCTGAAATTTCTTCTTACAGCCATGAAAATCAAGCAAGAACCAAAGTAAGTGCAGTGGTGGAAAAGTACTAGTTTTAGTAAAAAAAACTTAAATAAAAGCAGTAAAGTCTCAAAAACTACTCAGAGTATTAGTTAGTTTGGTCCCATAATTTCACAGTAAATGGGTGGTAATTACCAAGTAATATATTTGAAATCTTTCAGAAATTACCCCCAGATTAGCTGCAAATTTCATTGTTAATTATGTGACAATTAGCTATTACTGTTTTCATGTAGTGACTGGTAATCACCAAGTAACATGTTCAATTTGCAGTTAATTTCAAAGAAAGTTCAAACGTGTGAAATGTTAATTACCACCTAATTGCATAAAAATGACACTTCAAATTATCACATATTCACCATGAAAGTTGGGGGTCATTTCTGAGAAACTTCAAATATGTCACTTAATCACCACCCACTACATGAAAACAGTACTTACTGATTATCACATAATTAACCATGAAATTTGGGGATAATTTGTGGTTAATTTCAGATACATTACTTTGTAATTACCACCTATTTACCATGGAATTATGGGACCAGGAAAGTAAGGCTTTTTAATCGTATCATTATCAATAGAAGACATTCTTTTGTCATTTTTATCTCATTTTAAGTTTTAGTTTCGGCTCCACCAGAGAAAATGATGTTGAATGAGTTACAGACGTTTCTACTCTACACATTAAATATTCATTAGTTTTTCTTCCATATGTCCTGGTTTTCATTGGACTGTTTGCAATCAGATCACCTGATTGGCTACAAAATGCAGCTGAAAGGTTTGGACTTTAATTAAACCTGTACTCAATTAGGGTTTTAAGGTAACTAAGTACATTACATAGTGTAATAAATACTTGAATACAAGTAAAAGTACAGACTTGAAAATCTACTTATAGAACTGTGAACCCTGCAAAAAAACTACTTAATTACAGTAACTTGAGTATTTGTAATTAGTTGCTTCCACCCCTGGTGAGAAATATATTCAGTCAGACTTAACATCAGTCATAATTAATTAAATACATTTGCAGAATTTACAAGAACGCCCAAATAATTAAGAATTTCACAGTAAATATAAGAAGACAAAGTTTCTAAAGTTTCTCATCACTCACCAACTCTTAAAGTAGCACAGTTCTCACGGGAGTCTGGTGATATTGTGGTTATAAGTTCAATAGTAAATTCAGTTGGAGCAGTGAGCTCACTGATATCTGTCCATCTATTTTTGATCTGGACAACAATTCATTTCTCTGTCATTTCTCTCCAAGTTGACCGCTTCTTATTTGTTATTAGCCTACACTGGACTGCTGGAACTTTCTTGTGTTGGCTGTACAGCTCTAGTTTTCTTTCCTTGATGTGAGATGAAATTGCCTTTTCTTTATCTTCCATAACATTGTCATGCATTAGAAATGATTAGCTATAAACCAACAAGACAAGAATATTGTTAACAATGTATCCTGACAAAGCATGCTGCTAGGCAACAGGCACAGTTTTGTGGATGCTCACATTACTAAGACTGGGCGTAGTTCAGACTGGGCTTAAGTCTGATTGATGCAACTTAGCAGTTAGGACTAGGCTTAGTAAAGACCAGCTGGTGCAACCTAGTCCTACTAAAGAGTCTTTGTTTTTATTACATTTGTTAGTTTTATCTTTACATTTTTGACAGACACTTGTTTGTAAAAATTGAGGCCTGTTTGTATCTTTTGCTTGAAATATTGCCTTTTATTTTGTATGATCATTTTTATTATTATTTAAATATTGAGTGAGAGGGCTTTTAGTGTATGTGTAAACTGTTTTTACACATACTTTTTTAGAAAAGTGCTATATGAATAAAGTTATTAAAGTTATTATGATTATTTTACTCTCTGCGCACGGTGATTCTCAAGCATGTCAAATGATGACCAAATAAAATAACGATTTAGCCCCATGAATGTACAGGATCTCAGCTATTAATGCTGTTTTCCTCTTTGTATCAGCTGCACCATTTCCTTTGCTGCCAAATGAGATCTAGTTATTTCCTTCCTGATTACATAAATGATTGAATCCATGTTGATATTAAGGTTGTTTTCCTGTTTGTTGTCCCGGGGACACCAGTGTGCATTCAATTTACATTCCACAGGGACGCACAGGCCGCAGAGTTATTTTTGTAAAGGGACCCAAACCACCACTGTGACAGGAATACGAGTGTTATGCATCTACTCTATCAAGAACTCTATTATCCTAAATGTCTGTTTGCCTTTGTGACAACTGTGAACCAAATCCCTCCAGCCGTGATACAACACTGGCAAAAGCCGGGGGAACTAATGTGCCTAATATGTCCCCAGGAACATCGCCTCTGCCAAGCGTGCACTCTAAATCCGCCTGTGTAATCAAGGAGGTATAGGACGTGAATATCTGTCGATAGTGGCGGCAGCACTTCCATATCTCGCTGTTGCCTCCTGCCCTGATGAGCCCGCCTGACTCAAATTACAAGGTGAAAGCGGGGCTTTTGTGCGCTCGGTAAAGTAGAGCAGCATGGGTAATGAGTATGATCTTCCTGCACACTCTGGCAGACCATGGGAGTTAATCTAATGATGCAGGAGAAAGCCATGATTCCTAATGGCCTCAGAGAGAGAAGCTGGGAGGCAAAGGGACTGATAAAGCCCCTCTGTCTTCCCCCAATCACTGGGCAGCTCACTCGTCCTGCAGACTTCATCATGTCTCCACGAAACACTGAGATATAATATAGATTAGGGGTCTCAAACTCTAACTGGCTCGAGGCACTGATGATAAAGGAGAGGCCACTTCAAAGATCAAGTGCTGCAAAAAAGCACAATATTTCTGCAAATTCACAAAAGGCAAACAATAGTTTTATACAGTTTTATTTACATTAGTTAGCATTGGACAAAAACTCAGGAACTCACTTTGAATTGGTCATTTATACTCCTGATGAAAATGGCTAGCTCAGCATTGTCGACAGGATTGATTACTTGATTACCTTTTGATCACTTCTTGAATGTATAGAAATTTTAGAACTATGAAACTTTTTTTTATAATAATCAGTGCTTCATTAAATCATAAAGAAGGCATCTGACGTAAGTTTCTTCCCTCAGGTTGCCAGTTTTGCAGAGGTGGCAAGAGTACACACATTCTTTACTCAGGTAGATGTACAAATACAAACAAAGTACAAATACTTGTGTAAAAAAAGTGGTAAAAGTAGAAGTACTGATACAACATCTTCTTCAGTTGTTATGTTTTTTATGTTGTTTTTTGTCTTGTTATGTCTTTTTTGTCTTGTTATGTACTTTCCAACTTATGTCTTTGTTTTTGTCTTGTTACATCTTTTCTGTTGTTTTTCTTCTTGGTATATCTTTTTCATACTGTTATGTCATTTTCGTGTTGTTACATCTGCCGTACGCAATAAATACTGATGGATACACCAAGGAATCATATGCATTTAAATTAAAGTAGGAAGCCTGTTTGAAAAACGTAAGGAGTAGAAAGTACAGATCTTTGTGTTTAAATGTAGGGACTAAAAGTATCTGTCAGAAAACTAAATACTCAAATAAAGTACAGATACCTGAAAACTCGACATAAGTACAGTAATGCAGTGTTTGCACTTATTTGCTTCACACCTCTGCAGTTTTGTTAATGATGACTTAATGAACATTTGTTTTTTTTGTTTTTAATGGTGATTTATGGGTAATGGAGTTTATTATGAACGTTTTGAGTCAGTGCACCCTGAGTAAAAAACAGCAGCAACAAAAACTTACACTCAACAACCAACATCCCAGAATACACACATTCTACAAATTACAGTACATCTGTGATTTGTGCCAGTACTATTTTTATAAGGGTAATTTGACTTGACCAACTGTAAATGCTAAATATGCAAAATGCTTTTTTTTTTTGCACTGAAAATGTTGAGATGTTTAAAGATGATGAAGAGATGAGATGTGAATCTGCTCTGACAGTGTTTGCTGATATACTTGGTGAAATCATGGGATCAAAAGTCAGCTTATTTTCTTAAAGGCATAATATGCAACATTTTATGAACCACTATTAGCGCTTTAATTGTGCCTGAAAAGTTGAGCCCGTCGAGGCCCGATGCTGTCTGAAACCAACCCCACCCAACCCTCATTAGCATATTTGAGCCCAAACTGGATTGCAGCCCAACATTTTTCTTAACAAGCTTCCCTCTACGTACCAGACAGAGGGAGTTTTCAGTGACAGAGACAATACATGCAGGGAATTAGAATTTGCAATGACTAAATTGAGGAGAAAAATTTAAATAGAAAAATGAATAATTATAGTACAGCCCAAACCCGACATGAGCCTGTGAAATGTGTGAGAAATATGTCCCAACCCAAACCCATCGGGTCCCATTGGGTTTGGGCACAGATCTCAGGCTCTACCTACTACATGTGTGAGGTGGTGTTTGTATCTGCAGACATCCTGGAGCCCTCAGCCTCTATGTATTTCTCATTATTTTTCTGTGGACACTTTACCAACAGAAAGCATCAGTATTTGACATGCTGGGAATGATACAATACAATAAACTCTCTTCCTGGAGATTTGACAAACAGACAAATCCTACTGGTTCTACCTTTAAGAAGCTGACTGTAGCCATGCTGTTGACTGCTGGCAGTAAAACGATGCAGTTCATTGAGACATGAAGACAATATTGTGGCCTGTTTTTCTGTTATCTGTCATGACTCATATTGCCTGCAGGCACTGTTTAAATGTATTTGTTAATGTTACTATACCGTAAAGCAGGGGTCAGTAATTAGGTCAGCCCAGTGTTTTCAGTATTGTTCACTGGAGAGTCATACAGGCATGATGGAAACACAAATCTATAGTTTAAGAATACATTTGTTTGTTCATTTAGAAAAGTTAATTCAGTGGAAAACACTTATAGTGACCACAGTTACAGTGATCAACACTCATATGGATCAAAAAGCTCAGACTCATTCCTATACAAATGCTGTTTAATTCATTTTCTTGTTGTAATCAAGTAGTCCGCTGACAACTTATGGAAAACAATTTAAAGTTCCCATCAAAGAGCAAACGGACTGCTTATTGCCTAAATGTTTCCTGTAAAACAGGCAGCTAGGACTTGTCGCAGACATTTACAGCGGCCAGTAGTGCTGAGCGTCACAGCCCCCCACCCACCATTCAGCTGAAGCGTTCCATGGATGTAACCGCTAACTGCGGTTAGCTTGGTTTGCCCCAGGGTACTGAGTGCCATATCAGGCAAAAAGGTGGTAGGACCTTGGTGCTGTATTCACTGTCAGTCTTGGAGGCTGTGTTCATGCCTGTGATCAGTCGCTGGGGGTTCACTAATGCAGCTAAAAGTTATTTTAACAAGTAAGCGGCTAAAGCTTTTTTTATGCCTTGACCAAACTCTGTAATTAATTTACAGAGAGTTGAAGCAGAAAAGTTTGAACAGATGTATTTGTCTTCCATGCTCCACTGCATCATAAGCAAGGTGTTTGATTGGATGCAAATTTAGTGACATCGCTGAGTGCAGGATGAGTCATCAATAGTTTCAAATAATTTTCCAGAGAATATCTACACAATGACTTTTTTGTCATTGCTATCCAAATACATGTGTATCTGTGTCATATAGATCAATATGTGATTTTAAAAAGACACCTAAACATCAAGTTTGACTTTTTGGGAACTTTAAGACTACAGTAATTCTATTTTTAAAACTTAAGTTCCATGATGCCCCGTGGTAACCTGTCTGCTTTGTAGTGGCTACTTTGGCTTCTGCTGCTGTGTGCACATTTAACACATAATGGGAAAAAGAAAGTAATTTTCCTTCAATGAAAAATGTAGTCATCCCACTGCAAAGTCAGTGAGATGCAGCAAAGAAAAAAAAAAAGAAAAATGATTATAAAAATAATCCACTTATGGTGATCAATTTGACCTGGACCGATGTGATGACTGTAAGAGTCCACTGTATTCATTTGTCAAAAAATCAATGCAGCCATATACAATATACTCTGTGTTGCCCTACAAGATTGGACACAGGGATGCTGGAGCTACTTTGTCACTTCCTGCACCTGCCTCACACTGTCATCCTCCACAGTTTGGTGCAGAAAAGAAGCTGTTGGTAAGAGGTTGTGTATACACTGTCACATAATAAACATTGGTCTTCTTCAGTGTTGTTGCCTTGGAAATGAGACTAAGACAGTACAGCTGTGGTTTCTGCTCCGTGAAGCTGCACTTTAACACCTTTCAGCTAAATGCTAACACAAGCATGCTAACATTTACTTGATGACAATGCTAACATAATGATTTTAAGCAAGTGCAATGTTTATCATGTTCAGACCAACCTCAGTCTGAGTTGACAGCGGTATGTTGCCATGCCAACATGTTTTTGCCCCCACAGTCTTTAGTTTTGTGAGAGAGTGAATATGAGCACTGCTTACGTTATTTTATTCACCCATAAAGTGTGTTGATCTGCTTTGTGTTGTGTTTGCAGCGTCTTAGCACTCTTCAATGCAGAGTTGGTCCAGACAGTGAAAAGCTAACATTAGCTGGTTAGCTGCTACGAGTCCTGCTAAAGACTTTTAAAATAGACTGAACCAGGGGTTTCCCAAATATGTTTCAGAGCTGCGAAGCTGGAAGCTGCAGGTACATTTTTGGTTGCAGCCCACATGAGATGAGCTTGTAGCATCTATTTAACTGCATGTTACATAAACTGAAACTTTTTATTTCTTTTCTGTGGCGGCAAACATAACACACAACCTTTCAGTCACCATATACTGCAGCTTTTCTCACAAACTTGTGTTCTTCAGTCGACTTAAAAAACATCCTCAATAGCAGCATCTATCTTGTCTGTAGAGGTCACTGTGTTGTTATCACTCTTCCTTGGTTCTGGCACACAGCTTGACAATGACCTTGTTACTCTGGCACTGACTAGCTAATCATCAGTCCCTCTACGGCACTCACTATGCATTTTTTACTCAAGAAAGAACAGAGAATCAGTCAACTCAGCGGAGAGGATGTATTTGAAGGTCTGGACTCAGGCAAACACAGTATTAGACACATTAAAATGTTGTCTCTGTGATGGAATTAGCCGAAAAGTCATGAGAGTGCCAAAATTATTACAATTAATCTAAAGCATCTGCACAAAATGTCATTGTAATCCAGTCAGTAGTTGTTCAGATATTTTACACAAAACCACTAATGTCAGTTTCATGGTGGCAACAGATTCAAAGTCAGAGGATCACATAAGATAGCAGAACATCTGGGGACCATGAATATCTGCACAAAATTTCATGGCAATCCATCCAATAGTTGATATATTTCAGTCTGGACCAAAGTGGTGGCCTGACTAACAACAGACTATTGGGATTTTTCCACTGCCACTTTTGGCCATGCCGAGTCAAACCATGCCACGATGATTTGCATTTCCATTTGACCTCTGAACATGCTGAGCCGTGCTGAGTTGTGCTCGAGATAGGACCTTCTCCAGGGTGGGGCAAAAGCGAACCCGACCCTTCTCCCCCTCAAACAAGAGTGTGTTGCAAGATTCAGCTCATGTGTGCAGGAGACCAGAGAGAAAGACATGTTTAAAAATCTCTGTGGCGTCTCAGCTCTTTTAAAGAGTTTATACATGTATGTCCTCTGGCTCTGGTGGCCCAAACATGTCTGGACCTGTCTAATAAAGCTGCTAAACAGAGCGTCCACGTTTCAGGTCGTAGTTTGACACTGAGACAGTGGAGTGGACACGCCCCCAGCGTTTCAGAAAAACTATTCTTTTTTTTTTTTTAATGATTTTACAATCTAATTTTAGTTTTTTTAATCATTCAAATTTGGCTGGGTGGTTAATGACACGTTTCTGTAGCGTGATAAACTTAGAGCACATATTTATTAAGTTTGATTAGCTTTTTTAGAGTAAAAGCTTTTGGATAAGAAAATAACAGAGGACTTTTATTGTGAAGAACTCATCTGAAATGAAGTGTTTATTAGCCATTTTACAGCCACTTGACTCGAGCAAAGCTCATCTTCAATTAAAACACACACCGTCAAAGGGGTACTCATGTTGTGGTGGAAGTGCAAATCCCTGCTGTGCTGAGCTGACAAGTCCAACCAAGCCATCACCATCTCTCAAGCCATGGCACTAACATGACCGAAAACAACATCATTTTTCCATAATTACCTCTAATTTCGTGTCATATAAATAATGTATGAAGTAACTGTGAGATAACAATCATTAACTGGTGATCCGTTGGTTTCAAGTGTCAGCTAATCACTTAAACTCATAGTGATTTTTTCAATTGCATCAACAGGAATTAATGACACATTGGGCATTCATTAAAACAACATGAATCATGTATTAGTTAGGCATTACCAAGGACACCAGCACCAGATTGTGTTTTGTACCTTAAAGGTGCAAAATGTGATGACAGCTCATCACATGTGTGCACACCTTCAGTTTTACTGGAAGAAGAGCATTTGTGGACAAAACGGCTTCATGTCCATGTAGACTAAAAGAGGTATTGAGAGTAAAATGGCAGTTTGTGGGGTTTCTCTGGGTCATATTTCTCTTGCTGCCTATCGCCTGCAAATAAATGTGTTTCTGTGGTAATCCACACGGCAACGAGAACGCCTCCTAATCAGCTGCAGGTTGATGCGGCGAGCAGCAGCCTCCTGCAGTGAGAGCAAAAGTCTGATAGGATGCCACTCACAGGCAATTAGCACGCACCAGCAACAATAACGGTCCTCAAACCAAACCCGCACACAAACACACACAGATGGAAACGCCTACACACAAACACACACACGCACGCTCACAGTCTCTCTACTGTTTTAGAGGTTTTGGTTTTGTCAGGGGACTTGAGTGGGTTGGAGAGGTTGTGAGAATAGCAAGGTGTCCCCTGCACCGGCATGATATGTTTGTTCTCTTCTCTCTGCGCCGTCAGGGTGCCACTTCAGGAAATGAGCAGCGATATACAGAGGAGCTGCTCCTGATAGGTCATGTATAAGCATCATGAGAGGTGACCCTGTGCTTGACACTCTGATGCAGGAAAAGAGATGATGGTGAGCCACAGCGGTGATGGCCATACATTACTGATAGAGCCTGTTAAAGATTCTGATAAGACACAAGACTCAAACACACAGACTGTAAATCTTAATGACCTTCTAATGAGACACACAAACATAACATCCATGTGTAGTTGTTCCACATTTAATTCCAAAACCATCAACTTTAATATTCAGCAGTGTCAGCCTACAGTCCTCTGGGAATTTAGACTTTGCAACCTAGTTATATTTTGGTCATGTATGTAGGATCCAGGTCAAAATGTCCTTTAATCTGAAAGTCCATGCAGAGATCTGACTCAGCTTGCAAGAGTATGAGATATTGCTTTACTTGAAGGTGTGTGCATAAGACTGTCACAACATTCTCATAACCATGTCATGAATATTAAGATTTCTTCTTCTTTATTGATCCCCAGGGGGAAACTGTTCATGTTACAGGTTCATGAATAGAAAATATATGTAAGAATAGAGAATAAGAAGTATTTAAAATATATACATTCAATATAAACATAATATATAAAAGTGATAATATAACAATAACAATAATAACAAATATATACAATAAGAAGTGTGCATAATGTGCCTTACCTACAATATGTGACATCAACATATAAATATAAAACTGGAAAATAGACAATGAATAGAAATACAAAAACTGATGTGAAATTATGCACAAAAATGTTCATCAAGCTACAATCATATATAACAGTGTCATAACAATGCTGTACGAATTACACAGCAAGTTATTGCATGAGTTATTGTAGACTGAATGTTTATGTGACTGTTGTCATTAAGTGTCAATTATATAATTTTTTATGCCAAGTAAACATTGTTTGAGATGTATTTGTTATGTCAACTTGACATTCCCCAAGACAAATATGTCTTTGTTATGACAGCTTGATATTAACTAAGACAACATTATCTATTAATGTCTTTGTCATGACAACCTGGCGTTATCAAAAGTTTAGTTTTATGTTCTAACATTACATGAAACTGTTATGTGCGGTTGGTTGTGGCATTAACTGTCATAAGACCATGACAAGTTTGTCATGAATTTTATACTTGACCTCAAGTAAAGTGTGTTATTTTGGACTTGTCATAAAGATGTCATTAAGTTTTTATTACACTGTCAAATGCTTTTTATGACAGTGTCATGAATAAACTAAATTAGTGCCATTTAGACTTATCATAAAGATGTCATTAAATGTTATAAGGCCAGGTTGACAACAGAGTACAGAATTAGCTCGTGGACAGACAGTGATTAGCTAGTTTGCTTGTTGCTAAAGCAGGCTAAGCACTGTTATCCGTAACTGGCCATAGCGAGTTAGCTCAGTGTGTAGCTAGCTACATAATTAGCCAAACCCCGGAATAAAACCACCTTGGTTCTGTACTCCCTGTCATCAAACTTTCCACTGCTGGTCTTAGAGGCTGTGTTCAGTGCCACGCTGTGCATAGCGCACCAAGTGCTGGAATGGCACCAAAACAGCTTAATTATAGACACAGGAAATATTATAAAAACAATTAATTGTTGTTGTTTTTTAAACATGCAGATTCTTAGCAGAGAGCCCATGAGTGAAAGAGAGGGAGTGTGAATATGGACAGACGTGTCGATGTGATATAAAAACTTTGTTTGATCACAGAGTCTAATGTCTCTGTATAGTTCTGTGATGTATCAGTGAAGTGTATGAACTACACCGTCTCTGTTAACAGAGAGAAACAGACAGATAGATCCTCTCTATGAAACATTCGTAAGGGAACCATTTATGCAAATGTGACAAAAAAAAGTACTCATTATAATGAGTTCCGAATCTATCTTTATCAGAATAATGACTTATTATCTTAGTATTTCAAAAATAATAATGAATATCCCAAAATAATGAGAAACCTTATCAAAAAATACTGTTTTTGAGATAAACTGTTGTTAATAGCTGTAGGTATAAGTTACATTTGCCATTATAATTCATACAAAAAGTATAATTACTGTGCACCATGTAGTATGAGGTCTTTATATAGACTGACATTCTCTCAGCACCCCCCATCTGTAACTGACTTCCAGTGTCACTACTAATGTTCATTAACCATAATGATGAATTATTTAAATTTAAGAAGAAGCGCAAATACAGAAGACGAGCTCCATTAGATCATTACAGGCAATATGAAATATATATTAATGCTTAACTATATAGGTTTGTCTGCATTTTGAATTGATTTATCATGGATTAAATTTTATTAATGTTTGGGTCAAAGAACACTTGTTTCTTTAACCCAAATATTATTTTCATATTATCGTTTTATTTTTATTCACACTAATGCTGCAGAATTCAATACCACAGAAAAGCAAATGTGCATGGTATAATAACTGACAGTTTTCATACCATGTTGTAGCGTGAAGATTTGACTGCTGCCTGCCAACAGATTACACCATCTGCAGCACACATGACTGCGTCTCAGTGAACACACATGTCATGTGATGCCCACTGGCCACAATATTCAAAGCATTTCTAAAACAACGCAGCATTTCAAGAGTTACATGGACGCCCTCTAATCGAGTCCGGCAAGTTGGCTCAGTCATTTTGCAAGACTGCATATCAGCCCCTGTGACACATATCAGTGCTCATACCATCATGCTAATCCAGCTGCCTCTGTTCGAATCCCCCACAAGCATGCTCCAACAACCAGGCCACCAGAATGGAGGTGACCCAATAAAGTAGATCCACATGTAATGAGGAGTGATTCCCCCGCTGCAGAGGGAGAGGCCCGGGCTTTCCCCCTGTCTGTTCTTCTTGGCATGTCTTCAGTTCAGCGAGTGACTCAGCCCTTTGGATGCCCCATGGCTGCTGGGTGGCAGCTGAGAGGGAGTTGAATTAAAGATGGCCTGGTGGGCCCTGCAAGCTGCTCCGGTTGCCCGGGTACTCTCAGGATGCTGGACTTTCCTGTGTTTCTTGTGTTGCAGGTCAGGCAGACTTATGGTATGGTAAAAATTGGCATGCTAAAAAAAAGTCTTATTCCCATATGTAACACATAGCTAATGGATTAGTTCAGTCCATTTCAGAGGCCGACAAAAGTTCAAGTCCCTCCACTCCAAAATTTGTAATCACTCATTAACAATAATTGGGGATGGAATTAATAAAAAAGAACTTAAAGGTGAATTTTAGTGAAATAAAGGTCGTCAGGATAGAATCAGCAAACTCTTGTTAGTTTATTTCCACTACATAGATCATATTCATTCAACTCTTTACTTCTCCCCTGGTCCTCTGCAGCCCTCAGTGTGGGAACAAAAAAAAATTAACTAATAAGTAGTTTTTAAGCCATGTCTGTTCAACCACAACAAACATAAACAGTTGTTTGTTTTCTGTAAGTAAATTGAATATCTTTTGTTTCTGGACTGTTGGTCAAAACCAGCTATTTGAATATTAATGGACATTTTAATCCAACTACTCTTTTTTCATCAACTGCATTTTTAAGTGGTGAAGAAAGACAAAAAACAGCTGATTTAACAGAACTACATGGCAACAGATGACACAATTCAAACTGTCCCTACACATGATTGTGAGGGTCACTTCAATAAGAGTGAGGATATAAATACAAGGATAAGCTTTGGGATGACCTTCCTTATCTCTGACAGAAACAGGAACATAGGCTACATCATGATGGATTTCAAATTAAATAAACATTAAAAACGATAATCCTATAAACAGGATTGACAAGGATGTG
This sequence comes from Lutjanus erythropterus, assembly GCF_056507025.1. NCBI lineage: Eukaryota > Metazoa > Chordata > Actinopteri > Lutjaniformes > Lutjanidae > Lutjanus > Lutjanus erythropterus. The sequence continues at coordinate 41,508,574 of NC_139319.1, read as the reverse complement.
AGAGGGAATGAATGACACACTCATTATGTTCATGGTAAAGTAAGCTTTAGAAAGGAAAAAATATTTTTTGAATAAATAAAAATGCATTGACAGTAGTGAGTTATTGTCATCTAGCTCTTGACAAGACCAGGAATAAGTGACAATTGAACTATTTGTTTGAGAAAATAATAGACAAAATAATCGATCAATACGGCGCAAAACAAAATGTCAGGAGCTTAAAGGTGGAAAAATCCTCTGCAGACAGTCTGTACTGACAGGAACTCATATATTCTGTATCAGCTTGTTCCAGGTCTTTAATGAAGCTGTGTGATGTTTGCACAGAGAGAAATATTCAAACAAACCCAAGACTCCAAATAGAAATATTCAAAATGTTTTCTGAGACTTTTCATGATTCAGTACTTTATTACCATCTCAACACAGTTGAGGAATTAACTCGGCTGAACTCATATAAAATGAAAACATCAGCATATCACATACAGTCAGATGAAAGAGTACTGAAAAAATGTACTAAAGTACAAGTACTGTTACATTACTAACATGTTACACAATTACATGGAAGTAAAAGTACAAAGTATTCTCTTGAAAAAACTGTTTGGAGTATTAGTTTCTTTAAACTATTGATGTTTAATCCATTATCAACAACCACATTCAATCAAAGGAGTTCGGTCTGAATGATTCCCCTCTCCTGCTCTGTTCTGATCACCTCTACAAACACAGCCTGGTCTCATTCCCACCTCGTCACATACTGACCAGTGTCACCGCCCCTCAGTGACTCATACAGAAACCAAGGGAAACTGTTCACGTCTGAAAGTGATGCACTGGCCTTTTCAAGTGACTACAATTGTAACCCTACCCATTTGACTTAAGTGCGTCACATGACTTTCACATTGTGAGTCATGTGACGTACATAACATAATGTAGTTTTTGTAACTCCAATCCTTATCTCATCCTAAACCTAACCAAATAGTTTTAGTGCCTAAACCTAACCAATCTGCAGCTGTTCACAGCATTAATACCATTATAAAACCACGTCAGGTACAGCCACTAAGGGGCACCTTCTGCTTCACAATAAGACGCTCAGGGGCAAATGACAAATTGTATGTGGCGAGTTGGGATGAGAACGTGTTACCAAACCTGGGCTTCCTGCCAGTATTATGCATATTATGAATGTGCTAAAAGAGCAGTGTTGATTGAACATGCTCATATATTTTGTGAACCGTGAACTGAAACGATCAGTTTGCAATTAATGAATGTTAACATGAGTGACAGTCACTCCTGAGGGAGATAACAGCGCTCACATCATCAGCTGACTTAAGTCAAAGTATAATCATAGCCAATGGATTATGTAAAAACTTTGGTCGATCATGCAGCGAGTGTATGAACTACACTGAAGACTGTTGTTGTTGTTGTTGTTGTTGTGAGAAACAGACTGATAGATCCACGTTATATTCACTCTCCTCCTCTGTCTCGTCTTCTTCTTCATCTCCCTACAGTTCTCATGTATGATGGGGCGTTCAGTTGCTCTGGAAAGTCAGAATTTTGATTTCCCAATTGAAAATTTCAGTAGTATGTTGGTGTTAAAGTTTGCTGTCTGCTGCAGTGTAAAATGTTCTCAAATTTCTGTTAACTGTTGTTAAAATCCAGATATGAGAAATGCTGGGACTTACAAATCAAAACATGAATATGATGCACCACTTAGTATGACATCATTATAAAGACTTCCTACCAGCGTCTCTGTTAGGAGGTTCGATTTAAAGGACCAGTGTGTAATAATTACAGGAATTTATGTACATAAATGAGATATATTATATATAAGTGTGTTATTTATTATTATCAATTAACGTAAACTCATAATCTATATGTTCCCGTTACTTCAGAAATAGCCATTTATAGTTACATACTGTCGGGTCGACTCACGGAGATCGTCATCCTGCGCCGTCTACGGCAGCGCAGAGCGGACAAACTGCACTAACAGTGAGTCTTGGGAAGCCCATGGCGACCTTACGTAGACGTCGCAGTGTAAACACGGAAGTAGACGGGGAGGATAGACGCGGGTGATTGCTGGCAGACCATTTAGCGTTGTGAACCTTGACTGGCACAGTTTTGACAAATGGAGGATCATATATACACTGTACCAGAACAAAAAGCAGCGGACAGTGAATCCCCGTCATCCAAGAAGCGGAGACGCGAAGAAAGTAAACGCAAGCATGACAGGAAACGGCAAAAACACGAATCAACATCGGCATAGTGTTTACACGATGGAAATCGCTGATGGAGGACAAACGTTCTGACAGTGACGCCGAGGTTGCCTGTTTTCTGCTGGACAGGTAATTCATCCTACACACATAATTGTAGTTTGTTGTGAGATAGCTTTCGCTCGCCATTTTGTCCGCTGACGGCCACCGTACTCTTGGTGAGAGAGGGGCCGTGTCGGGGTGAATCCTCTTTGTTGCAATCTAAGGTTTGAACGCTAGATGCCACTGGAAATCACACACTTCTCCTTTAAAAATAGATTTTAAAAAAACAGAGGAAATGAGCTAGTTCATTTTTGGAGCTGTGGAATTAAAAAGTCTAAATTGTGAACTATGACCTTGAACTAGCTCATTTTAATCAGTGTGAAATTAAATTTGAGCTAGCTCTTTTTTAAATGTCAACTTGCACAACACTGCCTGCTGCAGCACTTTGGTATGTCCTGGTTTTCATTAGAAATGAATTCAAATTGTAGTCAGTACTCAATTATGTTTTTAGAAATAATGAGGGAGATAAAATATATACTCAAATCACTACAAGTACCCCCCAAAATGACTTAATTACAGTAATTTGAATATTTGTAATTTGTTACTTCCACCCAGTAGCACACAGTACCTAAACTGAGACATAAAACAGAACATAAAACTTAAAATGACCATAAACAGCAATAAAAGCTTAATGCAATGAAATAATAAATTAACAAGGTACCTGTACCTGGTAAAGGTTCTCTTTAGTATAAACCAGTTTAGCTGCACAGCATGATATGATGACAGCAACACCAGACAGGTCCAGAGGTTAGAGCAGGGGTGGGCAATTACTTTTCATGGTCAGCCACATGAGAAACTGATCAGCCTGTCGTGGGCCAGACACTAATGATATAAGGTCCTAATAATGGCCAAATCTCTGATAATGAAATGGTCAGATGTGCTCTATACAGGGCACTTCTACGGTTTTGTATTGCCACGTGTTGAATTGTATGCAAATATTTTGTTGCCAGTGTCCAAAACTTGATGTTTTACAGTGTAACCATACATGCAGCATACAGGTTGAAACGATAGTAGCAGCAAAAGTAGAAGAAGAACAACATAAAAAAAAGGAGCAAAACCTTTCAGTGGGCCACATCCAGCCCCTGAATCCCATTTGCCTTGGTCTGGGTTAGAGAAAGAGTTTGAGGATGCAAGATGCAAATTCTATACAAATGATTATAAATGCTTCTCCTCTGTTGTGATCTGCAAAACAAATGATAGTTCCTTCTTAAAATGACATTTGCAGTTTTCACAGTAGCTCCAGAGGATTGCGAATGATTTAGCATGAAGTTCTACACGAGCTGATGATTCTCCATGTAGCATCCTGGCAGCGACAACTTTATTAGTTTTAAATGATGGATTCCACAATAAGTGGCTGCATATCTCTCACAGTTATCACCATTAAACTTCATCATTTCAGAGCTGGAAATGTTTCATTGTTTGCCGGCGAGAGACAGGTTTGCATAAGTCTTATATAATTATGGCAGCGCCTTGACAAAGGAGGGGGGTGGGCATCTGAAGAAACAGAGCAGAATTAAGGGGCAAGTGAAGGAGAGCCAGGCAGACAGGCGAACCCTCTCTGCAAGCCATCAGTGTTAAGCGACCCAGACGGGGAATCTGTCATGTTGGATGCCAATGCTAACTAAGTGCTGAGGTATATGACATTGCTGCCTCCCACTCAGTTATCTGTGTGTGTGTGTGTGTGTGTGTGTGTGTGTGTGTGTGTGTGTGTGTGTGTCTGTGTGTGTGTGTGTGTGTGTGTGTGAAGGGTGTAGGCTGGTGATAGGGTGCAGGCAGACTCACTGAGTTGTATATATGTTATATAAGCAATAATTAGGTTAATGTATTGACCCTATTGATATGTACTGAGTTGACATCTGCGCTGCATTGCCCTTAACAACAGATAATGGCTGCTGCTTATCAGTTATTAAGCTTGTGTCAATGATTTAATGTTCAGATATGAAACCAGATGGTGAGGAATGCCAGTGATGGCAATTAGTGCAAACTGGAGCACAAAGTGTGCAGTGAAAACACGGTTGTTTTCATCGGCCTTTTGAGATGAAACCTCTCCAAACTATACGCTCGAGCACATATGGGAGTGACGGCACTGTGTCTTAAACCCCATGAAAAACACCATATGTGGGGACGGCCCTCTTCCCCCCTTCAAGGCCAGGCAGCAATCGAGCTCACAGCTGGAGAGCGGTGGAAGTGAGAATCCACTGTCTCCATTCATGGCTCCTCTCCCGCTCCTCAGCTGTGCCATTTTCAATCAATAGCTTTTAGGAAATCAGCATCTACCCTGCAGTTTGAAATGAAAGGCCTCTTTTGTTGTGGAGCCCATAGTGCGTATAATGATCTCACGCTGAAGAAACATGCACGTTTTTCACTGGCGTTTTCCTCCCGTTGCAGCAAATTACATAATATGTTCATGTTCAAAGTAAAGCCTGAATGGCTGCGGGGAAAAGCTGCATTCACAGCCAAAGCAGGAATTAAGGTGATGCCTACCTATCTCCTGGTGTAAAGTGGCTGAAAAGCGGTGCACTTTAGCAGTAGCAGTGCATTCTAAGTGCATTTTGGGGCACAAGACTTGCATGTGAATAAGATCATCTCGTTTCCCCTCTGGCTCCAGGTGTTTACTGGGACCACTAATTCCCATCTGCATATATGCTTACCTCCTCCTCCCACTCCCATTCTCCGCTCTGTGGATCGTGTGCAGACGCCTGGAGCAAAACAAGAACGCAAGAAGTCAGACAACTTCTTTATTATTTCCTCAAAGCAACATATTCCTCAGATACATCACTGTCGCAGCGACGGAGAGACATGATGGTGCCAGTAATGGATTTTAGATTGACACTGATGATATGAATGTATGGTTGTACTGTAAAATGAGTCACATTTCCATCCAGGGATGTTTCTAGAAGGGTGGTTTGCAGGGGCACTGGCCACCCCTAAAATATGACCGACCACTCTAACTGCCACTCCCATTATCCTCAAGTGTAAGTGGCTATCTGAGCAGTTGGAGGCGGGACCTTAGTTTGAGCTATTTTTAAATATGTGCATTCTTTTCTTATGTATGCAGCCCGGTTTTAATTTTTTTTCATGTTTAACTTCATTTATTGATCATTTCACAACACAGGGCTGTATAATGAGATGATAGTTATAGTTGCCTTTACACTCACAAAAACAAAAACCATATACAAAAATGATATAAAGCAAATAGGTGAATAAATCATCATCATCATCATATCAAAGGAATAAAACTTTTTGTCATGGTTGAATTTAGGAGTCTCACTGTGGAGAGATGTTCAATGAATGTAAAGTTGTACAATGCAATTTATTTTTGAGGACTTAAAAAAGAAGAATTGAAGCTTTGTATTATTGTTGTATGGTGCCACTCTGTTGTGTTGTGTTGGTACCTTTTAATAAAAACAAACAAACACAGGATTGAAAAAAAATGATTCCATAATGTTTGTAACTAGAGTAGATATGAGAAATGATCAAATAGTTAGTATTTCATGCCACCCTGCAAAAGTCAGGGTCCCACTTTGGCTACATCAGTCAAAAAACACGCCCCTGTTTCCATTATTAAAAATGTATTATTATTAAATTAAGACTTATCATACTTAATGAGTAAATGAATACCCTGCACCTTATAGGAGTAAGGTTTTTTCTAAGGGATAAACTTTTACAGAAGATCTAGCAGCCTCTCACAATAAAGGAGCAATATGTAAAAATATAAAACCATTAAAACAGGAATGTGAAACTCATTTTAGTTCATAGGGACTGATTTGATTTCAGGTGGGCCAGACCAGTAGAACCATTGCATAATTACCTCTAAATAACAAAAACTTGTTCCCCCTTTTAGTATAAAGAAGTAAAACAGTCTGCAAACATTCATGGGGTTCAGGGCAGGGTTGTCAAAACAGATAATTAACTGTCTCAAGATGTCTCCAGAAAAATAATTGTAGTGTCAACAATACAAATCACGAATAGTGGTGCATTTTATTTGAGAAATGAGAATTAATAAATTCTCTGCATTTTTCACACTTCCAGTGGGCTTTTTGGCCTGTGGACCATATGTTTGCCACCTCTGGTTTAAAATATTTAAAAAATGACAGAAATTGAGAGTGAAGTAATAACAGTTTGTCTGTGGATTGTGTTGTAGTGCTATCCACTGAAGTTAGCATGCTAACAAGCTAGCCTCGACCCATCCTGTCTTGTAATAAAATTTTGTACCTCAGGAGGTGATATTCAGGCTGGGAGATGATGCAAGCTGTGACTCTGCTACATTTCACAAGCTCCCTTAGCTCTTGAGTTGATAAAATTAAACAACATAAACTCGCAAAATGCCAAGAAAGGAAATACAAAATAATTTGTAAATATTTTTCTTATTAAACAGAAAAAATACAACTGTGCACCTTCTGAATTCAAGTTTGTCTCTTTTGCCAAAGTGATATGACCTTAACTGCCTTGTTAACTTATGGTAAAAGTAGCACTTTATTTTACAGTACACCAATAAAAAGTAAAAAGCTGTACTTTGTATGAAATTAGACAAAAGCTATAAATAATGACTTTATTAAACAGTAACTATACCTGAATCAGACACCATGGTGCACTAATAAGATGTACCAAGCCACACTTTGTATCAAAACAGACAATTCATTATTAAACTATAGTAGACCTTTTATTAGTCCCATATTAGACTTTCTTAGAGGGTAATTACACATTACAGCAAAACTAAAGTGAAATGTGTCCCTAATAAAGTCTAATGATGGTCTTATAAGAGGGTTTAATACTGAACATATTATATCTAGTTTTGGTCTAATTCAATACAAAGTACGGCTTGTCATTTCTTATTAGTGTGTCATTAAATATAGATTAATCTGGTGATGTATCAGAAGTTAACAAGCTGCTACTGCTGCAGCAGTGTCTCCCTACAGTATGAGTACGAATGAATGCAAACGAACATAACAAGTTTACAATTGTCTAATTTTACACCCGTGCAGTTCAGCCGCTCTGACAGTCATGTCGAATTTCAGCTTTGGAAATAAACGAAATGTAAAATCCACAAAGCTTTAACTTGATGAAGAGAGCTGCTGTCTGAGAGCAGAGACTCTACAGAGATTGACTGAGTGGACAGAGGACCACCATGTGTCACAGTGGATCAAAAATATTAACAGAAAGGAACTTTGTTCATGAAAATATTGAATGCCTGATGAAAAATTTAAGAACATTAATATCACCATCCTAAAAGGAACCTTCATCGGTCGTCAATGTGATTATCTATGCTGTCACTGTCAGCAGGTAACAGCAGACATGGTGACTAGAAGGGAAGTTCAGACCCACGAGATCTCGTGAGAGTGAACACACAACCAGCAGACACAGAGGATAATGGACATGACGTGCCACTGCAGCAATGGCGGTGGCACTTTGTCTATTCCACCAAGTGGATTCGTATGTATGGTGTCTAATTAGAGTATAACTACTATCTTATAAAATATACTATATAATTTTTGTGTAATTCATATTATAACGTATAACTTGTAACATCTTGTTACTATACTACAAAATAAAGTGTGACTGGCACTTCATTAAAGGACTAGGGGCTGACTACAGATATTGCTTCCTCCATGTTTCTTGTCTTTATGTTGTATAAATCCTTATAAACAAACCATAAACCCCATATTGATATCATAATATTGTATTTCTCCTTTTTTAGAATATAAAGTATGCACTTAAACCCTACTATAAGTGCAGGCATCACATGTTGGAGTGAAATGTGCAGCGTTTCCCACTGAAATGTGGTAAAGTAAATGTATCATGTTTCACAAAATAGAAATAATAAGTAAGCCCCAAGTAAAGGGCCTTAATATTTATAGTACTTGAGTTTAATTGAGTTTCCTTCCACTTTTATATTCACGGGTGCAGTGCAGCTCAGTGTGCAGTCTCACCAAATGACATGCTGTTTGGTTGAGTGTTTTAAGATGTGGTTTAAAAATATCTGGATTTCAAACCAAGTGCATTGAGGATGGTGATTATCAAAGCTGTCTTATTCTGAATCCAACATCGCCATCTGTTGGTTGACTGAAGTAACTGCTCTTTAATGCAAAATGTGTGGATCTTAAATTATCACATTAAAGCTGGGGTGGACAGCTTAATTTTCATTTGGCAAAACCATAATAACCTTTATGTATAATATTATTCAAATGGTCTAAGAGAAAACTAAACTTTTCCTTCTCTTGGCTGTTGGAGACTTAAACTAATCACAGGTCGGTAAGATAGTTCAATGTTGAGTCTCGTTCTCAAAACGTGTATTTGACAACCTGCATACTGAACCTTTAAGGCAGAGAAAGTGTCAAGAGCACAGGAGCAAACACACGAACTGGTCTGCAGGTTTGGTACTTTTTAAAGGGAGAATCAGTAGAATTTGTCTGTACTTTTTCTGAACCCACCAGAAAGAGAGCTGACTGTTGAATCTCATTCATCACACACAGACATTTTAGGTTTTGGAGTCCCGAGCAGCAAAATAATGAGAAAATAAGATGGTATGGGCAGAATGTGAGGTCTGTGCAGATGCAGGTATTACCGCACACTTCTGCTGGATGAATCTTGGTATTGTTTTCTGGGAAACTCTTTAAGAAAAGACCTTTGGAGCTGAATGTTGCACAGAGAATATGCAAAATATGTGCATTATGTCAGCAGTAGCTCACTCAGGGAACATGTGGGGAACTGGAGGCTGGTGGGTTCAAGTCAGCACAGACCAGTCAGTATAGAGTGTGCACTGACAGCTGGATAGGTGAAAATTATGGCTGTTAATAGTGATTTTGTAAAAATACAAAATATTCTTCTCAAAAATTATTCAGAGTATTAGTTACTTTTTAAATTGTTGGTGTTTCATACATTTTTAATTGCAGCATCCAATGGAAAGGGGCATTTTTTACCTGTTTATATGTCCTGGTTTTCATTGGCCCTCATAGCTGATGAAACGTTTGGATATTAATTCATATTTTAGGCCTACTCTGCGCTTATGATTTTAAAAGCAACTAAGTTCATTACATAGTGAAGTGAATACTTAAGTATGAATGAAATTTCAATTTTAATTTGATGCTTCCACCGTTGAAAAGTCTTCCTCCTTCATGAGCTGTCACTTTCTAGACATGATCATATTAAAGTCTTGCAGTGAAAAACATCATTTGAATACTTTATTACTGTGATGCTACACATTTTCTGCTCCTGGAAAACAAAATCCTTCATGAAAGACAACATACCATCATTATAATCAATATACTGTAATCAGTGGTGGAAAGAGAACTGAACATCTCCACTCAAGTACAAGTACTGTTACACTGCTAAAATAATACTCAGTTACATGTACTGGTGTTAGAAAAATACTTAATAGTATTCATCTCAATAACTACTCACTGATTAATCATTAATAATTTATTAGTTACAAAACACATTTCTTACTCTCACTTTCAATATTTTTTTCTTTTTTTTTTTTTGGTAATTTTTCCTCATTTTAAATGGAAGTTTAATTGTCCTTATTCAACACAGCTTAGAGCAAATTGTTGCCATATCTATTGATTAAATGTCCATAAATACATTTTTAATTGGTTAAATTCTTGATGGCAATTAATCGATTAATGATTAATCATTAACAGCCTTACTCCAAAATGTGTGCTGCCGCAGTTTTTTGTTTTTCATCTGTATGTCTTTGTTTTTATTGGCCCCTTGGCAATCAGATCATCAGATTGGCCACTAAAATGCAAATGAAAGGTTTGGATATTAATGCAAATTGCGCTCAGTACTCAACTATGATTTTAAAAGTAACTAAGTAGATTACATCTTGTAATGCATACTTAAGTTCAAGTAAAAATACAGACTAAAAAATCTACTCATAAAAGTACAAGTACCCCCAAAAAACTACTTAAGTACAGTAATTTGATTATTTGTAATTAGTTACTTCCAGCCCTGTGTAACACACAACATCATCACCATGTTGTTACATCATAGCATGTGTCATCTCTAAATAAGGCCAAGATATAGTCAGTTCATGTAGATACAGTCAGTTAGTGCTTATAAAGGATGTGATATTTGCTTGCAGGAGCTGCAAAAACATGATTTATTTAAAAAAAAAAAAAAAAAACTACTGAAACAACCTTGATAAAGTTTATACAAAATGTATTTATTTAGGTTATCAAGGTTTTCTTTCTAGTTGTTGTGAGGATAGAAAACATTAAATATGCATATATTTCCTGTTATATAGTGTTGTACAAAAAATACAGTACATGAGTAAAAGCACTATTTATGGATTTTGGGTTTATTACATGTATTTGCTCTGTGGACTTGATCTTTGCCTCTGTGCTGCAGAAACAATCATTTTTCTTGATCCCTTGATTCCACACCACACAGTTATCATCCTCCCTATCTGAGGGAATGAAGCTAAGATGAACTGGAACATAATTATTCCATGAATCTCTGTCAGTTATCCTTTGACAGATTAATCAATGTTCTCCCTCTGCAGCCATTCCTTGTTTGGAAGTGTGTGTACAGATTTTTACTGACATATTTAAGGAACGCAAGACAATGAAATGCACATTTTAATCACACTTTTCTTCTGCTCATCAAAACTTCACTTCAGTTTCAGTTAAGACTAATTAAAGTGCATTCGTATGCATGTGGGAAATCTAATTAAAGACAGAGAGCTACACTGTCGAAGGTCATTTGTTGCTGCTGTGTTTGATCAAATTCTGCACAATATTATAATAATATGTGACAGTCATTGAAGGACAGAGAACTATTCTCTCTAAAGACAAAGCTACAAGACTAGTGGCATCTATTTCTGACTTACTAACATCCGAACACAAAATATTTTTTGATGGAGTTGCTGCTGATGCTGATTCCAAACAGGAAACGATGACTGCGGGGAAACGAAAATGTTAAATTGTATGATTCCAGCTCCATGTAAATCAGAATTTGCATTTTACAGAATCAGAATATGCTCATAAAGGTTTTGTGTGTGTGTGTGTGTGTGTGTGTGTGTGTGTGTGTGTGTGTGTGTGTGTGTGTGTGTGTGTGTGTCTGTGTGAATGTGTGTGTTGTGTATATTGTCCTTTTAAAAGCATTTATCTGATTTTAAAAAGAATATTAGATATAATATTAACATCAATAGTAATAGGAGTAATTCCATTAATTTGACTATGGTGTGAATTATTTTTATATAGTGTATTTTTTTTTCATTACACTTACATCAATAGCAACATGTAGCAAACTATACAGTGAATACAAAGTAAAGGTCAGTTTGTCAGTAGGCCTTTTTCACTGAAGACACCAATATCAGTAGTAAAAGTACAGGTGCAAATAATAAATCATCAATAATCAATGAATAATAAATAATCATATTTGTTTCAGTTTGAGCGAGCTGGTATTGTTCATGGTGGAAAGTTTGTCTTCATATAAATTACTGTTACATCGTGTCTTCTCGATCAGCTTATGAGTGTACAATATTATTCATATAAAACTCCAATTCTAAAAAATTGTGAAGTTATGTAAAATATAAATAAAAACTCAATGCAATGATTTGCAAATCACTGTCAACTTGTGTTCCACTGACACAGTACAAAGACAAGATATCTAATGTTCAAACTAATAACCTTTATTTATTTATTTTTTTTAAATATGCACATTCTGAATTTGATGCCTGCAACATGTTTCAAAAATGTTGGAACAGAAGCAACAGCATACTGTGAAAGAAAAACAGCTGTTTGGTACATTCTACAGGTTGGTAACAGGTGACAGTATCATGATTGGGTACACTTTGTGAAAAACTGCAAGTAGTCCAACAGTTTAACAACAACGTTTGTCAACACAAAACTGCAGGAATATAGAGATTTCACCATCTACAACCCATAATATCATTAAAAGATTCAGAGAATCCAGAGAAATCTCTGCAGATAAGGGTCAAGGCTGAAAACCAACATTGAATGTCTGTGACCTTTGACCCCTCAGGCAGCACTGCATTAAAAACTGTATTAAAAATCCACATCATTGTATAAAGGATACTACATGGACTCAGGAACACTTTGGAAAACTGTTGTCAGTAAACACAGTTTGTCTCTGCATCTACAAATGCAAGTTAAGTCTCTACCATGCAAAGAGAAAGACATATATCAACAACATGCAGAAACACTGCAGACTTCTCTGGACCTGAGCTCATCTGAGATGGACTGACACAAAGTGGAAAAGTGTGCTGTGGACTGATGAGTCCACATTTCACGTCGTGTCCTCCAGGCTAAAGAGGAAACGGACCATCCAGATTGTTACCAGCACTGACTTTAAAAGACAGCAGCTGTGATGGTATGGAGGTGTGTTAGTGCCCATGGCATCATGGGTAACTGTCACATCTGTGAAGGCCCCATTAATACTGAAAGGTACATACAGGTTTTGGAGTAACACATGCTGCCATCCAGACAACGTCTTTTTCAGAGACGTCTCTGCTTATTTCAGCGAGACAATGCTGAGACACATTGTGGACGTGTTCCAACAATGTGTCTTCATAGTAAAAGAGTTCAGGTACTAGACTGACCTGCCTGCAGTCCAGACCTGTCTCCCATTGAAAATGTGTGGTGCTTTATGACAACAGAGACCTCGGACTGTTGAGGACCTGAAGTTGAAGAATTTCACTTTGACAACTTCAGTAGTTAGTGTCATCAGTTCACAAACACTGACTGAGTGTTGTTAAAAGAAAGTGATGTATCACTGTGGCAAATATGATCCTGTCACAACTTTTCTGAAAACTGTTACAGACATCACATTCAGAGTAAATGTATGTTTACAAAAAAACAATAAGTTAATCAGGTAGAACATTAAAGATTTGTGCTGTATTCACGTGAATACAAGTTCAAAATGAGTGCAAATCACTGCCTTCTGCTTTTATTAGTGTTTTACATCATATCCTAACTTTTTTGGAAATGGGGCTGAAGTAAATGGAGTTAATTAGTCCAAAATTCAAAAAATGTATAGCAGACTTTATAGCATTTACCAGCCAGATGTCTGATTTTCCTGAGGTAGAAATCACCTGTACCCCATCTCACTCCTCATGGATCAAAGAAATTCTTTATTTTGTTAAATTAGAACAAACAGGTGTCCTATAAATAGTTCCCTTTCCAAATTTAATAAAACCTGGGGAGCTGTTTTTGCAGACTGCTGAGAGGTTGGTGTTTGCTGTCCCGGGGGTAACAGCTCTGATTAAATGTTTCCTAGATATTTATACAGGGTTTAGAATGTAAACCGTTGATGTTAGTTATGTCCTTTCTATTATAGTTTAAGTATTTATACTGGGTTTTTTTTTTGTGTGTACAGTCAGGTTTTAACTGTGTATGCTAGACTTGAAACTTGAAATATAACTTTTCTTCCTCCTTTGTACCACTAGGTGGCAACATACCGCCTCTTTTCAACTGGCAGAACTACTGAGCAGCAAAGTTGAGTACAAACTGCAGCCATGCAGAGAAGCACCAAACCTGCAGGAGACATCGACAACAACAACACGGACACACGAGGCGGATATGACCTTCAAAATAAAAGCATGCATTGATCCGTTAAAATGCTCAGTGGATTGTGACAGTAAATGTGGAGCAAATAAATGGCAAAAAACGGTCACTTGCTATTGTTTAAAAAGTGTAAACCACGTTCACACGAGTAAAACATCAAATGTGTGTATGTGTGTTTATGTAACATGCAGAGGTGGACAAAGTACTCAACCCCAGTACTCGAGTCAAAGTATAGATACTCCTGGTCAAATATTACTCAACTACAAGTGAAAGTTGCTCAGTCAAAATTTTACTCAAGTTAAAGTATTAGAGTTCTTGCTTTTAAAACTACTTAAGTATTCAAAAGTACATGTTTTTAAAAATACTTAAGTATTCAAAAGTACAAATTACAAAGTACATTTTCTAATATCAGTACATGCTGTATAGTTTTCATGATGCATTTACAGAAGCTTGTAACTCTCTGAAACCATCTAATGATGCACTGATGCTTGTAGAACCACTCTGTTACACAAAGTCTATAGAAACACCTATAAAAACTTCAGCATAGAAATACAATCAAAAACAAAAAGGACAGCTGTTGTCATTTTCTGATGTAACTGTATTAAAATCACAGCATGAAATTAGATTGAAGATAACTGTAAGGATTTCTCCAAGTCTGTTAAATAACTGAGATTTCTTTCTGGCTTCAGATGCAGTATATATACATGAATGATGCTGTATTTTTCACCCCGATAAAACAATCCAACTTTAAAAGTTACCTGGAACAATTAATAATTATAATAACATCTTGAGATTTCATTTTGTTTTCTCCTGCCGTCACCATTACTGCTTTTTGTTTGAATGACAGAGGGAGAACTTGCTTGTTCTTGTTACAGAGAGCACCTGGATGATGTATTTCCACTTTTACATCAATCCAGAGGAGCTACTGTGATTGGTTTTCTTCTGTGAGGAACACAGCATGTGACCAACTGCATTTTAGAAAAGAAAAACACCAACAGCTTACTTCAAAGTTTAGTCAAAAAGTAACAACAACCTTCATACAAATGTAGTGGAGTCAAAAGTACAACATTTGTCTTTGAAATGTAGTGGAGTGAAAGTAATAAGTTTCCAAAAAAACAAATACTCAAGTAAAGTAGAGATACTCAAAAAATGTACTTAAGTACAGTACTCAAGTAAATGTACTTCACTACTGTCCGCCACTGGTAACATGTAGCCTATCAGGAGTGTAAAGCCACACCAAAAAGACTGTCTCCTATTTCTTTATTTGGATTTTTATTTGGATCAATTCTGTTTCAAAGCCCTCTCCACAATTTGTTTGTTTTTTTGTTTTGTTTTTTTGGCCACAGCGTTTTAAAAAAAAATATACTGAGTGGAAAATACTGCTATCACTCACGTTTTTACTGCAGAAAATACAGCAAATTATTTTTTCTTATTTTGAAATGTGACCGGATGCGGTGTGTTCGATTCCCTGACGCTTGACACCGGTCCGAGCAGCAGCCTGTCAGTGCAGTCTGTACTCTCCACTTTGCTCGCACTGTTCAGGCGGGCAGCAATGTGAGAGAGAAGCTGCGGCTCTATCCCGGACCCCCCGCGTCTCAGTCTCCTCCGTCCGCTCAGGATGGATCAGAGGAGGGCTGAACCGGACCGCAGCACCGGCACCAACCCGGTTTGCCTTTACGGGGAATTCACGGTCACCGGTAACCGAAAAGTCAGGTATGCCGTGAGCCTGACCGAGAAGGACCTCATCGTCCAGAGGCTCACTTCAACACCTGTCGGGCAGAACAAGGTGGTGCTCAGCCTCAAGGACTGCGTCGGCTGCCGGGCTTACCGGGTGGATGACAACGCGGACCCGGCAGCGTACTTGTCAGCCTACTTCTACCCGCTCAGACGGCGCTGGGTGTGTTCCGGGCTGTCGCGGCAGAGAGTGGAGCAGTGCTTTCGGCTCGCCGCGCTCCAGGACCCGCGAGCCAACCTGGAGGAGGCGGAGAAGTGGGCTCGCGCTGTCCGAGAGCGCTCTGCCCGGCAACAGAACCCCAGAGACGGTGAGTGTTCTTTAGTAACAGAACCCAAGAGACGGCCAGTTTCCGTTAATAGCGGTACCTTGGAGACGGAAAGTGTTCTTAGGTAACAGAACCTTAGAGACGGAGAGTGTTTTTTAGTACCTTAGAAACGGTGAGTTAGTACCCTAGAGACAGTGAGTATTCTTAAATATGAGAACCCTAGAGACAGTGAATGTAACAGAACCATAGAGATGGTGGGTCTTGTGTAGTAACAGAACCTCAGTGTTAATAAAAGAACCTTATTTATGTGGACACAGCAAGGTAGTACCTTAGAGTGGTCTTTGGTAACAGAACCTTAGAGACAGTGAGCGTTCTTTAGTAACAGAACCTCAGACGTTGAGTGGTTATTGGTAACAGAACCTTAGAAAAGGTGAGTTTTTGTAAGTAACAAAATCTTAGAAAAAATTAGAGTTCTTTAGTAACAGAACCTCAGAGACACTAAATGTCTGTTGTTGGTACCTTAGAGATGCTGAGTGTTTGTTAGTAACCAACGTTACTGTCTATAGTTACATGTAACTCTGTCTGATGGTAAAACTATCCTAGCCTATTTGTCTTGAGGCAGAACTCAGGTCACCTCATGTTTGAGTATTAGGCTACAATTTAAGATTATTTTCTTTGTCGATTAATCCGTTGATTATTGTCTCAATTAATCATTTAGTTGTTTTAGTTGTGTTCTATAGAAGGACAGATTGATCTGATCGTGATCGGTGTTTCCCAAAGTCCAAGACGACGTCTTCAAATGTCTTCTTCTGTCCACAACTCAAAGATATTCAGTTTACTGTCAGAGAGGAGTAGAGAAACCAGAAAATATTAACATTTAAGAAGCTGAAATCAGAGAATTTTGACTTTTTTTTCTTGAAAAAAGGACTCCAACTAACTAATTGATTATCAGAACAGTTGATGATTAATTTAATAATTGATGAATTGTTGCAGCTTTACCTGACTAAGAGATCTGAAAATGTGAAAAGAAACAATCATCTGTTCGTGTCATTAACTCAGGGGAGCCCTGGGGAAAATGAGCTGTGAATTATTGTAACATAATATTAGGGCTGCATTATGTGATGAAAAAGTCATATTTCAGTTGATTGATATGCGATACGATTAGTGGGAATGATCATTTTTACATTTTACAATTTTTTACAGTTCTTGCTGAAAAATAATAAAATTGTGATGATGTGATATTTACTGAGGTTTGTACCAAACAAACTCTCTCATCTTGAGAATTATAATGCTGTTTTCTCATATATTTTTCCTTTTTCACAAAACTGCAATTTGACTTTGGTTCTGCAATTTGGATATTGCTCTTGGCCGTATTGCGATTTTGATAATATTGTGATTAATGGTGCAGCCCTAAATACGCGCTCAGTGTTGACCTGGACTGCTATGAAGCTGCTCTACTCCCGAAAGTTAGTGCTAATTCACAAAAATGGACAATGCATTCTATGCTCTGTGGCTGTCTCACAAAACTCAGCATCACTGAAAACAAAAGCACCCGCAAGAAGGCCTCAAAAACAAGCTTTGGGTCTTTAAAGACATCTTGCCCTTCAACAACTTGGAGCCTCAACATTAGATATGCAGATATTGTCTCGAAGCCTCTATTATTCACTGTGCTTTAGTGCTGCATAGTATATCAACAACTGCATTTGCAGTTCACTGAATCAGTACAAACTAAGATTGGACAATATATTGAGATTATATACATAATGTGATATGAGACTAGATATTAGTGATGATTATTTATCAAAAATCTCATTGTGGTAATATTTTGTGACAGCACCAAAAGTCATCCCTACAATGTTGTTGCAATATTGATATTGAGGTATTTCATCAAACATATTGTGATACTAGATTTTTTTTTTTTTTTTTTTTTGCGTTATTCTACAGAAAATGTGTCTATTGCCATATATTTTGTATATGGCAGAACAGTGTAAAAATATTGAGATATTGTTTATATTGTATTATTATATTGTCATACCATCCAGTCCTACTACAGACTAATTGAAATGGGAGTCTCCTGTGGGTCTGGGGCCTCAGGGTATCTGCCCTCTTTGCTTGGATGGAATCCAGCCCTCTGTTGTACCAGTCATTTTAACACAGCAGGCTGAAGGGATGTTTAATCTGACTTTGTTACCACCTCCAAAATTAATTAGCAAAATAAGCTCTGTTGGAACAAATGATTATTTTCATTATTGATAAATTTGCTGATCATTATTTTGATTAATCGAATACATGTTTAGTCTAGAAAATGTCACAAAATAGTCAAAAGCCTAATGGTTTTCAGTTTACTGTCACACATGACAGACAGGCAACACATCCTCACAAATGGCAAGCTGGAAATGAAGACTTCTTTGCATTTTGCTTGAAAAATGACCTAAATGATCAATGAAAGGATAGACATGATTAACTGAAGATCAGTCATAGATTATTTGTTTCCACTCTATTAGTCACTTTAGGGAAATGACCTCCATGACTCCATGGCTTCTCCATTATGATTAAATAATCAAAGAAGCTGTATGTAGCCATTGCACGTGCAGAAACGAGTACAGCAGTCCAAATGGCAAGATGGAGAAACAGACTGTAGATGTAATAGGTTGTATTCTTGTTTAATATACATTCTATGGTTAAAGCGAGCTGCCCCCCTGCCCCCTCCTCCCCAGACACAATGCTGGAAAATGCAACCGTAGCGCAAATCAATATTCACTTTATTTAAGATTTCAGGGGTAGCATATTTTGATAGACCAATATGCCTTATTAAATAATGCTCCCTCTGTATTATACCACCGCTCAATTCATGTGTACTGTAAGAATATGGGGAGCTGCTGAAATACTCGCTAAGTAGCATATCTTGATGGGTAGTTCATCAGAACAGCAGAGACATTCAGGCCGCAGGATACATACAATCTCATAAACTGACAATAACAAGCGAGGTCGAGTCCTCCACTGTCAGTTGATCAGCCGTTTATAACTGTCAGTTATCTGTCAATGTAAAGTTAAGCCTGTTATCCTGAAAACAAAAGCCCACTGCTCTGAAATAACACACTCTGGATGATGTGTTCAGTGACTGCCTGTCTCATTGCTGCCAAACTCTATTAACATTTGCTCAGTTTTACAGTTATAAACATCTACACCTTCTTAAGATTATTAATGATTTGACCACAATGACCGTGATTAATGATTACAACTCATAAACCGACACTTTCTCATTCGCCGGAAATTCACCATTAGTTTGAAGTGTGATTAATGTGAAACAGACATACACAACAACAGTTATTCTGGTCCAGAACAGAAATGTCAAAGGAGGACACCACAGCTGTAGTGTTCATGTCAAGTGAAGTGACTTTCCTTGATCTCTGATGACACATCATGGTCACTTAACTACATTTTGGAAACTGTACAAATACTGCAGTCATACTAGCTACATGTGCCTGTTCTTGTCTTATACTACACTATACTATGAAACTCTTCCCCGGTTTATTGTCGCATCAGTTTTCATGAAGTTGATTTTGCCTTACAGCTGTTTAGTTAGTTAATATTATCCTTTGCTCATTTTTGTGCACATCTTAATCAGCTGTGACTTTGC
The DNA here is from genome assembly GCF_056507025.1 of Lutjanus erythropterus. Lineage (NCBI taxonomy): Eukaryota > Metazoa > Chordata > Actinopteri > Lutjaniformes > Lutjanidae > Lutjanus > Lutjanus erythropterus. The sequence goes on along the minus strand of NC_139319.1, from coordinate 41,489,109 downwards.
AGAATTCTATTGTTCTGTTATCTTTAAGCTGTTCCTTAAATGAATAAAACAACAGGACTGCTCTGGTACAGAGTCACATTTCAGTAACTCCAGAATATGAACACACCCTTTCAGAATAAAAGACTCCTGAAAAACACTGCTATTGAGTTCTTATCATATGTAGATACATACCCTTTATAGAACTGGGCTCTTGTTTCTTATCTCTCACAGGATTTCATTACCTTTGACCTGCTTCTTATATGAATAAAACAGTAGGGCTGGTGTTGTATGGAGAGTCACATTTCACTAAGTCCAGTCTGGAAACAAATCATTTTAACATAAAAGACACCTGAGAAACACAAGGCAACATTACTGTTATTGAGTTCATGTAATGCCAAGAGGTATTATTACTCCAGTGGGAAACGTCCTATAATTGGATATTTCTAAAGATAAGTTGTCTCATTATTTGTCCTGCTCACCAAGCTGTCCTGGCTCCATTAACAAAGAAAAAAACATTTTTTTTTTACCTCACATGAACGTTTTCCCACACAACCATGGTATCACTGGCACTCTGTGACCCAGATAGCATTTTCCCATCTGCACAAATGTATTTTTAAAGAGACAAAATATGCTGTAAGTCTATACTGCCTGTCATTGTCAGCAGAGGAAAGAGCAAACATTTAGCTACTCAAGACAGTATTATTTGCTTGGAGACATATTGTGATGCCGCTGCCTGGAGCTGAACCTGAGACTGTGACCCAACAAGTTCTCTACAACAAGGACAGAGACTCAAACACAGATGTCTCCATGGATTCACCTGCTCTGTGGTCATGTAATACATCTCTACCTCCACCCAGTTTCAGTCACTGAAAGGTTGTGTTGTGTTTTCTGTCACAAAAAAGTTTTAAGTCCCTATTTATGTGACATTACTATGGCATCTGCCTGTATTCTTCACAGCAGAACTGGTCAATGAAATTAATTGATTTTTTGGATTAATTAATTGTCCTTAGTCTGAATTGTAGCAGCAAACTAGCTCACTCACTTTCACAATAAACTCCTCTAGACCTTAAAGAGGGGAGGTCCCTTATGCTTGTGGCTTCCTGACCTCTCCTGACACATTCATGTATTTATTAGGGCCCGAGCACTGAATGGTGTGAGGACCCTATTGGATTTGCTCAGATGGCCTGGCCACACCCTCTAAACAGCAAGTCCCATGGCACGTTTGCACAAAAATGTCTGGAGGGACCCACAGCCTAAACCCAACAGGAAGTTTCGAATTTGAATTTTGAATTTAGTGGTCAATTTTGGCATTGCCCACGCATTGTATTTGAACAAACTCCTCCTACAGAATTCATCATAACATAGACTACTTTGTGATCAAATTTTCTGAAAAGTTTTAACTATTGTTGAAGGGCGTGGCTCTGTCATGCCATCGAATTTTGATGTCTTGCCATAAAATTACTATAACTTCAATATAAATGATCCAGTCTACACCAAACTTTGATAAGAATCCCGCCCTGAACACATCCACATGACAATATTCATATATAGTCACAGCACCACCTACTGGCAACAGGAAATGACATGTTTTGGGCTCTGGCATTCTCCTCCTAGCAGGCTGAACGTATCCAACTCAAATCTGGTCAGAAAGGCCTTAAGACCTTGGTAGTGCTGTATTGCGAAGATTGTGACTTATCATCAAACAGCTCTGCCATGACGGCATGGCAAACTTCCACGTTTTGCCAAGACACAGGAAGTTGGGTTAACTTTAGTGTACATGGTCGAATCTCCCCGAAACTTCACATAGTTGATAACAGTCCAGGCCTGGACATTTGATATGACTTTCATCGGCCTTTAAACAGCAAGCTAAGCAGTCTCACCATATTTTATATCGAGGCAATCCAAAAGTAATGGAAAGTAATTGCATTACTTTACTATTGTGATACTTGGATTAGGTTACTGACTACACTTTTTAACAGGTAATTAGTACCTTGGAATACATTTTTAAAGCAATCCTCCCAAAACCTGCAGATACGACTGCAGAAACAAAACAGTTCCTACATGAAACTGGAGAAAGAGACACTGCTGGTAAACTTATTTTTTACCACAAGCCAAGTGCCATTTTCAAAACTCTGCAACTCACCAAAACGGTTTAGATGGACAAACAGATGAGAGGAAAAAAAGGATTTGAGATGAGTGTCCCTTTAAACGTTTTAACACCAGTAGTTTTACCATTTGGTACATTTCTGCACACGGTCTGAGATGCAGAGAATATTTTGCTGCTCTGTATGAGTGGTGTCTTTAAAAAGAGTGTTAAATGTTTGATGACTACAGTCACACATACTAACAGCCATTCACACTCACACCCAAACAATTCACATGACACAGTTTGGTGTGATTGTTAATTTGCTTGTATCCTCACAGTGTTTAAACGGAGTGCACACATTCTCACACTGTGGGGTTAAACAAGCTCTTTTCTGTTATATTAACCATGTGTTTCTTTGTCTTGGACTTACTGTGGTTGTTGGGGGCGGTTCACTTCCTGGTTTAGCAAAAGGTGTGTCTGAGGGGTGGAGCCTCTTAAATCTGAAAGCCAGCTCATCAGACCAAACCATGTGCTGCCAAGTCGGGGGGGGGGGGGGGTCAGGCTTTAGTTAGTTTTTGCTGTGTATTAGCTGTAGATGGTGGCCATCTTGTTTTCCCCTTGTGTGTTATTTGGTTTGACTTGGTCACTATATGTGTTCACTGCTGCCTCCACAACAGTGTGTTCCTTCCTCGGACACAAGAATTTTTATGGACTCAGGTATGTTTAAGAGATACTGGTGACAAATGGAGGATAACCTCTTTAACTGTTGTACCTTTGTCCGGTTTGTACCGGACAGATTTCATCATCATTTCATCAAGTGTCATTTAGTTTATTTGACCTGTAGTTTCAGGTGTCTCATGTTTGTCTTGGACAATATAAAATGAAATGTTCCACCATTTCCTGTAGTCCACAATATCCACATCACCTGCAGCAGGTTTATACATTAATGTCCTGTTGAAACCAGTGAGACAAAATGTCCTCCTTTCTTCTTCTACTGATTTCTCTCCTTTCTCCTACTTTCCTTTGAATGCTGTAGTAACTCAGGATGACTGAGGTGTTTGAGGCTGATTCAACAAATTTAACTGTTTTTAAACAGTGAACATAAAATTGTAAATAGTTAACTCTAAACATTGTAAATTTATCGTTCGCAAATTAAATTTATAACTTAACTTCTGACTCTTGAATCATGTATAATTAAATTGAGGGAAAGTGGAAAAAAATACAGATTTAAAGCTTTCACATAACAGTTGGAATATAATTGTAATCCATATTATTTGCATGTGTCTCCAACACTGCCTGTGTCATTGACATCAAAAATATCACCTAACTTGTGTCAGTTGCTGTGAAAGAGGTCTGAAAGGTTCTGGAGTGAAGAACTGAGCCTGGCCACCATGTTAGAAGTAGCTGATCATGCAGCCAATCAAGGAACCAAACAAGTAGCCAATCAAGTGGCTTGAGGGCACCTCCTGAGGCAGCTACCTTTTTTTTCATTTATCTTTAGCCCAAATAACTGCTGTGACATCATAATTTTCAGCTCTCTATCAGTCACTGTACTCCTCTGTTAAAAGTTATTAAAAGATTGAGCTATCATTGAAGGATGCCACTACAGTGTGGCATCAAGTTTTGATGTTCCACCATGAAACACGAAATTGCTGTAACTTTGCACTTCGTGGTCGAATCTGCCCCAAATGTAACATGTTTGATAAGATACGTGGCCTAAATTCATCTACGGGACAATATTTAGTCAGTGTTGCAGAATGGTTACATTGCAGCCCCTGAAATACATTTCATCACATGTACAAAAATCAGTCAGCACATGTATCATGTCCAGGTGTACAAAAAAGCCTCTTGGAGCCACAAAACCTAAACCCAACAGGAAGTCAGCAGTTTTTTAATTTTGTGGTCAATTTTTCCATATAACGATGTCCACAGTGACACATCACAATAGATACCGAAATCCTTTGGGGGTCATACTTTCAGATTTTTTGTTCTCCTCTAAGGCCTAAATTTTCTAACTGTAGTACGAGAGGGTTATGTGCACTCCCTCTAGTGGTGTGTGATAAAATGTCCCAAATATTTTTAGAAAATGAAATTAATTCATTTATATGCTACTATCAAAATGTTATAAAGTTTTGAATGGAAATGCGGAAAATATGAGAACACTGAAATGTTTCAATATCAGCCTGCTATGTAGCCATGATCACGCATGTAGCATTCGCATACAGCACCCATCCAGTAGTTACAAGCTAAACTGATGGCAAGAGAGTAAGTGGAAGTAAAATAGGAATAAAAATACATGCTTCAAAAACACTGCAGTTGTGGCTCCAAATGGGAGTTTTTACAAAGAGAAGTGCAGATCAGGAGGAGAATATTTCGAGCAAATGTGTTGAAAACAAAGTGAATGATAGTGAACCAAGGACAAGTGCCAGTTAAGTTTCCACTAAACCTGATGGCACCAAACAGTGCAGAACAGTAAGGTGGTGCTTGGAGAACACGATATTTTCTGAGGTGGCATGTGGTATAAGAAGTTTCAGAAACACTGCTCTAAGGAGCTACAGTCCAGAAGTCACAAAGTTTTCTTTTTCTTTTATTGCGGCTGTAGAAACAGTATGGAGGGTACAGAGTCAAAGAGAAGCAGAGGTGCTGAACATAAAATATGCACCATATATATTTCTACTTCTTGGCTGCTTGCTGAAGTGTCAAATTTCTGAGCATTTTTTTTATGGTCAGTGGCATTAATTTCAAGCCTCATTCAGGCTGCAGGGGTCTTTGCTATCTCTGGAATGTGATGACAGGGTTTCTGTCTAAAAAGCAGTCTACAGTAAGTTACTCATTACGCCAGGGGCCTTGTGATCCGTACTAAATCATGTTCAGAAGCTCTGCATCCAAACCATTAGTCTAGATGAGGTCAGGGCTGCCTGTCTGACCTCTCCATCAATACTGGTGCACGTGTCACTGGCTTGACTTCCGGGGCACTCACGAAATTATACACATAGCATCTGTTTTCTCCAGATCCATTTGCCTCTGACAGGTAGAGGCCTGTCTGCTGAAGATTTGTTCTCCAAGTGGGAGATATTTTTCCCCGATTTTAGTCAAGTTGAATAATTTTAATAGATTATTAATAACGGGCTCAGGCTTGGGATAGCTGTGGGAGGAATGCTTGTGTACTTAACTCCCATGAAGACAGAGGAAATTGTATCGACCGATGTTCTCACCCTGTGAGAGACACATCAGTCTGCTCCCTGGGATAAGTTCGGTTTTGGTGTACCTTCTGACACGCACAATAAAACTTAATTCATTTCACCTGGTGAAGATTCTCTTCACCATTAGGGCTGCATATAAAAATTATTTTCACCATTGATTACTCTGTTGATCATTCTCTCAGTTAATTGGTTAGTTGTTTGGTCTATAAAATGTTAGAAAATTGTCCAAGATGACGTCTTCAAATGACTTGTTTTGTCCACAACCTAAAGATAATCACTTTACTCTCAGAGAGGAGTAAAGAAACCAGAAAATATTCACATTTAAGAGGCTGAAGTCAGAGAATTTGGACTTTTTATTTAGTAAAAAAAAAACAACTCGACTCAAAATGATTAAATGATTATCAAAATAGTTGACGATTAATTTAATAATTGATTCTCAATTGTGGCAGCTCTACTCACCACACTTTTCATTTTGTCTTCTTGCATTTATAAAGTTCAGATACAAACAGGTTGTTAGTTATGTTTGCACACGCTCAGGTTGCCCAGCATTGCTTCCCTCCTGCAGGAACCGACGCTTTCATAATAATGCCATCAATACTAGTTTGCATGATAATGATTCAAATCAGTGACCTGACGAGATGTCAGTTGGCCCTGAGGCACAGCTGGGCCGCCTTTGGCCACTTATTTTGCAGAGCACTTTCTGGTGAGAGAGCTGTCTGATAATGCCACTGCAAAGCAAGCACTTTTACAGTACTGTTGTGTTTATTCATTCATTTATTTTCTCTGTCAAAATGATTTTCTTTTCTGAGTGCAGTGACTAATCAGTCTAAATACAGTATGGTTTCCTAGTCTGCTGTCTTTGTCCTTCTGTAATGATTTTGGTGCACTGGATTACAGGCTGGTTATTTGCTCTCAGGGATGTGAGGTGTAGAATTGCAACGATGAATCGATTAATTGATCAAAAGAAAATGATTTGCAGTCTATTTTCAATATCAATTTATTGTTTCAGTTATTTTTCAAGTAAAAGTGTCAAACATTTGCTGGTTCCAGCTTTTTAAAGGAGCAATATGTAGAAATGAAAAAATGAGCACTACAGTCCAAATAGTGAATTGGAGCCGTAGACTGTATATGAAATAGGTTGAAGCCTTATTTAATATACGATCTATGGCTAAAGGGACTTGTTTCCCGCTAATTTGACACTAACTAGCGAGGACAAGTCCTACACTGTAAGTTAATCAGCTTTTTATAACTGTCAGTTGTCTGTCAGTGTAAAGTTAGGCCTGTTATCCTGAAAACAAAACCCACTGCTCTGAAATAACACACTCAGGTGTTGGAGTTCATTGACTGCCCGTCTCACTGCTGCACTCCATTAACACTATACTCAATTTAACAGTTATAAACATCTACACTTTCCTTGACCTCTGATAACATATTGTGGTAATTTGATGATATATTACAGTAAATATATTACCAGGTGCCGCCTTTAATTGGGAGAATTTTTGCCTTTTCTTTATTATTTGTGACAGTAAATGAAGAGTCTTTGGGTTTTGGACCATTGGTGGGACAAAAGAAACAATCATGATGAATATTTGTCACAATGTCTTGACATTTTATAGACTAAATGATGGTGAAAATAATCAGTAATCAATAGTGAAAATAATCTTTACTTGCAGCCTGAGTGAGGTGACACATGTATCTGTCTTTGTCTGCACTAGTTCTTTGTCTTTAAATTTCATCCCAGCTCTGGCAGTTGCAACTGACAGTTCAGATGCATTGCCAAGTATTTCCTAAATACTATTGATCCTGCATCGTCAATAAATAGATTCAGTTCAGCTGCGGACAGCATTGTCATGATCATGAGTCAGATGATGACAGCAGGCAGGGACGTTACTAGTATTGATTAAATCAATCACTGAGTTGTCATCTGGCTTGAGCGCTTGGCTGCAACTGTCCAATGACAATGAATTACAACACACACTAGCAACTAATGTGAATGAATCTGTTGTGGTTACCCACAATACATCTGATCAATCACAGAGCACCAGGAGATGCAGGCTCACTGGCACCAACCTCTGTAATTTTGTATGTGGGTCAAACACAGTAACAGATCAAGTATATTACCATGCTACAGTGACGTGTAAATTATAGGCTGTCTAATACATAAATGAACTCAGTGACAGTATGATGAGCTGTAATATAACTGTATTTAAATATTCTGGTCCCACTTTTAAATGATTCTTTAATGAGACAGTGATATTAGCTTAGACACTTAAGGTTAAAAAAAATACAGATAAGGGAACTTTATCATCACAGGGATCATGTCTTGCTAATGCACTATAACTGAATAAGAGTGTAATAAAAGTATGAAACCATGGAAACGGCAGTGATGGAAAGTCAGACGAGAAGCACCTTAGTCGCCATTCTCAGGGGGACCGGCGATGCTCCTTTTAGCATCAAAATCCAGGCCTCTCTCAGCCAGTCAGCGCTATTACTAATACATTACATCTGACCGAGACAGAGCTGAAGCTGGGACAATGGTGTTTGTGTGCTCAGTTAAGATATTTTGGTAACAAAAAGGTTTTAATTACCAAATGATGTATTTGACATTTCTTAGAAATGACCTACACACTGCCTCCAAATTATCACTAAGGTTTCATGGTTAAGTATGTGATATTAAAAGGTGCAGTTTTCATGTTGTTGGTGGTAATTACAAAGCAACATATCTGAAATTTGTCTGAATATACCTGCAGATTACCCCCAAATTTCATGCCAGGTGATAATGTGCAAGTACGGTTTTCATGCAAGTAGGTGGAAATTACCTTTTGTGCATTTAGAAATAGTGGAATATAATTATTAAATAGTATTGGGGTTATTTTCAATCAATTGGAAATTATTTCTAAGAAATTTCAGTGATGATACTTGCTAATTATCACATATTTGCCATTAAATTTGGGGTAAAATTGCTTTTAATTTCAAAAAAGAAAGGAAGTTCAAATATGTGAAGTGGTAAATACCACCTGAATTATCACATACTTACCGTGAAATCTGGGGGTAATTTGCAGGTAAATTCAGTCATTTCTAATATGTTACTTTGTAATTACCTCTTACAACATGAAAATGGTACTTGCTAACGTATTACTTGGTAATTACTACCCATTTACCATGAAACTATGGGACCTGGAAATTGAAGTGTTACTGATATTTTAAAATCCTGAAAAGGGTGAAAACAACTAGTTTGGTCAGAAAGGAGAAGGCAGTGTCATGCTGTGAAGCTGCTTTGGAGGTGACAGGGTTGTATGTCAGCTGGGCAGCTCACAGAACATGTATGAGACAAACTCAACATAGTTGAACAGTAGTTGAAATTATTTAGGGAGTGCTGAGTGGCTGTGATTCTGCTTTGATGGCAAAGAGAGACATGAGAAATTCAAGATTTAGAAATCGTGTTCAAATTCTGTATGCATCGACTTTACGCTCCTTTGTTTTTTTTTTGTATCTTGTAACTTAGTTTCCTTTATTTATAGGAGCTGCAACACTTAGTTGATTTAAAGGAAAAATCTGTAATATATTTACTAAAATAAAACATAAAATGACCATGATATGTCATAAGAGATTAAGGAAACATGCTGAGTTGAAATACTTGCCTCTGAGCTACAGCCATGGTGATTTCACATTAATCAGAGTTCAAATTAATGCTGAATGTTCATTGAATGAGTAAAGTTGTGTTCATGAGTTGTTAGAAATTATTAATAATCTTGTAGAAGTAGTAGATGTTTAAACTGATAAACTGAGCAATATGTTAATTGAATCAGGCAGGCAGTAAGGCAGAGAGTCACTGAACTCCAAATTCAGACTGTGTTATTTCAGAGCAGTGGACTTTTGTTTTCAGGATAACAGGCTGAACTTTACATTGACAGACAACTGACAGTTATAAACAGCTGATCAACTTACAATGTTGGACTCATCGTCACTTGTTTATGTCAAATCACAGTGTCTGTCAGTGTGCACTTGTCATGCGTTCCTGCATCCTGCCTGAGCTTCCTTGAGGAGGTGGGGGGAAACTTCTTGCTTCAACCATAGACTGTATATTAAATAGGATTTCAATCTACTTAATGTAACCTTTATGGCTCCAACTCAACTCATTTTTGGACACGCAGTTACTACGTATTGTTCCTTTAATTGATTAATTTAGAAAATTAATCTGCAACTATTTTTGGCAAAAATCCCACACAGTTTGATGCCTCCAGCTTCTTAAATGTGATCATTTGCTGCTTTTTCTTGTCTTAACATTATAGTAAAGTGAATATTTTTGTATTTATAATGTTGGTCAGACTAAACAAAGACTCTCTAGGAAACTGTAATAGACATTTTTCATTGCTTTCTAATTTTATTGAATAACACTTAATCGATTAATCAAGAAAATAATCAACAGACTCATCGGGGGTCATGTTTTTTTTTTCACTTGCCTGGTCGAGAAAATGTCCGGAAGTCTACTTGCCCCTGTTCAAATTGACTTATTTATTACAGGTCATAATAACAACAAAGTCCGAGGTCATGACTTTAAATGTATTATTTAGGTATTTAGTTTTGATATGATAATAAATGGAAAAAGCAGAAAATCTCCATATCTGAGAGGCAACATCTCCTGCCATTTTGTAATGAAAAATTACTTTAATGATTAAGCGATTATCAAAATAGTTTAATAGTCTAATTCTTTTTCTAACCTATTGCCAAGTCAGGCAAGTGAGCTACTAGATTTACTAGTCCAACATGGCATTTTGCCTGCTTGTGGCATGCAGGCACTCCTCATTGTTGAGCCCTGTTAATGATGAAAGTATTGTTGGGTGCTTTCCTATTATTTACAGAAGCCCAAAGAAAGAAGAAGAAACACACTCAGTGTTTTGATGGGCACTATATAACTTTCAATACTGCAGCTCTTCTCAGCTTCTGTGACAAGGTCCTGATTTTAAACCGTTTAATTCTATTGCAAAATGAGAGCAGTGACTCACCGACTTCACATAGAGTGTGTGTGTGTGTGTGTGTTATTGCTTGAGCTAATGTGACTGTGGGTGTGTGAAGGTGACAAGCACTAGCTGTGTGGTGAGTGCGTACCAAACCCAAGGCGCGGGTCATGACAATTGCATGACTGAATAGAGGAGCTTAGTGTTCATTCACCCTCCTTTCAAATGCGTGAAGCTGATAAAGATGCAGCTGATGCCATCAAGGATCACACCCTCGTGATTAATCAGTCTAGAATGTTGAGACTTCCTGATTCTTTTACAACTGAAACCACAGATTTCACTCCTGCTGCGGCAGATGAAATGGAAAAAAAACGTGATGTTATTAGGTTGTAATAAGCATATGAGCACAGGCCCATACTGTATGTGTTTTCTCTGGAAAATTAGAGGCATTTGTGTGTGTGTGTGTGTGTGTGTGTGTGTGTGTGTGTCCAGTCAGCAGTGGCAGCAGCAGTCCTCTCCCTGGGGACTCCTCCTCATTGAATACACGCTGTGATAGAGTTTGACGTGCTGTCGAGACCTCTGATTCAGCCTCTCTGGATCTTTCTGCAGCTCTGGGGCCTCACAGCGGCTCTGTGTCTGTAATGACAGTGTCCTGCCTGCTCACTCTCACCATGAGCAACTCTAAATGATGGAGTGCGCTGCTGAAATTTAGCAAAATACACTCCAGCCCGAACCCCATCACACTCCTGTTGTTGTTGCAGATGACTCTGTTCTTTATCCCACCGAGCACAAAGAGCACTGGGTGCTCACCCAGTTTACTATTCTCAGAAACAGCTTCTGGACTCATTCTGTGATACGCCGACAACAACAACAACCACTAATTGACCATTGAGCCTGCAGAGCAGCTGGTTCACCTCAGAGAAAGTCTGTCTTTGCCTGGTAAAAGAACATGTGGTTGTGGGTTTTTTTATGGTGGGAAGTCCATTTCCTCCATATGCTTGCACACAGCACTTTTTATATGCATTTAGCTGTTTTTTGTTTTTTTTACAGTTTACTCTGCTGTAATCTCATGTTTTGCTCTCATGTCTTGATTTTATGTAAATCAGACTAATAGTTACAGGAAGTGAGCGTCCATATGGAAGTAGTGCCAACTGAGCTATGTTAATTAACAATTTAAGCTCCATTTCCAATCAAAAGAAAGCATGAATTCAACATTAAATTAGAGGCAGTGTAACTGAGTGACTTTTGAAAAGTTTGTTTTCATGCAGCAGCCTAACCTCCCCTCCCTGCTCTGACCTTGCAGCCTAAAATACTCCTATGGGACACTCATCGTTCCACAGAGAGACATGCGGTGGTTACGTCCTTTCTCTTCTGTCCAGACCTTCCTCTATGTCTCACATCATGCACATGTTTTTATTATAACAATGCGGGGAATATACTATACACAAGTGGTCAACAGACAGTGCAGGATGATTTTAATAAAAACCTCAATGTCATAAACTCTCTGCTTTTCCTAATATAGATCTACAGCGAGCTAACCACCACCACCTCCTCCTCCTCCTCCTCCTCCTCCTCCTTCCACACCCTTTGTGGTTGTGGCTCAGCAGAAATCTGCTGTGTGCTGGAGCAGCTTCCACTCTTTGATTTACAGACAGTGTTAAGGACAAGAGTTATTATCACCTCCCTGCACCTCTAAATGTTTCTGCAGTTCAGTCTAGTGAGATGAGGCTTGTTTAGAGGTGTGGTTCAGCTGTAAACAAAGAAGAAGTAGAACCACCACCAAACACGACAGGTGTTTTAACACAGCAGCAAAGCAGTATTTCTTTTATTATCAGATGATAAACACACAGGTAATCAATCCTCGTATTTGAACGACCTCATTCAATTAATTAACTCACACCAAAACTGTCTAGATGGATCAACAGACCTTAATGACAAAACTAATCATTATGGAATAGAATGAGAAATTAAGTGCTTTTGGAGTATTATCAATAGAATTTAACTTTAAGTATCAAAAGTAAAAGTATATGTTATATAAGATTATTGTTATTATCAAATTAATTGATTAATAATTCATTAAACTATCATACTTTATATTTTGTTGGGTAGTTTCATGTGTAAGAGTGAGTCATATTATATAGTAATCATACATTTTGTTAATTTGCATAGTATGAAGTAAATGTAGCTGTCAAATACATGCAGTACTGTAAAAAGTACAATATTTTCTGAAGGTAGAAAGTATAGTACTTGAATAAAAATATTTACAATAGTTACATTCCACCACTGAATAAAGTGTAATGATCACTCACATGATTTAATTAAAGGCCCATAAGTTTACATACAGTTGCATCTTTTACATGCATCACAGTGCAGTGACAATTAAAAGTTATAAAAAAGAGTCAGTGTAGCAACAACATTGAAGAGATCTCAGACTTGCTCTCCCTGCCTGAAACTTTGTATCTTTTTTTTGTGCTGTAAATAGCTTTGAGCAGAGACAATCAACTCATAATCAAAATCCAAAAATAATTCTGATACTGTATTGTATGCACTAAGAATGTGGCCACATGTGATCACAGTTGCAACGCTCGAACACACAAAAATATCCGCAGTGTAGTGACACATGATCCGCTCCACACTGACTTGCAGTTAGGTCCAGATCCAAACCTTGAAGCTCCAAATAAAGCATGATACCATGAATGTGAGTATAAAAACTGAACCTCTAATCATGATGGATACGTCTCAGACATTGTGCTGTATCTCTAAATTGCATGAGGTTACAGCTGGTATGAAGTTAACTACAGTACTGATGATAAACACATCCGCCAAAAGGATGTTTTCAGAAAAACGTAGCACAGCAGGCTGCATTCACATGCTCACAGTTAACAGATTCATGTTTACACATTTTTCATTGCATTTGAAATTCCCCTTTCTTTAGTTTCTTCAACATACCTCAGACTATGTGCCTACTATCTACAGACTATATGATATACAGAGGGAGAATCTGGCTTTGACCCTCAGCTGGCTTGGTGAGGACAAAGCTAACATTTAGTAGGTTGCGATTGGACGTATCTGTCATATTACAGAGGGCAGGCGCAGTATAAATACCAGGTCAAACACATGTTAATCCATTAATTCCTTTAATGTGGAAACTGGATTCCCTCCTAATGGGTGTTTGTCAAGGCTTAGAGCTCACATCATCACTGAGCAGGAAACAGAAAGAAATGAAAGAGCAGTTTAGGACACAGACCTGTCAGTGCGCACAGTAGGTGGTAGTTAATGGGGGTCCTCTGTCACCGTGCTCTAGGTCTGTTTTTGTGTGAGAATAATTAAAAAAAAACATACCCAATAACCATAACCAATGATCACACAGTTTCACAGTTCAAAATGCGAAACAGTGAACATTTTCATCTTCATTTTAAGACTTTTGTTTCTTTAGTCATATCAGATTTGGCAGTCAGATGCGATTATTTGACACCAAGATGGTTTTGGTGAGTTTGATTCGGTTTCTGTCGAGTTTGAATGAAGCAGATGATGATGGTGTTCTGCAAAAGGAGTCTGGTGAGTTTGGCGGCAACATTCGAACTGCTGTTTCTGGTTCAACAAAACGCTTCAAAAAACACCTCTCAGTCTGTAGCGATCCTTTCCATGAAGCCGTCAGACACTACAGGCTTGAGCAGTGTGTGGACGGCATCGTCACCAAACTGCTGCGGCTTGCACGTGCCATGGTGTCCACACAGGCTGCGTTTCTGCTGCGAGGCGGCCACTGAAAGTGCCATCTTTCTACAAGGCGTTTGCAGAAGAGTTTAAAGAGAAGAAAATAACTGTTTTCTAAAGTCAATCACTGATTTCCCCCCTTGTTCAGGGAGGTAGGGATGAATGGAGGGAGAAGAGAAAAGAGATAAAAACACTGCCCTGCAACCTGACTTTATCTTCCATTAGTTTTGTGGTGATTTAGCTTCTTTCTTCAACCTATTCACCTTTTTGAATTAGTTGTATTAATTGTATTAAGTGTTGGATGTATGTAGATGTAGGTGGATGTAGGATTTTCTTCTGTGTGACTTGGCTGCAGCGGTGGCCAAAGTACACACATTCTTTCCCCACGTAGAAGTACAAAAATATATAAAAGTAGAAGTATTGATTGAACTCCTTTACTCAAGAGCAAGTGAAAAAGGGCAGGCTCTCACATGTACTGAAGTATGAATGTAAAAAGTTGTCCTAAGCTAACTGAACCTCGCCTTTTCTCTGTTGAGTCTTTCTATCTTGTCTCTTTCATTTTGTTATGTATTTTATAATGTTTTTGTCTTCTTACTGTTACCTGTGTTGTGGAAATTTTCCCCTACTGGTGAATAATGAAATAGAGACTTCTGCCGGCCAACAAGGTTTTATTTTCTTTGCAAAGAAGGTCAATCAGCACACCAGCGGTCAGAGTGGAGAAAAAGACCCAGAACATGGGGAGACCTGAACATTTATGCCTGAAGAACGCCCCCTAAGGTGTGTTCCACACCCCTTTGTCTGCTGCAGGTATCGGCACCCCACTCAGAGTGTTTTCACACTCTTTTGTCAGGTACCGGCACCGACTCCCTAAGGTGTGTCTCACACATAAGGGGTATTCTGCAGGGTTTTGTATTCAGATGCTTCCATCGTTAAGAGGTCTAGACATGATAATTCGAAGCACAAAAGGACCTGGTATCTTGGTGCACTCAAAGAGAGGTTGGGAATCTCAAGCAGCTTCAGCACCAAGAAACAAGAACTTGAAATTGCCATTACACCTGTCATGCAAGACACTCACACAGGAACTGTCTTTTCTGTGTGTCCCATCCATTTAGGTTGAAATCTGTCTTGATTTTGGAAATGTGGCGCACAGTGTCACAAAATAAAAATAATCAGTAAATCCCCTCAAATGCATTAAAATTAAAATAAGTAAATGTAAGGAGTAGAGAGCACAGATATCTGTGTTAAAATGTCTGGGGTAAAAGTTGTCAGAAAAATAGAGTAAGTAAAGTACAGATACTGGAAAACTCTACTTACGCACAGTAACAAAGTATTTATACTTAGCTACGTGTCACATCTGCTTGGCTGCTTTTAATTATACTTAGTGCAATTTAAAGTGAATATGTAATAATAAGAGTATTGTCTTTTCATACCAATGAAATGTACTTTCAAACACAAAATCCAAAGCATGTCCTGATGTCTCACTTTAAATCCCTGATGACACCAAATCTGGACAGAGTGGGTCCCATCTGAGTATCTCAGCAAATTTCTGCTGGCTGAGTGGTGTGGCGTGGGCTCAGCCGAGCGTGATGAAAGCCTGGAATTATTTTATCAAGACTGCTGGGTCACTCCTTCATCACAGACGGTTGATGCTTCGTCATGCTTTGCTGCCGATGGGGAAGTGATTTCACAGAAGCCGAGCGAGACACCAGCGTGACTGACTGACGTGCGCGCAGGTCATTTTGATGAGTCAGCATGAGTCGACAAGCAACAGTAATGCTTTTCATAGACAGAGTGACCGTGTAGGCTCACAGATTGATTACATAATGAGGATATAACATCTTGAGTGATGTTTGCATTTTACCCATGTCCTATCTCATGTAAAATATCTGGACATAACCAGAACTGGAACAAATCATGTCCTACCAAATAACTTCAGATATTGAACACTCTAATTCTAATATTTTGGTGAAAATGTATTCATTAAGGATTTATATACATGAAATATATGTGGCTAACTCATTATGTTTTTGGTCCGTTTTAAACTTTTAATTTCTAAACAGACTAGAATTCACAACTTCAAACAATTTAAAAATGTGTTAAAATTTAAAACTAAACTAAATCAGTCCCTACCGATAACATAGGTATAAAAATGTGCTGTTATCTTTTTTGTTTCAAAATATATATTTTTTTTACAAAAACGTTGGGCCTTTAAAGTTGTGTCCCAGATTTCCATCAACTCTGTCAAATTTTTATAAAAAAGTGATTTTATCAGGCATAAAAAGGGTCAGCTTTACACTAAGGACCCTTGTCTCACTTCCTGGTTTAAAAAGGCAGGAATACTGCTCAACCAAATTCATTAAATAATATTTCTATCATTAGTGTCACAACCATATCAACTCTGTAGCCCTTCTGAATCAAAGCTAAATAAGAATTATGGTTTAAAATGTGTATTTTGATTAACATTGAGAGAACTCTGATGTAACATTTTGTCAACTCCATAAGACTACATTACATCACTAGGAGGTTGACACATTACAAGGTTTAATAGCCAAGAGTTTGATCTTTTAATATATATTTTCTAAACATAAAGTTAAAAATGTGATGCTGTCTTACACCTCCAAAAAATAGAAGTGGAAACAAATAAAAATGTAAATGCGAGCTGTTTTAAGGCACTGAGAATGGAACAAACCCGTGTTTACAGTTAAACCTTCATCCCTGTGTCTGGTTAATAGAAGCTGACATGCTGCTGACTGTGCAGGAGAGTTGTCACACAAAGCTAAGAAAGTTGTCTATTCTCAGACTCTATAGGCACCCAGATAGCTATTATAGGGAACCTTGCCGGAAAATGTGTTTTTCCGGGCCCTGGGTTTTCCCCTTTTATTTAGGCTGTCATTTCCTATGGCGAATACCTCAGTAGTGATTATTCCATTAAGATGTGGGACAGTTCCCATGCTGTTGGTTTGAAAACTGCAGATGAGACGTTTGTAATCACAGATCAAGTTAGCGCAGTTGAGATGCAGAGCGGCGCTTTGTTGTTGTTGTTTTTTTTGTTTTGTTTCCTTTGGTGCTCTTTTGTGAGGATGATGATTCAGATTGGTTGTTCCAGTAGTGTCATCCACTTAATCACTTCATCACAGACAGTAGTTTACTTTTTCTGCAGTTGTTTAGTCTAGGTCATTACACCATTATGTCATCACTCTTGGACATAAGTTTTGGCTCAGCTACCAAAATGATAACGTACTGTAATTCAGACATTCGCATTTATTTCAGCCAAGAACCCCTTCCAACTGTGATTCTCAGCCTTTTTTTCTTTGCAGCCCCCGCTACTTGTATTTAAGCAAAGCTAAGCAAAGCAAAGCAAATTTGTATATAATTACATCACACATGACGACAGTCAGGCCTTCACCCTTCACATACGAGCAAACCAGACACATTATCTGCTGTCATAAATCACCAGTCCTCATTAAAGAATAATAACCTGCATTTTCAGTAAAAGTCCACTGCAGGATGTCCAGCATGGTGGATGTTTATAGGTTGAGGAGGGTTGTAAAGTACTGTATGTTTTCTCTGTGTATCTATAGATTTCAGTGGGCTGTGTTAAGATGTATGCCATAATTTGGCTCCGTGCCATGACGTCCCTGCCTGCAGCCGAGTTAATCACAGAGGAGGAAACCCGGAGCGTGGACGGACAGAGACGAGTAGATAGATAGTGCCCTCTGGAATGTTTTGAGAAGGGGAGGGGTGGCACACAGGAAGTGGCATGGGGTTGGATTTAGCCAGCGAGGTCCGCGTGGGTGTTGGGGCACAGAGACAGCAAGGTCAGGGCCTTCAGTGGCAGCTGTCAGGACGGCTGATTCATGGGGGCACTTGTGTGGTTTTCCTCCAGGACTCCAGTTATTATGATGTTGAGATGATTCCGTCCAAATATTCATCCTACTGAGGAAGTGGCTGCGCCTTTATAAACCTCTTTGAAGGATACAAGAAATGTTAAAATATATGTAGCACACACAGTATATCCTGTTCCTACCCTTGATGTATTCTCATTTACTCTTTTTTTGGTTATTATTTCTACAAATAATTTTATTGTGCTTTCAGGACTCAAGAATTAGAATTGCCTGCTTGCAAATAATGGTAATTTTTCATGCAAAAATGGCAGAAAATGCTGTTTTCAGCCTCTTAAATATGGACATTAATCGATTTTCTCTATTTATTATCATATTAAAGTGAGTATATTTTGGTTTTAGACTGATAAGAGATGACCTTGAACTTTGAAAAACTGGTATGGACATTTTTCATTATTTTCTGACATTTTATAGGTCTAGGTCTTGACTTTGGGAAAGTAGATTTCTGATTTTTTTTTAATGAAAAAATGTCCAAATTCTATGAGTCTACCTTCTTAAAGGTGAATATTTGCTGGTTTCTTCTTTGGACTGTGGGCAAAGACTTTTAAGGATGTCATCTTGGACTCTGGGAAACATTTTTCAAACACATTTCTTACATTTTACAGACCAAACAACTAATCAGTTAATCGAGAAAATAATCAACAGATTAATCAATGATAAAAAATAATCGTTATTTGCAGCCCTAGTGGGGAAGAGAATCTTCACCAGGTTCCAGATGGGTTTAATTGAGAAAATAATTGGCCAATAAATCAACTAAAAAAATAACTGTTAGGTGTAGCCCTAAAATAGCAGCATAAGTATTAAACGGAGACTGTTACATAACCAGGTAAAAGTCCCTTCCTGCAGCTGAAAGGTGCGGTAACGTGTGAACATTTTTCTGACCTGTTTGACTGCATTCCAGTCGTGTCACTATGACTAAGCTGGAAGTATAGTATCCATTAAAACCAGTTAGATATGCCAATCCCTGGAGCATCCGCATTTCAGTTGTTCCCGCCCATCCTTACTCATTTATCAGCTGTCAGACTTGTTTGGATGGTTCGCCTCCCTCCGCGCTCACACTGTTTTGATCTGGAAAAAAAAAATACAGCAGATCCGTCTCTCCAACAGGAGTCTCACTGCAGACGTTCTGCCCAACAGGCTGCTTCACTGAAATGGTTTGTTCCGTCTGTGTGACACAGAAAACAGTCTTACTGGAGTGTGCCGTTTCTGCAACAGAGAGGACTTTGTGCACCTACATGTAACATTATCCAACGGCTGCAGTGTGTGAAATGTGCCTGTTTCACTTCTCTCTGCTTTGATTTGACTTCTTTTCCCTCTGAGACGTCCCAGAGACATATTGTAAGGCAAAAAGAGAGACAATTGATATGAAATTTGCTTCAAATTTGTAGGAAGGTAACAAACTTTTTCTCACAGAAAACATCATGTAATTTAATTTCATTTTGTTTATTTCACTACAGGGCTGCAACTAACTTATTTTAATCATTAATTAATCTGTTGATTATTTTCTTGATTAACTGATTATTAATCAGTTAGTGGTTTGGTCCTTAAATGGTGAAAAATGCTGGTCACTGCCCAAGTTGACGTTCTCAAATGTCTTGTTATGTCCAAAACAGCAAGATATTAAGTTTATTCTTATAAGAGGACTAAAGAAACCAGAACTATGAGAAGATGAAATCAGAGAATTTGGACATTTTTTATTAAAAGATTATTCAAAATATTAATCAAGTGTCAAAATAGTTATTGATTAATTTAATAATCAATTAATTGTTGCAACTCTATTTCAGTGTATTTTCCAACTTTTCCAATTTCACAAAATTTGTGATACACTAATGCAAACAACTTATACAGTTGTTTGCATTAACCTATCTATCTATCTATCTATCTATCTATCTATCTATCTATCTATCTATCTATCTATCTATCTATCTATCTATCTATCTATCTATCTATCAGGGATTCAAAATACGTACAGCACTGCAGACATTAGATTAAATGGAACTGCAGTTGGGTTATTGCAGCAGTAAATATGATGCACTGAAGGGGCTCTGCTGCATGTCATACCCCTTTCTCCCATGATTTCTGTCTTTTTACACTGACTCTCAAATAAAAGCGAAATACTACTGAACAAAAAAACTAAAAAAAAAAAAGAGACAGATGATTAGGTAACTATATTGAATAAATAACAGAACACCAAAAGGCAGGTGGATTCCCAGGATTATGAGATCGAGAATCCATCTTTCCAAAAGTGGTCAATCAATCAGTGTCCTTGGTGGAACTTCTGGCAGCTATGGCCGTGGTTCTAGGTGTGACAGCAGTGAGAAGCGTCCATGGAAACGTCTCATCTCGATCAAACAATGGCAGCTCCTGAAGCAGTTAGCATAGATACCGTGGTTTCATCAGCTATATCAGAACTGGAGTCTATTTCTTCATTGAAAGAAGAGCAAAGAATGAAACTGAAGGCTTTTATTGTTGGAAAATATGTTATCATTCTTCGAAATTAGCCCGTATTAGACAAGATTTTTTTTAAAGTGCCTGCCCTTTTCCAAACAGTTTCTAAGGATGACTTCCCAGATGGTTCTGTGTAACAAGCCACATTACATGTCTGTTTCCATGTTACCATCCTTTTTTACCCAAAGCCACACATTTTGTTGTATTCCAATGCAATGATAATTTGTTCACATCAATCCGTCTCTTAATTATGACCACTTCACACGCTGTCTATAACCATCTATAACTGCCTTTAAATCAGACTCAGAACAGAAAATATTAGTGCCGTCTTTGAACAGAAGATGCTGCAATACTTTGAACACTTCACAGATCTCATTAATATATAAGATAAATAGCTTTGGGCCCAAACCCGTCCCTTGTGGGACTCCATTCTAACATGTGAGATGACTTCCCATTGTCTTCATTATCACCTCCCACTCAGAACTATTAGCATCCTGAGCACAGTTCCATCCTACCTGTATTTCTAGTACGTTTTCCCCTTCTCATCTCAGATAGCAAATAATAATTCATATTTTGGCAAAGCTCAGTCTCCTGCAGTACTTAATTAATCCTCCTCAGACACTGTGGGACAGAAGGCTAAAAAGCAGCGTCTTCCAGTTCCTCTTCAGCCCCATGCTGCGCCTCTGAGAGATGGTAATCTTCAGAGTGTTTTAAAAAGATTTGGGATCTGTGTAATGTGAGATCTGTGTAACCCCGTGTAAACCCTCTCAAATCTGTTTGATCCCTCAGATATTTCGAACACTAATTTGCATCAGCCCTGAAGTTTCAACCCTGCAGTTCAAAAATGTACCAAAGAAGCTGCCCCTCGATGCACTCGTCCATCTTTACATGCACGCTGTGTAGGGTTGTGTATTTGTGTAAGTGTGTGTTGGATGGTGTGTGACCACTGACCTTTGTTTTTGCTTGTATCCACAAATCTCCTGTCAATTCTCTGCACACTGCTCGTTTTTCTAAAGGGATTTCAAAATATTATATACAGCACTGCAGACATTAGGTTAGATCAAACTGCAGCGGGTTATTGCAGCAGTAAATATGATGCACTGAAGGGGCTCTGCTGCATGTTGTACTCCTTTTCTGTCTCTCCTCACTGACTCTTAAATAAAGGCAAAAAGAAAATCTAAAAAAAATTACATTTTTTTTAATGTAATTTTTATTTAACCTTAATTTCATGAGGTAGTCCATTGACATTGAAATCAGGATTAGGGCACATGTTTGAATACACTGAATAAGTCAAAAGTTTACAAAAATACAGTTTTCATGAACCGATTTGATGTGGCCACACAGTCAGCTGTGGGAGAACAGCTAACAACTCATGTACATTTTCACTGTCAATTAATCTGTTCAGTATTTTCTTGATTAATTGATTTGTTGTTTGGTCTATAAAAATGTCAGAAATGGTGAAAAATGTCGATCAGTGTTTCCTCAAGCCCAACATGATGTCCTCAAAGGTTGCATTTTTGCATCAATTAACCCCTTAATCATTAATAAGATACAAAATACATATCTTTTTCTCAGTTTAAGTTTTATTTAAACATTTCTAGTGGTCCATTAATCATATGAAACATTAATTCATGAGGCACAAACAATTTAAACCAACAGAATAATAAAATAGCAGCGCTCTTGCTCCTGTTTGCTTGTCTTTATTTAATCAGTGGTTAAAACAGTATCAAAAGGGGTGCAGTTACTTCCCTTTCTACACGAACAAGACAGACCAAAGCAAATCATGAGAAAACCTCTGGAGAAATGGGACACAAAACATACATTATGGGTTAATCAATTTTTAATCAATTACATTCTTCGCAATGATTAATTGATTAATGGTTAATCCTTAACATCCCTAGATTAGTGTCATAGAGGACAAAAGAAAGCAGGACATAATCATGTTTAAGAAACTGCAATCAGAGAATTTTGACTTTTCTTATTACTCAGATTAGTTGACTGTCAGCATGGTTGGTGAATAATAAGTGATTAGTTGTTGCACATCTGCTGTTTATCAGTGTCTTTAGAGAACTCAATCAGAGTGCAAAAGAAAAAGCTAGTGTCAGTAACAGATAAGAAAGAAAGACCTTTGCTGGAGAAGCTTGATTTCTTGACTTTCTGTGAAGTTACATGTGACTCAGAGACTACTGGCAGAGACAGTATGGCTTTCACAGCACTGCAGCGAGATGAAAGGAGAAATAATTACTTGTAGTTGTGTGTGTTTGTGTCTAAATATATGAATCCAAAAACTAAAACTGGGTCTGAAAATAAATAGATATGTTTGAGGTTAAAGTTTCCAAGGCTGAACAGTGCTGTAGTTCTCACTGTGAGAAAGAAACCTGTGCCCTCTAAATGATATGAATATGATCTGATTTCCATCCTTGATTTGAAAATGTGGTTTTGGGATGAGGAGAAGCGACCTCATTATAAACCAGTTGCATTCAAATGTTGCTTTCACAGTATTAAATCAGTGTAGTGAATGTAACTGTGATTTACATCCTGCAGCATGTAGGATGTGGTGATTCTGAGAGGTGTGAGTTGTATTTTCATTTGACTTGTTTTTCTCCCTAAATTTATTCAGTTATGCAGAAATATTAATCATTTTAAAGCTGTGAGTCTTACGTGTTTTTTTTCTGTAAAAAATGTCTCAGCAGAAGTTTTTAGATCAGAATCAGGTTCTGTCATCAGATGAAGACTTACTCTGAAATTTTACAGTATAATTTAGTTGACCTGCTGTTTGATCCTTTATCTGTTTGTTGCAGTCATTCATCATTGGTCTTGTCTCTGTGTCTGTAGGGGTGGTGTTCAGCGAGTTGTCTCGTCCGTGCCGGGTGATGCTGCTGGTAAACCCACAGAGCGGGAAAGGACAGGCGCTCACTCTCTACAACAACACCATCCAACGAATGCTCAACGAGGCGGGAGTCGCACACACGCTGGTTATCACCGGTGAGTCCACACCACACACAGATACACAGGACTGCAGGTCTGCAGGTCTGCAGGTCTGCTCACACTCATTCAAGAAGAATCATTTTTATTAGAAAACTGTAACTGAATGTTCTCTGTAGGGAAGCTTCATTCATAATGATGACTTTTTTTTTGCATTCCTATTCATTCTGTTTAAACTCTGTATTTCTGTACAGAGAAAAGCAGTTATCAATATTGATGAATGAAGTAGTATTTTAATAATAACAAATGCACATTACAATAATTAGTTAATTAATTTAAAAAAATATCAACAATATTTTGGCTGATATTCTTTTTTGGTTTTTATTATACACATAACATAACATAACATTTTTGATAAAGTTCCCTTAAATTCTGTTGTTAAAGAATTTGTGAATAGAAACGATTTTTGATATTTTTTACAGGTAAAAGATAATCTTGTCAGTATTCACTGGTGGACAGAATATGAACTACAGTATATGTACATAAGTTGCAGATAAATATAAGGCTACACTATCATCATTATTATTATGTTTAATGTACCATTTACAGCAGTATTTCTCAAACTCAAACAAACAGCACATACTACCTCAGAAAAAGTATTAGACTATCAAATATCACCTTGAGTGACGTTAAAATACAGTAGCATAGGCCTGAGCTTCAGACAGTTCACACAGGAGGAGGCTGCTTTATTCCTCAAAAGATTATTTATTGTTACAGACACACTGCCTTCACAATAAGGCAGTGGCTCACTGCCATCAGAGTTCAACTCAAATCATAGATGACAGAATGAATGTGACTACATTGCAGGCTGATATTAAAACAAAAATTTCCAGGAATGAAATTATGTTTCAGCTATTGCATAGTATTTTAATTTGAAATTTTGTAGTATTTTGGAGGTCATGTTTTAAAAATAATTGATTTCTTTAGATTTAGGAGATTCCTCAGTGTACCACTAGAGGGATCATTTGAGAATCTAGGATTTCTATAATTAGATTCCAGTGGTGGCCATTTTTCTGGCATTTTCAATAACTCCAGAGCATTGTAAAGTCCAAAAATCAATATTTATTGAGAAAAGATGTATGTAATCTTTTCCACAATTCACAATATGTTTTTTTTATCTAACAAAATATTGTGCTTCAATCCATATTTGTTTCTGTGGAGCCTTTCAAACTCAACATTTTCAAAACTCTCACACACATTGAAAGGCATGCACCTGTATTAACTGGGCAGTCTACATTTATACTGATGAAACTGAGGAATCATATTTATCAAAAGTTGTGTAAAGCAACAGTAAATGTCTGTTCTGAGTTTGTCACACTGCACCCAGCCAAATTTGAATGATTAAAAAAAATCACTAAGTATATAAAATTCGGTCTCAAAATAATGAAAAAGTGGCAGTTCTCTCCGCTCTGAAACACTGGGGGTGTGTCCTCTCTGCTGTCTCAGTGTCAAACACCACTATGACCTGAAAACAACCTGAAACATGGACATTTTTGGACATGTCCAGACACATTTGAGCCACCAGACCCAGAGGACGGTGACAGGATGGTATTTTTTTTCTTCTGTGTCTGGTTGTTGGAACTGAAGTGAGCTGAAGTGAACTGCTGGACTGATTTGGACTGAGAGAGTCACTGGGAGGGTGAGGGGAGGGGGAGGTGGTGTTGCTCATAAAATATGACAACAGACATTTAAATCTTCATTTGAAAACCTCAATGGCTGCTTGGAATGTAAAAAAAAAGGACATTTGGTACAGCTCTAATTCTCTAACTTTTTTTTCTATTTTCACACTTCATCTGTTTCTGATGTGCTTGTCTGGGCTGCAAGATAAACTAGTGGTTCGTCAGTCCATGGGTTCAAGTGTCAGAAGTGAAAACCAAAGTAGGCTTTATCTTCCTAGATAGTTTGTATTTCTACAAATCCATCTCCACTAGCATGGCAGGAAAGGACAGCAGATGAACACGCTACCACACACACACACACACACACACACACACACACACACACACACACACACACACACACACACACACAGAGCTCAGCACAAGCCAACAACAACAGTCACACCTCCCTCCATGACCCTGCTTCTCTCTCTGTCGCTCCTCTGGTTTAAATCCTCTCTGTGTTTTCATGCTGTCACCATCATTATGCTGATCAACTGCCTCTGACCCATATGCATGCAGAGCCGTTATGTAATAGATATATGTACACACATACAGACACACATATGGATAAGGACACGTCCACAATAAACACACACATTTGCACAAAATCCCCTTTTGCCATGATTTGATTTGATATAATCATGTTGATGATCACTGGGTGGTAGTGATTATACAGCGCAGCATGACAAACACTCACTCATCTCATACTGTATCAGAACAGGAACAAAGAGACTCTCTCTGCCTGTGATCATTTCTGTTATTCTGTGGAGTTTTCCCTCGTCTTTTCTTTGGAGTCTCACCCTCTGCCTGGGTTTGTTCATAAATCAGTGCGGTGTCAGATTAGAGACAAAAAAACACGTCTTTCATGGCAGCGCGAGGTACACAGGCAGAAAAGAGGGCAGACAGAGAGCAAGAACCACAGAGAGGAAGACAGACAGAAACACAGGAGAAATCATCTTGCTGCTGCTGGGCTGGAAATGTGGAAAAAAAACACTGCTTTTTGACAAGTTAATCCTGGAGAATATTGAAGAATAGCTTTAATCCCCAGATCTACATCTACATGAAAGAGCATGGCTGCTGAAAGAGAATTTGGATACCACAGACAGTCTCTTTGACAGACAGACTTCTAAAATAAAACATTTTCTCTAATCTCAGCCCTTAATGATGCCTCAGCAAAAGAGTAGTAAGAGTTTGGGTTTTACATACAGTCTAGTCATTCCTCAATAATCCTAACTGTGTGCTGTGTTACATCTGAAATCTGTTGTACTTTTCTTTACTTTGTCCTCGGTATGAGTGTGGCCTGGAGACATTTTCTGTTGTGTGTTCTGGAGAAGTTTTGATCAGGTTTGTCAGGTCACAACTGTGCTTCAGCTTCCTAATTTACATTACTGAGGTCTAGGGCTGAACAACTAGTTCAAATTTTTATCGAAATTGCAATATGGTCTAGTGCAATTTTCAAATCACAGGATGTGTAATATGTTTTTAAGGTGAAATGTGTGTCAAAATACCATTTGAAATGAAATATTGTGTTGCTGCAGAGGTGACCTGGCCAACATCATTCTCTAGACTTCACAAAACATTTTTGTTTAGTTCAGATCCCTGAAAAAAATACACACCATAATCATTTTAATGTATTTTTTAATGAAAATGAGAATAACGATGTAAATATGATCCTTTCCTCGATATCGCAAATTGTATTGCAATTGCAATATCAGTCAAAATTACAATTAGACATTTCTTCAAAATTGTGAAGCCCTCACTTGCGGGGCAGCTAGATTCAGGAGATCACGCTAGAATCCATCTTGTCAGGCTTCAAGTTATCCGTTTGTGTCCGCACCAAAAGTGGTGCAGCCAATCAGCATCCTATAAGGGTTTTAAGTGTGACGACATCGAGAAGCATCCATGGAAGTGTTGTTCTGATTGGTTGATGTTAGCCTGTGCTAGATGTGAGAGACAGATGGTTCATCCAATCACCTGCCAAGTGTTTTTTTTTTTTAATTGCCTGCCCTTTTCCAAATAGTTTCAGAACAGATGGTTCTGTGTAACAACCCGTCTGGGCGTGTCAGATTAGCAACATATCAAAATGTCAAAAAATGTGAAATACTGATCACAATTTCCTGGAGCCCAAAGAGACATCTTCAAGTGTCTTCCTTTGCCCAAACAACAATCCAAAACTCAGATGTTCTTCATTTACTGCCATAAATGACAAAGACAGCAAGTCTTCACAATTAAGAAGCAGGAACCAGCAAATGTTCCACATTTTTTCTTGAAAAATGACTGAAACAATGAATCAATTATCAAAATAATTGTCAACTGATTTTCTTTAAATCCACTATTCGGGTCACATTATCTGGTCGGACAAAAAATAAGTTACACATTTCAGTGTAAAACTTTTGAAAAGTTTGTACCACTTTCTAATAAGTTCTAATTAATGATTTTATAGATGTTTAATTCTTTTTTTGTTGTTGTTTTTGGTTATCACTGGTGAGAAACTGTGGCCCTTTATATTTACAAGGGGATGATTCAGAATGACTTTTATGGCCTGTAACACATAATCCTTACTAAGACCATCAGTTACAACTAATGATTTGTGACAAGGAAAAAAAAAGAAGACATTTGTATTTATGTTATGTTATTATTAATAAAGGGGCAGATAGTATGAGATTTTTCTTCCTCATGCTTATTTTTTAATCATATAATGTTTAGTTGGGGTCAGAGTGTACTGTCAGTTTTTGTGAAATTTGTTTTGGAAAATACACTGAAATGAGCAAACTATACTAAAGTACATTGAATACACTGTATATAAAGGAAACACAACAGACAGCTCTGTGCTTTGCCAGGTGCTTATCCATCTGTCTCAAGTACAGCATCAGCATACATTAGATATGAGACAATTATACTTTAGATATGAGACATTAGATATGCTAAACTCTCTCTAACTGCATTTGCAAATTTAATGATGCAATAACCAAAAGTGAGTTCAAACTTTAATCAGAGTGGTGCTGATGGACTTCAAGTGCATCAGAAATGAGTAGTTCTTATTTAGATGCTGCAGATTGACCCCAAATGAATTCCTGAAGCTTCTTTGGCACGCTTCACATGTGCCAAAGAAAAACACACGCTGTTTCCTGAACAGCGTGTGTGTTATGTGACATCACAGGACATGTGAGGACAGCATTCCTCAAAAGTGTAACATCCAACATGCAAAGTTTCCCCTGTGAACAAGGAACAGATACGATTGTGAACCAGTCGCATTTCATGACAACACACCTGCATCCATCACTTGCCCTGTATCTTCAGCAAGTTTGCGTCCATCAAGCAGAATTTGAATAATGCTTTGATGCTGCTTAGTTACTGTAGCTAAGTCAGTAGCTAAGTTACCTTTCTAGCCCTGCACATGCGGTTTTATAGGTTTTGGGAAATCTGTCTCAGGTAAATTCCTTTAAAACTCGTTAATGTTATCTTAAACTCTGATATGTTAGCATCTGACACTGGTGGTACACTGACTCCTACAGTGTGGATGTGTCAGTCCTTAACGTAGCATTTTTGTAACACCACATAATAGTGTAGATGGCCAAAGATATGCTCTTGGCCCTGGGCACAGTTCACATTTGAACCGATGTGGTTCTGATATAAGTACCTGGAATTCAGTACTTTTTTGGTACTTTACTCTCTCTGTAATATGAAAAATGTCATTTCTATTGTAAAAAATAAGTCCAAACTTCTCAATTTCAACAGTTACTTATTTTGTTATTTATTCAGAGCATTTTACACACTACAGGAAATAAAATCCCTCCTTTTCCTCTCTTTGTCAGTCTGTGACAAAAACAACAGCGTTGCCGTGGTGACAGAGGAAGCACACGTGATGGCCTTCCTGATATGTTGTTGCTGTTGCCATCGTACTGTAATATTTCCCCGTTGATAGTATGAAGTTCTAAAGTTTGGGGCATATTAATAAGAAAGTAAATGCAAATATTGCAAATATTTTGACTGAAATTGCGATTACGATATGTGATGTAATTAGTGGGAATGATGCATCACAATTGTAATTTTTACTGAAAAAGAAAAACAAACATTTTCTTTCATCTGGAGAACAGTTTGTTAAAAATTGTGATTTGGCTCTGTGATTTGGATATTGCAGTGTGCCATATTGCAGTTTTGAAAATATTACTTAATTAATTGTACAGCTCTATCAATAACCCTCACAAACTGTTGTGGCGTACTAACTGTCACGTTGGTTGCGGTTTCAGACGCAGCCTGTCCAATGAGCCAGTTAATCACCTGAAGATGCTGATGAAGTTGTCCCAGACACTGTATCTAGGTGTGTATTTTATTGTCCCCAGGACAATGGGACATCCTTATTTTAGCCACTGCCTGGAAGTAATATTGCAGTACTACTGTAATGAGGTAAGCTAGTTAGCCAGATATGCTGACACTAGTAGCTTATGTTACAGTAGACAGACTGAACACTCAAGAAAAAACAGCACGCACATCCAAAAACTATGAGTAGTGGGGGCTGGACAGAAGAACAAATCCAAAAATAGGTCTGCACACCAGAAACTGCTCCTTTAGGACATTTAATAGTATCACCACATGTGATGTAGACCGTTCAATCCATTCCTTACTAAGGTTAAGAAAAGCATCAAAGTGTCACTAATTTTTCAATACCATGTGTTTGAAGCAATATGATACTTGTTATTTATTTAAAACAATGATCTAGTGCTCATTAAGGACCTTTATTGTCCTCCCTGACAAACCAGACAGTATTCAATGATCTTTTCTGTACCAGTGTTGTGTGAAAGCTGTTAGTCCCAGTAAGAAAAAAAAGCTATTTTGTGTTTCTGGGACTTTTTTTTTTTTTGTCTTGGTATCGAAAGAGGTATCAAATATCTTTTTTAAAAAATACCGGTATGATAACAACAATAATAATAATAATAATAATGATAATAACAACAACAACAACAACAACAACAACAACAACAATAATAATAATAATAATTTTAAATAAATTTATATAATACCTTTCATGGAACCCAAGGCCGCTTTACAGAGTATGAAACAGAAAGAAAGAAAGAAAGAAAGAAAGAAAGAAAGAAAGAAAGAAAGAAAGAAAGAAAGAAAGAAAGAAAGAAAAAGAAAAAGGTATGGTATTGAAGTTCAAAATTCCAGTGTTGTAGCTTTTGTAAAAAAAAAAAACAAAAAAAACTCAGCCCTGTTCAGTCTTTGGATACTGAGTGTCTCTGTGACTCGGAGCCCATGGTAACCATTTGCTGAACTATGATTTGACAGTTTCTGACTGTTGCTGGGATACACCCAATTTGAGTAGCACAATACCAGAGAAAAATGTGTTTCATAATAAAATGTTTGGCGTGGCGTTTGATAAACAGCATGCCGGTCTGTTCCTGTGAATCTCCCTTATCACTGCGATCTGTTTTGTTGTAAGTCTTTAGTATGCGGATGTTAGCAAGAGTAGACGGACTCATTATTGGGTCCTTGGCTGTGTGGCAGCTGTGGGCACCACCAGGGGTGGAGGACAGATGAAGGATGACTGCGCTGCTGTTGGGGTCCAATGCAGAGAGAGAGAGTGTGTGTCTTTTTTGCATTTGTTAGTGAGTTTGTTTATGTGGTAGTATAGACGGCACAGTGATTCCTTCGAGGCAGTCTCCCTCGCTGCTCAGGCACCCTAAGACGTCTGTCACACAGTATTAATTAAACGACAGCAACACGCTCGTCTTCCCCTCGTGCTTGGACTCATCTGTTCAATGCAAATTACTAATATTTACCAGAGGAGACAGAGACCCCCTCCAACAACCTCTCTGTGCTGCTCTTTTTATATCTGTAAGTCTATTGTTCTTTTATGGCAGCAGTCCACATGCTGTTAAAAAGTATCATGGCTTATTTAACATCGAGGTGGATGCAGTGTTGGAGCTTCTCTTTGTGCCACAGCTCATGTGAGGATGTGAAGACAATTATTGACAGGACAGGAGAATTCTAGATCCTACAAAAGAGGCAAAACAGGACATTAATAAACATCAAATTTGGCTGGTCTGTGATGCTTAAAGGGGTATTTCACTAGGGCTGTAACTAACGATTCTATTCATAAGTGATTATTTGGTCAGTTATTTGTATGATTAAGTGATTAATAGTTGTTTGCCTGTAAAATCAAACTAGAATATGTTCACATTTAAGAAGCTGAAATCTGAGATTCTTGAATTTTTTCTTTAAAAAAAACAAACAAAATTACCCAAACCGATTGATCAGTTATCAAAATAGCTGGCAATTTTGTAATCAATTAATAACTGATTAACCATTGCAGCTCTACCCCCATTTTACACGAGGTTCAATGTTGCTAAAAAAACTTGTTTTTTTTATGCGCATCTTGCAATATGGCATGAATGAACAGCTAAATTCAGAAAAAAAAACTTAACCTGACTATGACAGAAAAGTTTTTATGTTAGCTTGAGGTGTTTTTTTTTGTTTTTTTTTGCCTCTTTTGGAAAAGAGTTAATGCACTTAATGGGAGATGAAAACACCTTTTCTGACATAGTGAAAATTTAACTCACAATGTCTCCACTTTGAGGGAAGAACAAACTGTTTCTGAAGCCAAAATAGCCCGGACACGAGTGCTGTCACCTTGCACTGCAAGCCAGTCTGTGCAGTAGTAGGGTTTGGAGCCGTGCTTTCAAATTCTGTCTGTACAACCGGCTGACTCAGTCATGAGCAGAGCTCAGCTCTCCATCATGATGTTAAACTCACATTTTGTTAAATCAAACAACTATTGAAAACTTAAAAGAGAAATTAGTATTAGAACATATCTTAACGTGATAAGAACTACCTAAAATGACAGAAACCATCTTTGGGTTTTCGCCCATGTCCTATCTGTTAAAATAGAAGGGGTGGGATTTATGACCTATATTGCAACCAGCCACCAGAGGGCGATCAGGATATTTTCTCTTCACTTTTGAGGAGCCATCGTTTTGTCCATGTCTACATATGTCAGTGGTTTCTGCTGTTGGCATTGACTGTCCCATGAAAGAATAATATATCTTTCACAATTGAAAAAATAATAATTCCTGGAGAGCTCTCCATTTTTCTCTCATTAAAGGCTGAGGAGGCTGTTTTTTTTCTGGCTTTTTCTTCTTTCAGGTGGCAACTACTGATTTTGTTTCCAGTTTGTGACCACGACTTCCTCTACTCTGTTCATTGCAATAGATTTTTGAGTTTTAAGCCCAACTCAAATTCTTAAGTTTTGAAAAAGTTTTACCAACTACTGATCTTTTGTCAATATAATTTACTTTTCCTCTTCGGATAAACTTAAATCTTTGAATTTCGGAAACTCAAAACATTGTATTCAAAAAATATTAGGTAAATTCACTGAAATGAAAGTAAATGCTAAAAGATATTTTTCAGTTAAAATGTTCAAGCATTAAAAAGGGCAGTTCAATGACCAGTTTTTTTGTGGTTTCTAAAACTCAAAGATTTGGGTTTATCTAAAGAACAAAAGTAAATTATCTCAACAACATTATAGGTCAGCAAAACGCGTTGCGTTGCGTTACAGTTTTTCACAGTGCACCAACTTCTGACTTTGTGTAGCCTAGCTAATTTGCTCCAAACCTGTTGATGGAAACATGCCTAATTTTCTTTCTTTCTTTCTGTCTTTCTTTTTTTTTTTTGTTTTGAACATTTAAAAAAAAAAATGCTTCAATGAAAATGAAAGCCTGGATCTGTGGAGGTTAAAAGACATGGGTATTAAGCAGGCAGGGAGGGTTGAAGCATAGGTGCTATCATGTTGGATCATTGAAACTATAGAGTCCAGTGTTTTTGGTCCTGAGCTCACACATGCCTTTGTTGCTTCAGTTTTATGATTACTGATTGTATTTATCTTTTGTAGATTCCCCAAGGTTATGAAAGTATAATATTAAATCACTGGAGTGTCCTCTTTAGAGAATACAAAAGGAAAGAGATAAAAAGCCTTCTACATTTTTTTTCTCTAAATGGAGCACGCTCTTACTTCTGCTTTCTTTCTCTGACAGTTTCAGCGCTGTAAAAGATGACAGCCATCCTCAGTGTTTGTAAAGTAGGACACGTCTTTCCACCATCATTCTGTGACCCAGAAGCAATCATTTCCAGGATTTTACTTGTTTAATGTGGTTTTTACCACTTCATATAATTGCTGCTTGGTGTAAATATACTTTCTAAAGTTCAACTATATTGTCGCTCAGTTTAGGTACTTTTTTCCACTGGCAGACCACAAAAAGATTTCCCATGTTTAAAATCCTGTTACTTGGGTCAGGCTTGGCTGAGAGCAGCATCAGAACAGGAAGTATCTGTCAGCGCCTGTAACCATCAGTACATCCCACCCAACTTTCTCTGGAACTCTGAGGTGTTTTTCTGCCACTATGTGACTAATACCACATTGGACTGGACACAAGATATAACCTTGGTCACATGGGTGAAGGTGACACGACAGTGGATTGTCACTCCTGGCCTATCCAAATCCCATGACAGAGTAAAAAAAAAAAAAAAAAAAAAAAAATCCTGTCCCATCCCAATCTCAAAGGAATGACTCTCAATTCAAGTAATAAAAATCTAGAAAAGAATTAAAAGAATTTGAACCACGTACGAAAACAATCTTAAATATCCTAACATTATTAGATACTAGAGTAGTAATGCGATTACTTTGAGGTGTGTTTTTATTTGAGGCACAGACACACAATTGCCTTCAACTACTGTAACACTTACCCCGCAATGGAACAACGGATGTCTTGAATGAAATTTAATATTACAGTCTTGTCTTTATTGATGGAAATGTATCAATTGTATTACGAATTAGTGCGCATAAATATGTTTCTCATATCAAAAGATGACTAGTGTATCTCAAGTGATCTGTGAGCAATGAAGGAAAATATAAAAATGTTACACTTACCCCAGGTCTCCCCTATCTCAAAATATTGAGTTAGTCTCTCAGAATAATGAGGAACTTTGTGAAAAATAATAATTTAGTATCTCAAAATAATTACTTTTTATGCAAGTCATTTTGAGAAAGTTATTTTAGATGCTCACTCAATATTTTGAAATCCTGAATAATTTATTATAAGTAATTCTCATTATAATGACTTAACAGGATCATATTTGTCTTCCATTATATTGGCAGAAATGGCCTTGTAAAGGTACAGATGAGGCTGAACATATAACACAGATCAATCTGTCTGTTTGTCACTGGTAACAGACTCCAGCCTGCAGTGTAGTTCACACACTTCACTGACACACCACAGAATTACAGAGAAACACAAGGCTACATCATCAGCAAGATTTTTGTGTCACGTTGACACTTCTGTACATATTCACTCGTCCTGAGCTCTCCCTCGTACACTCTGTTGCAAGTTAATAAATTGGTGTTGTTTTTTATAAGACTTACTGTGTCTATGATCAGGCTGTTTTGAATCCCCGTCCAGCACTTAGTGCCCTATGCGCAGCACCTGATGTGTGTATATGTAGTGGCGGCGCTGTCATTACACACTTTTTTACATCTAGGTGTAACTAGCTAGAACTAACTTATTGTTTCTGCTCCCATTGACTTCCTGTCCTAGTCCCATGATGGAGAGCAACATTGACTCCCATCGCCAACTATTTTGATAATCGACTAATCTTTTTTTTTTTTTTAATAAATGAATATTGTTGGGTTTTGGACATAAGAAAACATTTGAGGACATCAACATGAGCTTTTGAAAACTTGATCAACATCTTTCACCATTTTCTGACAGTTTACAGACCAAACCACTAATTAATTAGTGATCGATCAATTGAGAAAATAATCGGTAGATTAATCAATGGTGAAAATAATCATTAGTTGCAGCTCTACTCTTCAGTGGGGTGAAAGTAGAACTCCTCTGGTGGTGTTTTCAAGAATCAGCTGACTTGTGTGATCGGCCAGCTTGTTCACACTGTGACAATCTACTGTGTTTTGCCATAAGACAAACATTTTATCTGTGTAAACACAGCCACTCTAAATCTGTTCAGTGGCATCTGATGTTCACCTCAAGGGTATTGAGCACCACCTGAGGCGCTCCCGTGTGTGTGTGTGTGTGTGTGTGTGTGTGTGTGTGTGTGTGTGTGTGTGTGTGTGTGTGTGTGTGTGTGTGTGTGAGAGAGAGAGAGAGAGATAGAGACACTACACGGTGCTGCGTGTGTGTCTATGTACAAATTAGTGTTTTTATCGGTGTGGCTACGCTGTCAGACTGTGCTGCTGGAAGAGAGCTGCAGTCAGGATGTGTGTGGCAGCAGGGAGGAGACCTACAAGGTCAGCATGAGGACGGAGCTTCTTGTTCTTATCTGACAATGTGCAAGACAGTGTGGGAATTATCACCTGAATCTGCAGATCCCCCCAGGCTTCACAAAGCTTTGTAGCAAGTTTCAGTTTAGTTGTACGGCTGCAACTTTCCCATTGATCCATCTGTGTCTTTTTCAAACACAGCAGACAGTTGCTTTAGCAAGAAAAGCTAAGAAAGCTCCACAGTATGCTGTCTGTCCAGGAGGACACAGCAGACACACAAAGTCAGCAACTACAGTAGCTGGTGAACTTAGTGAAGCATTTAGCAGGTAAAGAGGCCGATATTTCCCTCAGGAGTTGGTAGAGACCAAAAATAGAGCTAAAAGACAGTGAACATTAGACTTGCTTTCACCAGGTGGCCACAGACATGACACAGTCACTCTGTGACTCCAAATGTTGCTCTGTAATGATGCTCTGTAAACGATGAGCAAAGGATTACCTTGATCTTGCAGAAATTGTGAATGCATCATTCCCACATTGCCTCCACACTTTAGTGCCGCGCCCATGTGAACATGCATGCGCTTCATATGAACACACCAAAGCATAAGCTGATAAATAGCACAATAGTTTTGGACTTCAGAAAAAGCCTTTAGGCCCATGTTTAAGGCAGCCCGCCATTGAGTTAGATAGACAGAGAAAACCCTGAACATGGGATCCAAAACCTACAAAAAGTTTAGCTGAAGCTAACATGAGGCTTCAGCAGTGCACAGTTGTGAAATAAAGTTAGTATCCTCCAAAGTTACATTCATTTTAAGTCAAAGCTGGAGATATATTGGCTTTTTTCCAATTGCTTAAGCAGGATTTTAGAAACTCACTGTGTCAAAACACTACACACAGTTCACCCAACCACACACTCAAGTAGCAGAACACCTCAGATCTTTTGCAAAATGACACGCTTCATTCAAAACTGTACATAAATGAATAAAAACCCAACTTTGTCACTGTAAGCACACACATGCCTCATGCCAGTTAGACACTGCTGAGCTCAATCTAAAACACATTTAACATTTCTACAATTTATGAAAAGTCTAGTTTGTTTCGAGATATTGTTAGGGCGGTGGCTCCCAAACTTTTTTTTGGCATGCATCACCTTTGTAGGCTGAAAAAAGTTTGTGCCTGCCACCTCACAATTTTACAAAATTCATCCATCATTAAGAAAAATTGGGGGTGAAACTATTAAAACAGGATTCATAAGATTAATTGTAGTGAAATAAAGTTTACTGTTGCAGAAGCAGATCTGTTGAAGTCTGTCCAGTCTCTCGCAACCTAAAGTTTATAATATGGTCAACCAGTGGTGCATATTTGATAAATTTGGTACAGGTAAACTCACCTGTTGCCTTTTTTTTTATAATTCTCATGCCTGACTGGAGAGTCTACAGTTAAGCAGCTGAGTGTCTGTGCACCTGACGGCTTTGTTTGATCAAATGTTTGAATTGTCTTTTATTTTGAAAGGCAGTGTTTTGAAAGGGCAAAGAAGTGTCATCATGTTAGATTTCTGTGTCTGATGTAGAGAAGTGTGTTTAGTGATTTGAAAAACACTGTGTTTAGTGTTCTGCAAAAAGTGTGAGGCTGAAAATGTGCTCATAGTTGTGCAGATGGGGGCTGAGGTTTTACTCCTTGAGTGGCAGGTTTCACTGTGTGTTATTTTAAATTTTAGTGTGTAAGCAATCATAAAAAACTGTAATTACCAATTAATCTACATTTATTTCCTTGATTACTTGATTATTTGTTGGCTTTATGGATGTCAGAAAATTGTGACTAAGCATCATAATTAACTTCCTGTTGATGAACTAATCAATTATTCAACTAATTGTTTCAGCTTCTCAGGAAGTAGCGCTGTAATAGCAATGCAGTGGTTGTACTGTTGAATCCTCCAGCAGACAAGGATGTAACAATGCTGCTTGATTGTGCGTACACATTGAAAGACATACCATAATACTGTAACACTGATCTGAAGTATTGGTTCTCCTCACAGGAGCTCGGGAGGAGAGGGGTTATGTTAGTATCCTTCTAAGGACATTTTGAGAACGTGTTCCTCAGTCTCTGTCCAGGCTGTGACCAGAGGCCAGTAATGAAGCAGAGATCTGCATGACTGTAATGAGTTAGTCACAATCCACTGCGTCTTCCCACAGGGAGAAACTCAGCTGGACAAAACTGCCGCACTCCTCCCCTCTCTCCTCCTCTGTTTTCCTCTGCAGCATCATCGCAAGCACTGTGCGACTTATCTGCGTCCCTCCATCCCTGATATTTGTTTTCCCTCATTGCTTCATTTTGCCATTATCAATCTAACTGACGAGGGATGTTGCATACTAAAACTGCTCTCGGCTCTCCTCCCTCTTCACTGCAGTGTCCCAGCTTTGTTGCTGATTGGGGCCCTTCAATCCTTTTTAGTGTACAGCCCCTGCATAGATAAGGAAATGTGATGTGACTGGACTGATAAGGAGGAATCGATTCCTTTATCCTGCAGAGTTTAGGGAAGGGAAGAGGAGAAGAAAGGCCAAGAAATCAGATCCCCCTCCAGAGGACTCTGTGTGTGTGTGTGTGTGTGTGTGTGTGTGTGTGTGTGTGTGTGTGTGTGTGTGTGTGTGTGTGTGTGTGTAGATGGAACAACTGTGCTGTTCTTGTGTTGGGTTCAGACATTAACAACAATGGCAGCATTAAGGACAAGGTAGTTACATGGAAGAGAAACCAGGAAGAACAACTTATTTTCAGGTCCACATTCCACATTTTTAAAGGTCCAGGGGCTTTGTCTGGGCCTTTAAAAATGTGGAATTTGTCAAAATAGTATAAAACATTTTGAAAAGTAATAAAATCCAATCATTTTTGTGTTTTATTCATAAATGTAATCATATTAGAAGGGTTAGTGCTGCAACAATTAATCAGTTATTAAATTAATTGCTAACTAAGAAGGAAAAAAAGTTAAAATTCTCAGATTTCAGCTCCTTAAATGAGAATATTTTCTGGTTTCTTTACTCCTCTCTGACAGTAAACTGAATATCTTCAGACTATGAGTAAAACAAGACATTTAAGTTTTCACTATTTTATGACATTTTAAAACAAACAGCCATTAATCAATTATTTAATAAAATAATCAACCAATTAATCGACTTTGAAAATAATTGTTAGTTGCTGAGGGATGATTACTTAGTGAACTCTGCAAGATGAAAGAAAATAATGAAGGGATTTACTTAGAAAGCATGTGAACAAAATTCTTCAGATGTGATTGGATCATTAAAAGCACACATGTATTAGTGACTGCAGTGAGATGCAGAGCTGTAGAGAGACATGAAGCTCAGGAGCTGCAGAGATAAACTGCAAAATGTAACTGTCCTACCAAGATATCACTAACAGTGAAGTGCAGTTCTGTATGATGGGCAGGTTGGCTAATCAGCCCTAAACCATGTTCTGGGATGAATTTATTCAAACACACCCACAAAGGGTCATCAAACAAATTTTTACATTTGAAGGGGAGCGAAAAAGAGACACATATTTAGCCTGTAATAAATGAATAATCAGCACAGAGACACTAGATTAGAACATGGTTAATGTATTTTTCATTTGACTGTGTCTTTAAAAACTCAGCTGTATGTTTCAGATGAGGAGAGAGACTCTGGTAAAGATGTTTTAACTGATAGGCATCAAAGACCGTTATTACACAGACAGTTCTCTGCTGGCTTTGTACTTTTGGGGATTATCAGACAAACATTTCCATGAGGAAGCTGTTCAGGGTTTCTCCTTTATTCTACTGTAGCTGCCTCACTGTGGTGATACCACACTATGTATTGATTAGTAACCTACTGTCATTAACAGCTTCCTTAGAGCAGATCTGATGTATCTTTCTGTCTAGATGTGCTGTATTTACTGTTATAGCTGAACTTTCTTTCTTCTCTGGAATAACTACACCCTTAATGTATTGTGATAGTTGAGCTTTAAAAACTTTGAAAACCCCTCCAGTGAAAATCATGTTTTTAACCTTAACATGTCCATATTGTGTTTTTCATGTTCAAGACAAATCAGGAGTGAAATAAGCAGTAAACACCACGTCTGAGCAGGTCTTAGCTGTGTTTAACACGTCATAAACCTAAAGAACCAATCCCACTAATCAAGGGCAAGCAGGATGTATCTAGTTACCTTGATTAGCAAAACAGAGGAGAAGCACATGCAGCTATGACAAGGTACAGGTGGGGGTTGGTTGGGGTGTGGAGAGGGTGGGGGGCACTATGTGCATATTCATGAATCCTTGAATACTAAATAAAGGCAAGGTGTAGACTGATTGATTGATTGATTTTTTTTTATTTTCATGTCATGCACAAAAAGTACCCAACCCTCATGGGTTTATAAGACACCAAAATACAGTTGCAGTGCACAAACATTTTCCTTTCATTACAAAATTACAGTCCATTTCATCGCTCAGTCTTAAACAGAATATTCTGCCTTCTCTCCCAGGCCTGAAAAATAAAATCTGCCACAGAAAAGGTCCCCTTACTAAAGCACAACTCAATTTTCGCACACTCATCCAACCAAAAAAGAATTGGCACACACAGAGGACATTTTAGTGAAAAGCACATCCCTTCAGTCCTCATAGACAGGACAACAAAAAGGCAAGGTGTAGAGCTATATGTAATCCATTTTAATATGAACTCATTTTGAAAAATTCTTGAAAAACTTCTTGAACTTAAAATGGTATTTTGACACACATCTCATCTCAACTATTGCGCATCTTGTGATTTAAAAATTGCAGTAGACCATATTTAATTTCAGATTTCTGTAAAAATTGTTCAGCCTTGTTGTGGAGCATTTTATATTGTTTAAAATATGACTGGATGTGGACTTTAAAGGGATAGTTCACCCAAAAAATGAAAACTCAGTCATTATCTACTCGCTCTCATGCTGATTGAGGGTCGGGTTTATTTTGTTAGTCCACAAAAGTGTTGCAGAATCTCACAAACAATGGAAGTGAATGGTGACCAGTTTTCAAATGTAAAAAAAACAACTGGAGAAAAAAACAAACATAAAATGCCCCATACTGCTTGTCTGCTGTAATCCAGGCCTCCTAAAGCTCCAACATGCTGTTTGTATACCGTCACACCACACACACTCAGTTCAGACACTGTGCACGTGCTCATGAACGTGGCTCCAAGCGAAGGATTTATAGCGAAGATTCAGGCTAAAAACATGGTGTAAATAACATTTTTTAGTCAACTTGGTATGTTGGGGCTTTGGGAGACTTAGATTTCACCAGAGAAGCAGTATGGAGGCATTTTATGTTTTTATTCTGTTGCTTTTTGACTGGTCACCACCTTCACTCAGCATGAGGGTGAGTAGATATAGCATTTCTGGGTGACCTATCCCTTTAAGAAATTCCATGTCTGAAAACCTAATGTTCCAGTCAAAAATATCAGCAGCAAAGGTACCTACAGACACACACATTGTGATTTGAGCACGGGGTTATGGCTAAAATAAAATTCATACATACTGCATGAAAACAGTTCTGTCTGCTGTAAGCTGCTCTCAAAGCAAGAGGAGAATTCACTGAGCTGTATTTTCTGAGATAAACCCCCATTTTTAGAGGACTAATAATAAAAAAAAATCCACTTAAGAGCTAATAATCAGTTGCTGACTCAATGGCCCTTTCATGCACACTGTGGCTGCAGCTCTGTAGATGTTTAAGTCTTGAAAGAAATGCATCAAATGCTCCAAGATTTTTAATTTTACTTGAATAAGCACTCAGCTGTGCAAGTCAGGTAAGCTTCACTCTGTGTAGAAAACAGAATGATAAAAAAATAATATTCAATAATTGCTGTATTTAAATGTGATAGAGTAGAGACAGAAGGAAAAAGCTTCCAGTGTTGCCGAGCCTCAGCAGGTGAGAGTTGTGTCAGTCCGCTGCACTTGACTGACTTTGCTTCACACCTCACAGCTCTCCTTCTGCCCTCTCACCTTCAGACAGAGGACAGGGACACTGAGAGGGACACGCAGACAGACAGAGAGAGATGCATCCCTACACAAACACAAACACACTATAGCAGACATTTTCAAAACCTGATTCCAGAGAAATCAGACATGACACTGTGCTGTTAAGATGATATTTGTCTTGAATGCAAGAAAATCAAGATAAAAGTGAGTAAAAGGTTTAGTTCAAATTTGAAAGATCAAAGGGAAGAAGAAGAAGTTTAATTTTAATATGTAGTTTGTCAGAGTTACTTTTCTGTGTTTTTTTTATCCTTTTTTTTTCATATGTAATTAGTCCTGTTTTTCCTGTTTAGTCCTTGTGCGCACTGATAGTGAAAAAAGACAATCTCCAGTTCCTCTAGTCATCCACCTGAAGAGCAAGCTGGCCCTGTCACCGAGGCTCCACTTCATCAGATTATTCAGCTCCAGATTAATTTGTCAGAGTGCTCCTGGGTAATGTAGTCGATCTGATCTAATTGGCAGCTTGCTAGACGCTTCATTTAAGACCATATATCAGCTTTCCCTCCCACGGCAATACTTTAATTTGGCAGCTGAAGGAAACGGAGGAGAGGATTACAGAGAGGACGAGGACTCTTCTATTACCTGATCTCTTCTTGTCATTATTTAAATAACTTTCTGTGAGTGTCTTGTGTAACTTGAGCCGCTGATAGCAAACACTTGCAGAAGTGTCCTTGAGCGAGACTCCAAATGTCTCCCACTCTTCCATTAGCGCTGACCATGACCTCTGACCTCTGTGTGGAGGGAGGAAGCTGAAAGGACTTTTTACTTTTACTGTAACAACCAGTCTCACACTTTCACTCATTCGTGTGTGTGTGTGTGTGTGTGTGTGTGTGTGTGTGTGTGTGTGTGTGTGCGTGTGCGTGTGCATGTGCATGTGCGTGTGCGTGTGCGTGTGTGTGTTTGTGTTTTGCAGAGCGGCAGAACCACGCCCGAGAGATGGTGAAGGAGGCCGACCTGTCACAGTGGGATGCTTTAGTCATCATGTCTGGAGATGGACTTCTGTTTGAGGTAAAGGGACACATGTTCACTATATTCATATCTGAGCACACACACACTGTTTGTCTTTACATTAGGGTAGGACACGAACAGACAACATCACACACTTCTGTCATCACTGTAAAGCAAAATGTGTCC
The DNA here is from genome assembly GCF_056507025.1 of Lutjanus erythropterus. NCBI lineage: Eukaryota > Metazoa > Chordata > Actinopteri > Lutjaniformes > Lutjanidae > Lutjanus > Lutjanus erythropterus. The sequence goes on along the minus strand of NC_139319.1, from coordinate 41,446,736 downwards.
CGCTGTTGTGTATGAAAATGAACATTCTGAAAACCTATATGCTTGTTACACACAGTGTGAAGAGAACTCATGGGATTGGGACTAAACAGCTGTGTAGCCTTAAGAAAGCCACCTTATCAGATAAATAAAATTATCTCAAGAAAAATCTCCTGCTTCTTTAACTGGCTAACATACTGTTCACTGTAAGTCTGCCTGGGAAAATGTAAGCACAGGTTTGTTTCATCTGATTTCAAGGATTATTTGACCTGGTGTTAATGTTATGTGTATCAGTGGTTAATCCCCATAACAGACTGAATACTGTACCCAGTTCAGGTCAGTGATTACAGACGACTTCTCATCTAGTCAACTAATCTGTCAAACTTCTGACTTGTACATGTTATATTTTATTTTACATTTATGTTACATAGGTAAACATAAAATGAGGGTCAGTGTGTGCCTGTTATCAGGGCTGGGTGTTTCTGCAAATCTAGGGTTCATGACCTTAAGTTTGGCTTTGTTAAATGAAAAAACAGTGTTGCTGGAAAACTTATTTGTATTCTTAAAAAGTTTAATACATGCAGCAGTACAAGAGCTGTCCCTGAGTAATTACTCTGTAACATTGTTAAGACTATGATTTTAATTAGTGCATATTCGATTAAAGGAGAAATCTGTAATGTAGTTACTATGATAAATCATACAGTGACTATGATATGTTAAGTTGAAATACTTAATTCATTGAACACCACAGCCGCAGTGTCCTCCTTTGAAATTTCTATTCCAGACTGTTTTTGTTTGCCAGTTTCATGTTAATTGCAGTTCGAATTAATGCTGAATGTTTACCAAATGAGTAAGTGCGCTTATGAGTCGTAAGAAATCATTAATAACCTTGTAGTAGAAGGAATAGGTGTTTACGACGGTTAAACTGAGCAGAATGTCAGTGGAGTTTGGCAGCAGTGAGACAGGCAGCCACTTACCTTGTCATCCAGAGTGTGTTATTTTAGAGCAGTGGGCTTTTGTTTTCAGGATCAGTAGCTTAACTTTACATTGACAGACAAGGAGGACTTGTTGCTTGTTATTGTCAGTTTACAATGTTGTGCGTCTCAAGTCTTGGGAGGGGAAATAACTCGCTTCAACCACAGATGGGATCTCATATACAGTCTTGGTTCAAACTCACTATCTGGACTGCAGTACTCATTTTGCATGCTCAATGCAGGGGCGCCGCCAGGGGGGGAAAAGTTAGGACGATTCTAAGGGCCCGGGCCTGACAGGGGGCCCTTTGAGGGCTATCAATATTATTTTAATAGTATTATCTATCTAATCTTTCAGGGGGCCCAAGATTTCTGGCGGTGCCCCTGGCTCAATGTCTACATATTCCTTTTTCAGAGTTAAGTAAAAAAGAAGAATCCGACCATCATAATTTAGCAGAGTTTATTTCTTCAGTTACAGCTAGAAAACCCTGAGGAGTTAATATGTATTTGTATCTGTCCTCCTGATCAGATCTGTCTTGTGTGTGTGTGTGTGTGTGTGTGTGTGTGTGTCAGGTGATAAATGGTCTGCTGGAGAGACCAGACTGGGAGGAGGCCATCCAGACCCCACTGGGCATCCTCCCTGGTGGATCAGGCAATGCCTTGGCTGCATCCATACATCACTACTCTGGGTGAGCCAAACCACTCTGTGACAGTTATAACACTGCAGGTTTCATGGCTGGTTTAGAAACCTCCTGAAGTACATTGAAGTACACTTAACTTTTTAAACTGCTTCTAATACTCTAATTATGTAAATCACGTATCATGACATTTATATCACAGTGAAGGTCGATCTGCTCGGCGCTGTAGATGTGATACTGGTTCTCTCAGTGCTGCACACACACACACACACACACAACTGTCTGACTTGGTGGAGAGACAATTTATTTACTGGAGAGCTTCAATAATTAATTGATTAGTCATTTGATAGTTTTAGAGCTGCAGCAATTAATTGAGTGATTGGTCATTAAATTAATCACTGATTAGTTTGATAATCAATTAATCGGATGGAGTAATTTGTTAAGAAAAAAGTTTTCTGATTTCAGCTTCTTAAATGTGAATATTTTCAGGTTTTTTTTACTGCTCTCTGACAGTAAACTGAATTTCTTTGGGTTGTAGACAGAACAAGACATTTGACGTCACCTTGGACGTATCTACATTTTTCACCATTTTGCAACATTTTATAGGCAAACAGTCAATCTTGATCAAGAGTCAAGAAAGTAATCAACTGATTAAGTGACTATGAAAATAAATGTTGCAGCCCTAGACAGACTATTAATCTGCAGCTATTTTGGTTCCACTTTTCTAAATTTGAGGATTATTATCTCCTACATGATAGTACATTTAGATATCTTTGGGTTTGGACTGTATTACTCCATCATGACTAACCGACAGCTTAGAGCTCCACAGAAACCAGTCTAACCAGTTAGGTGACACACTGATTTGAGACACTTCATTCCAGCTGCTGTGCTGTGAGTTTCATTTGCGTGCCTGCAGCAAATCTGGTTTAAATCAGATTATGCAGCGGGGAGTTTCTGCCAAACAGTGCGATTGGTCAAAGATATCAGCTCATCCCCTGTCAGACGGAGCTACCTCTGCTTTAAGAGGGAGAAACTAATGCAGCTGACAATACCAGTACTTCTGTCTGTTTTTATTCTCATGCACAATGAATAGTTGAAGCTCTGCAGACAAGGACATGCTGAATATAATGACCATAATTCCCTTGAGATACTTCACTGGGGCCTATAGTACGGGTGATGCACAGTATATTAACTGCATGTGAATGTTATAAATGCAGATCCAGACACCACTGGGTGAAAATGTTGTGATTAATAATGAAATGTAGTACTTTTTTTAGTATAGATATAATATCCTTTGTTTAACTGAGCCTCAGACAGACATAGACATGCTGCCTGGTGCTTTTCAGTGTAAAATGCACTTATGTCATCTATTAATTATTAATGATTTGCTCATTTGAGTGATTGTTTGGAGTTCATTCAAGCAGAGCAAAGAACAGAAAGGGGAAGTTGAAGGACAGAAAGAAAGGAGGAAAAAAAACAGTGAACCAATGTACAGTAATGAAATAACAAAGAAACTTCTGCTGGGTCTGAAATCACTCTTATTTTAATCATTGATTGATCTGTCCTTTATTTTCTAGATTCATCAATTATTAATTAACTGTAAAATGACAGAAAGTGGTGAAAAATGCTGATCACTGACTGTCCTCAAATGCCTTGTTATGTCGGAAACACCTCAATATTATGCTTATTCTCATGAAAGGAGTAAAGACAGCAGAAAATATTCACATTTGAAAAGCACCTTATTGACATTTTGGCCACTCCTGAATAATCATCATTTTGTGACAGAAATGACATTTGTACACAAAAAAAATGTATCCACTGTGGGTATTTTATGAGGGCATCACTTTTTCACCAGTTTAATCAGTAACTAATTACAAATACTCAAATTACTGCAGTTAAGTAGTTTTTTAGGGTACTTCTACTTTTATAAGTACATTTTGAAGTCTGTAATTTCACTTGTACTGAAGCATGCATTGTAAGATGTAATCTACTTAATTACTTTTAAGGTCATAGTTGAGTACTGAATACAATTTGCATTTATATCCAAACCTGTCATCTGCATTTCAGTAACCAATCAGGTGATCTGATCACAAACAGGCCAACGAAAACCAGGACATACGGACAGAAAACAAAACAAAATGCTGCGACAGCACATGTTTGTGAGTAAGGATGTTAAGGATGAATCATTAATCAATTAATTTCTGTTAAGAATTTAACCACTTAAAAATGTACTCATGGATAGTTAATTAATAGACATGGCAGTAATTGATTGACACTGTTTTGTCTGACGGAGCCATTTATCTAATAAGGAAAATTAAACTTAGACTTAAAATGAGAAAAAAAAAAAAAGAAAACGTGTTGTATCTTAAAAATGATTAATGACAAATCATCTGTTAGCATTTTCAACTATTGGTTCAGGAAAACACAAAATTTGCAACTCTAACCCAAGATTTTCATAAACAAGCTTGTGTGCAGCCACACTAGCAGCTCTGTGAGACTGGACTGAAGCACAGGAGGGTTTAGTGTTAAACGTCAGCACTGGAATTTACTCATGATGAGAATGCTACAGTGCAAATGTTTAAAATGTAATGTTTACTATATTCTCCACCTGAGTTTAGTGTGTTGACATGCTAACATTTGGCAAGTGGCCCTTAACATGATGTTTAGTTTGGTTTTAGTTTTAGTTTATTAGGATCCCCATTAGCTGCAGCAAATACTGCCACTATTCTTCCTACAGTCTGAGTGTACAGCAGAGACTGAGGGGGATGTTGTTGTTTTGCAAGTATTTGGTCATAAACCAGTGTAAGGATGCATATATTGGATTTTTGTTGTCTGTTATGTTAATATCTTCCAACTCATTTTGGCAGTTTGCTGAAGCCGGTTTAGATATATGCACATATTTCTTCCACATAATTGCAGAGAAAATCAAGTCTCTCCTGTAGTGGAATCAACATTTTATCCTGCCTAGAGCTGCAACTACCTAATTAATTTCATCATAGATTAATCTGGCGATCATTTTATCGATTAATTGATTATTAATCAGTTGGTGGTTTGGACCGTAAAATGTCAAAAAAAAAGGAAAATGTTGATCACTGTTGTCCAAATCCCGAGTTGACGTCCTCAGTGTCTTATTTTGTCAAAAACACAAAAATATTCAGTTTACTGTCAGACAGGAAAATTCAAGAAACAGAAAATATTCACATTTAAAAAGCTGAAATCAGACAATTTGGACCTAATCATTAAAAACTAGTTTGGGATTTATAATTTAGTAATAGATGAATAACTGATGAATTGTTGCAGCTGTAATTCTGCCTGCTCTTATCATGATGGTCCACAGGCAGATACAAAATAATATGCAGTGTTTATCAAAATGGACACATTCATTGAGCAATATTAGAAAACTACTGCTGACAGGATATTTTTCACTTTTGCATGTTTCTCTTTGTTCTTCACACGTTTATCATAATGATCATAATGACGGCTGATAAGAAGTAGTGTTGAAGGAATGTGATTCCTCGTATGACTGACGCTGAGCAGTCACTGCAAATAACAACTTTGCTCTTCCACATAGCAAACATATTTGTGCGCTTCATCATCCAGAATCAGAATCAGAATCACTTTATTTGCCAAATGTTCAGAATACACAGGAATTTGAGTTGATGATGCAGCACAGTGGGAGAAGAAGATTAAAAGGTTAAAGAGTTAAAGTTAAATACAAAACTTATGTACAAATAAAAGTATTATGTACAAGTTGAAAATAAACAGTAAAGTATGAGTAAAGAATAAGAAGTACAGAACAAGTTAAGAGAAGTAAGTATGCTCCACTCTGCTGCATGTTGTAAATGGCATTATGTGATGCTGTATCTGCAGCGTCAACAACAAACTGAAGAACAACACACAAAAATGTGTTTGAGAGAGCAGAAGAGGAAGCAGAACTTTCTTTTCACTGTGGTATCTTCACAGTCTGTGGTGCAGAAAACGTTGTGAATGTCTCTGCTCAGGCTGTATGGAGTGTAGGCAGCTGTAGTTTCATGAAGACGTTGCTTCTTGAATGGCTCGCTGTAATATTTGCGTTTTCTGTTTGTTCTGATACTCTGATGCCCTTTTTGCTCTGAAGTCACCTGATGTCACGAGGGGGACTTTAACAACCTCATGAAGCGCTCAGAGGCTCTTCTTTTTAAGCTGCTCCTGCTGTTTATAGGTCACATTAAGCTTTATCTCGCCCTTTTACTATTTTATTTATTTTGTAATCTGTCGTTTTGTATCGCTTTGTGCCTGCTGGGTCTTTGTGCTTGGTTCAACCTTTATTTAAGCCTTTGTGCTGCACTTTTTTTTCTCAGTGGGAGTCCTGACTAAATAAATGATAAATTAGTCGCAATTAAATGAAATAAATCAAAACACCTTCCACTGACGGTTCTGTCTTCAGCAGAGAGCCACGTCCATTCATCACCTCCACCACATCTGCCAATCAGCTTCTCATCAAACAATGGTCCTCCAGCCACAGCGGCGTGGACAATGGGAAGAAGTGACCAGACTTTGTATTGTTTACTCTCCTCTCCCGGGGCATCCAGAAAATCTCTCTCTCTCTCTCTCTCTCTCTCTCTCTCTCTCTCTCTGGGTGCTGCAGGCTGTCCTGCAGTGGCCCTGGCCAGAGTGTATTTGGTATTATTCCCAGCTGAATGAAGAGTTCACCGAGGCTGCGTGGATCAAACGAGCGACAGCTAGAATGTATCTGGTATTATGCAATGCAGAGAACAGGTTCGCTGAGTGAGGCTTTAATGTGTTTCTGTACACAAACAGAATGAGCACGAGCTGGAACGTCATCTGACGGTTTCTAGAGTGACATGTGTCACGGTTTGACGTGAGTGAGAGTCTCCCTCCCCTGGCGGTTTACAGACACTACATAAACAGATTCAAATACATGGACAAGAGCTTATTTAAACTCTGTAGCCAGTTTGTTAGGAAACTGAGATATGAGACTACATATGGTCTTAGATTTGATCTATCTATCATTATATTGTGATGTGGCATATGTGTTGTCTTTTTCCTGGTTTCAAAGGCTGCGTCACAGTAAAGTGATGTCATTTCCTTAACTTACTGGACTGAAATCCAATTATCTGACTTTTAGGCTTTAAAATGTCTTGAATACAATTTTGACAGGTCTTAAAGATTGAATTATCAAGCTAACAGTACTTTTATCAAGCTGGATTTAACTTCAGCCTTGCTTTGAAATGTATTTCTGGATGTTTTCACGCAGTAAATGATGCAGTAAACATTGCAGTAAAAAGCAGGTTTCATGCTGCTCGTCGTTGAGTCAGGCGGCTGTATCGGGGGGAATTTGAAAGCGCAGCTCCAACCCAGAGCACCACTGCACAGACTCTGGCTCCAAAGTGACATCATCAGCACAAGATGGAAGCACGCTTATCCGGGGTATTTTGGCTTTGGTTTTTGTAGGTGGGAGGAAGTGGAGATGCTGTGTTCATCCAAAGGTGGAATCAGCTTTCTTAACCAAAAATCTGTGAGGAAATCTGTGAGGTGAAAGAACACGTTTGTTTGGTTCAGACCTCAATAAATATCACAGCATTGTGATTTTAACTTTTTTTTTCAGTGGATATGAAAATTGTAATGCAAAACTGATCATTCCCACTAATCATATTAATTTGAAATCACTTTTTTTTTTTAAATAGACAATAATTAAAAGAAACAGAGCTGTAGAAATGCAGATGAGACTGTTTGGATAAACAGGCTGAAGAATACTTTGAGGATGATGAATATGGAGATGTTATCTGCGGGGCCACGGCCACTCAACTCCACTGAGACGTCCAGTCGGTGCTGTAATTGGCTGTGGGTGGTAACAGCAGGCAAATCTGTGTGTGTGTGTGTGTGTGTGAGAGAGAGAGAGAGAGAGAGAGAGAGAGAGAGAGAGAGAGAGAGAGGGGTGTTGTTGTGACCTTCCACCCCTGTCTCCACTCTCCCAGATGGGGTTGTCTTTGTTGTCTGACTGGCCTGTCATGTCTGAAGGGCCATAAGCTGATTCTGTCCCACCTCCAAGATTTGTCCTCAAGCCTCCTGTTTTATTGAATGCCCCCCCGGACCCCCCCATACTCCCCCACCCTCACACCACTCCCTTCACAGCTCCTCATCTCCCTCTTATCTCTCTTCTGCTGTTTTAAAATGCACAATAAGGTCACAGTTAGCCCAGTATTGTATAACACTCCTCCCCAAAACACACACAGGCCTCGACCCACTTCCCAACCCAGAAATATTAAGTGCACCTTCCTGCTTTTATTTTGATGTCTGCATCTTATTTTTGAAGACAGATTCTGTAAAGGTCTGCTGAAGGACTGAAATGATAGAAAAAGCTACATGCTGTGAGAATTTGCCACTTGTTTATGGGTCAAAATATGTTATTTAAAGACATGGTCTGGGGTGATGGGAAGTTGTGATGGACATTTTTCATTATTTTCTGACATTTTCATTATCTGAAAGATAAATCAATAATGAAAATAATCATGAGTCGGAGCCCAGGACTGGTGTCCAGTCTGGATCGGGTGCATCTCTGCCCACTAAATGGTCATGATGACCTCTCACCATTTAATTACAGATGCTGCGGAGGCTGTAAACACAACGTGTCACACACTCAAGTGCATTTGGTTGGAAATATTGACTAAAAGCACCCTGAAGTGGAAGCAGCTCTGTGGTGACTGTTGCAGCAGAAAAAAAAAATCATGTTCATTAGGGATCTTCATACTTGCCAACTTTGAAGCCTCAAAAATAATTTTTGATACTAAAACATTTGAGAGTCTCTTATATTCTGGTGACTGGTGAATGAAAGTAGCTGGAATAAATAATAAGTACACTGCAAAAGTATTTTTATATAAAAAGAACTTCTAGTTTTACTTTAAATTCTCAGTGAAGAATACAGAACCTGCGTAAATACGAATATTAGTAATAATCTTAAAACATGCTTGCATCTTTCTCTTGAAACTAAGAAACAGGGATTCTTCTGGTTTGGTGGAGCTGTATTGATCCCAGGTGGACTGTTCTAGGTGTACAGGGCTTATACCAGCTGCACAGTGTCAGAAACAGTTTGTGAAAATGTGTCTGACAATGAGAGGAATACAGGAGAATTGTGATCCTGGGAGTTAACAGGGAGAGGGCGATGAAAAACAGGCGTCTCCTGGGAAAATCGTGAGGTTTGGCAAGTATGGGTTGATACTCAACCCGTTTTTATTAATCAATTAACCAGTTGTTTCATCATTTTTTCCAGCTGGTATTTAATTGGATCTGTGCTGTCTGACTTTTTTTTTTATCAATGCATCTCATCAACTCATCTGGTCCCTAAAGAATAACCTTTTTATTTATATTTTATTTAACAGAGGAGTCTTTTGAAATACACTCAAAGAGATACCTGCCTGACATGTGAAGCAGGATAAAGTAATTAGCACACAAATGATACAGACGCACACATTTACAGCATTTGCACAACCTGCATATATAACCTGGACAGATCAATTCTGTAGGATCAATACATCGATTCTCACAAGCTACTCATTTGTTACTGATTCCTTTAAAAACTACTGATAATAACATTACATACATACAGGACATGGTTGTATGACATTTAAGCCAATAAACAGCCTTAAAACATGTTTATTTAACTGGCCTGTGTCACATGACTGTGGAAACCTATGAGAACGGTGGCTGACAGTCACACACTTCTGCATCAAACTTTTGAGAGAGGACAGGAAAAAGAAGTGTAGTGTGTTATGGTGCAACTTTTTTACTTGTAGATAAAAAATACAGCAAGATGCACTATTTGTGACCAGAAAGTTGCATGTAGCAGCAACATGAGGGACATCTCGCACCCTGAACGTTACAAGAAAGTTGAACAAAAACAATATTCCTGTAGAAAAGCAGAAGAATCGGAAAGATCTTCATTGTCATTATACTCAGGTACAATGCAATTATGAATGGCTTCTCTCCATGTATTCAGAAAATATAGACATATGAAAATATGAAACTATAAAAATAAATAGAAGCAGAAACAGACAAACACCAGTAATAGCAGCTTTAAAATAGATTCTTCACATTTTGCACAATCTGCACAATGTAATTTTATACACTTATTAACATAAATATTTTTATTCAGTTGTACTCATATTTGCTTTTGTACATTTTTTTAATCAGTGAGTGGTATGTGTCATGTCATTATTTTTGAAAGAATGATATACCCATTGAAAAAATACCTGTATCAGTAAAATTGTGACAAAAAGTATTGGTATCATATCGGATTAAAAAGTTTGGTCTGACCCATCCCGAACCTGAAGGTCTTGAAATAGAGAACCATAAGAATTGTTAAAAGAAAATGATGGCATTTTAAACAACTTTCACATGTAATTCATATGAGCACAACTCCCAATTACTGCAGTTCAGACATCACTTGAAGGCAGCATCAGCTGATCTCTGTAATTAAAGTCCAGCTCTGCCTGTTTAACTCTGGTCTGTCCTCCTCCTCTGTTCCTGCAGAGCGTCTCCGGTGTCCAGTGAGGAGCTCCTGGTCAGCTGTGGTTTCCTGCTCTGTAAAGGACTTGTCTCCCGTATGGACCTGGTCTCCATCCACCTGTCCTCTAGCCCTCGTCTCTTCTCCTTCCTCTCGCTGGCTTGGGGATTCGTGGCCGATGTGGACATAGAGAGCGAGAAGTACCGCCACGTGGGAGCCGCCCGCTTCACCGTGGGCACGCTGGTGAGGCTGGCTTCTCTCCGCGTCTACAAGGGCAAGCTGGCGTACCTGCCCGCCACCGAGGACTACAACAAGGAGGCGGGTTGGAGAAATAACATGACGCTGCGCTACAACAGCCAGGTGTCCTCCCTCGGTCCGGCCTCTGTGCTGTGCCGACCGTCCAGAGACTCTCCCTGCGAGAACACCTTCCACAACTCCTGCCACTCCAACAACTCGCTCAAAGTGAGGAGGGCGGAGAGCACGCCTTCTCGAAGCGCCAACAAATCCCTCACCGGCCCGCCTGACTCCCTGCTGCATCCTCTGGACCAGCCTCTGCCCAGCGACTGGGTGGTGGTGCAGGAGGAAGACTTTGTCCTCATGCTGGCCATGTACCAGTCCCACCTGGCCGAGGACCTGATGGCAGCGCCAGGCGCCGCCTCGGATGATGGCGTCATCCATCTCTTCTACGTCAGAGCGGGAATATCCCGCACTGCGCTGCTGAAGCTCTTCCTAGCGATGGAGAAAGGTGCACATCTGTCTACTAACTGTCAACATCTGGTGTACACTAAGGTGCGGGCGCTCAGGCTGGAGCCGTATTCACCCAAAGGGATAATAACAGTAGATGGAGAGGTGGTGGAATATGGACCAGTGCAGGCGGAGGTACACAGAGGCCTGGCCAGATTAATCACTGGATGAACTGAAACAACATCTCCAACAGATCTCATCTCTGCTGTTAACGGCCCAATAAATAGATTTTTTTTTTCGGAAATATGCAGGTACAGGAGCAGCGTGATGGATGTAAGACTCAGTCACTGTTATCTGCAACATTAGCCTCTCAACGGTACACAGAAACCCCGTGATTCAGTGGAGAGTAATGTGATGTAGGCAGGGTATGATGCAAAACAAGTGCCATGTGTGCAGACCCAAAGTGTTCAATATGAAAAAAACAGTAAGACATAATGAAATTAATAAAAATATCACAGAAATAAATACAGACATTAATACATAATGTAACCATGAAATTGTAAAACAACCAAAAATTTGGCTTATTATTATGAAATGTTACTTAATCACACTCATCTATGGTAGGTTGGTGTTTTTTTATTTCAAGCTGTACTTTTTGCAACCAGGGCGTGCACAGCACCAATGAGAGCTCGTCCATTCAGCAGGAAATAAGGAGGCCAAAGTACAACTAAACAGTCACTAAAACAGAAAACATTTTAGGTGGGAAATAGATCCTGTAGTGACATAATATTGATCTGTATTTAATCAACACTACCTAGTTTGACGATGTGATTGGAGTTTGTGAGCCCTCTGGTTTAAGCTGGACAAACTCACTGAGAATGACCTGTCAGTCACACAGCAGTCCCGCCCTAATGCATACCTGTTTTATCTTCTAGTTTACTCTAAATGGGACCATCATTTATTGAATTAATATAATGCTGTGTTGAAAAAGACTCAAATATAAACCAGAAATTCATTAGGAAACTGTTTATTTTGGTCATAAATCAAGTGAGAAGTAGGCTCATTTTTTTAAAATAAACTTATAGATGATATATTTTTGCAGCCAGTAGAGTCGCCCCCTGCTGGCCATTAGATAGAATGCTAATTCAAGGTACTTCTGCACTTTCCACTGTTGTTGTAAGTGTTAACTTTGGTAAGAGCTGGCCCAATTCTCTAAATCCTATGGAAAGGTGCTTCATTGCTTCCTTTCTTATCTCAGTTAGCACTGAGTACACTGGACCAACGTTTAATGAAAGGATAGATAGAAGAGGCCATCCCACAATTCCTTGCAGCAGCAACATTTAAAGGGAAACACCATTCAGCCATTCAAGAAAAAAACGTGAAAATCCAAGCCATCATGGGAACATTGAGGTTTCACCATGATAGACTTATGAATTCACCTTCACATCTTTCCTTGACCTCATGACATTTTTCATCAAAGTCAAGGTACAGCGTTTAGGAAAAGATGTAGGATGTATTTTTTTTGGATTATTCAACTGCAGCCAATGACCTTCTAACAACCCCGCTGAAGTCCTGAAATGAGACATGTTTTTGTGCTTAACTTCGCTGAACAAAATGAAAAAAATGTCATTTTTCAGACTTCAAGGACTCTGCACTAAAATGGGTATTGGAAAAAAAAATCATTGTTAAATAAAAACAGGCTTTTGAAATATAAAAAAAGAATCTGCTGGAAAAAAGTAAAAATGAGCTGAAGCAGGATACAATTTCACAAAAATGAGCTGAGGTTTAAAATATGTATTGGATTATTTCACAATTTCATGCCTTATTCATTTAAAACTAAACACTTTGGGTCTCCACCGCCATGACTGAGCATCAACTTACAGACAAAACTGAAACACACACACACACACACACACACACACACACACACACACACACACACACACACACACATTATTCAGCCTCCAGTGTCTCATCTTGTTTGTGGCTGTGTGAAGAGGATTTCCTCCTCTGTGCTGAAGCTGACACATCAACCTGAGTTACAGCTTCTTATGTAACAGAACGTCGTGGATTTACGCCTTCACGACTCCTCTGTCAGAGACTGTGTGTGTGTTTGTGTGTGTGTGTGTGTGTGTGTGTGTGATGCAGTAAATGTGAGGTAGCGTGGGTGTCATGGTGGTTTTAACAGAGGTCAGCCGGCTTTTCAACTGTTTATTGAACACAGAGAGCCTCGAACACTCAATTAAGGCCAAAAGTATCTGACTTGAATTGTTGATGGGTCAGTGGGTGGAGTCAGTAGGTGGAGTCAGTGGGTGGAGTCAGTGGGTGGAGGAGTGATGAGTGATGTGATGGCAGCTTCACTTTGTGCTCCTGTAGAAGCCAAATGAACCCCAAGAATGCACACAGCACAGGACCTCAGTAACTATAAAAATTAATATTTACTTTGACAGTTATTTTCTCATATCTACAGCTGGTTGCCTTAAAGAGACACTCGCTCCATTCTGGTTTCCTGAACTTTACCTGAGAACAGATTCATATCCGTCAAACCAACTCTTCTAGCTCCTGTTTCCAATGATAAGATTTTATTCTGATAAAAAGAGAAAGCTTTAATAGAGAAGTAGTCATATTTAAGTCTCAAGGTGCTTCAAAAATAAATGTAAACAGTCTGTGCTGATTGTGTTAAAGGACAGACCTATTTAAAGGTTCCCTGTGGAGTTTTAGACCTTTAATAACTATATAGAGCTGAAAAACAGCTCATGGAGTGTTGTGCCAGTCTGTATTAAAGGTAAGTTAAGCTGCCAGCAGAGGTGGAATCAGAGTCTAATTGACGTCTGTGAAAAATGGTGGAACCAGCAGGACAGAATGCTGATTCTGAAACGCCGACATGCTGTCTAAAATCACACACTGGGGCTGTGTAGAAAAGCAAAGCCGTCATAACGACAAACCCTCTTTACTGCAGCAGTGTTCAAAAAGGGCTGGAGCAGGGCTGGGACACTACACTTACCTCCTCCTTTCATGATATTTGGGTGCCAGTTCCATATGTCTTGCTATTCTTAAGTAAAATATTAATATTGCAATTTATTGGGATTTTTCTTAGCTTTTTTTAAACACAAGAACATGTGAAAAAGTTCAATCACAAACTTCTAGAGACTAACACCCCTACATATTAATGGGGTGGAGCAGAGTGCAGTGCATCTCTTGCGCGAGGGCGCACTATTCCACTGATCAACAGGTGGCGGTAACACACCAATTATGCTGCAGTATGTCAGCAAAGGCAGAGGGTGAGAAAAACTCCACAGGGCCCCTTTAAAATGCTTAAGGTAAAGGAGAAGTTCACACAAATTACAAAAAAAAAATTGCACAAATCTCTGACATAGATCTTTTTTGACCCAGCACTTACAATTGCATTATTAAAAAAAATAGCAATAACAGCAAAAATGTTTGTGGAATAGATTTCTAATGATATTTCCATCATTCATGCAGTCTTGGAGTTCATTTGTAGTTCCATCACTACTGTTGCCATTTTGAATATATATTATATATATATAATATATATCATATCATAAACAAAATACCATTGAGCACCTTATCAAAGTGGCAGTCTCAGTATCATGACACTAAAAACCTGCTCGGATGAAATCCAACCTATCCACATGGCTGAATAACACCAGATAAAAGTGAAAGAGAAAGTATTTTTCTTTGTGATTTGGGTGAAATCAGTCTTAAATCCACCTTTTTATTGCATTGTGCATTATCACCTGGTTCATCTAACATTTTGGTGCTGTGACTGTACTGTCAGTGAGTTCAGATAACTGAAGTAGAAACAGAGTAGACAGGAAAGTGGTGCTTCAGAAAAGCAAATTACAGCTGCTGCGAACGTGCAGACTGACGCTCTCAGTGTAGACGTGTTGGGTGGCTCCTGCAGCTCTGCTCCTGGTCGGGTGATTAATGTGTTTTAGTGCCTCCACGGCTGCATCCTCCACCCTCGCACACCTCTCTTCTTCTCTTCTTCCTCTTTCTCATCCGCTTTCATCCATCCATCCGCTGCTTTAAGTACTGCAGTGCTCTGCAGAGCAGTCCCAGACCTGTGTGTTTGTGTGCGTCTGAAAAGCAGCTGGGGCCACAAACACACACACACACACACACACACACACACACACACACAGGCTGTCCTTATGGGAGATTTATTAATAACCATCACCTAGGTGTCCTTATCATTGAGCTTTAAGTCATGTAGAGGGAATGATGACTGAGGTTTCAGGCCTGTACAGGCAAGAAAGTAAAATTTTAAATGTGTTTTTAATTATGAATCAAGCAAATCTCCTCATCTGTGTTACACAAATCTGATTTGTACTAAAAGAGTCAAAGGGAAATGAACTCTGATGCCTTAAACGAGGGTTTGGGGGAGGGTGAAGCTGGTTGAAACAGCATGTTGGCGAGTCAGGGGAAGAGGAGGAGGAGGAGATATTGACTTGTTAAATGCTGCATGAGAGAGGCAGCGTTGTGTTCCTGATAGGACGTCCTCCTTCTTCCTCCCCACTGCAAGGAGTCATTTGGGAGCATTAGCAAACTGTCCTGACACACAGAGAGAGAGAAAGATGTGTTTCATTTCACCTCAAGGCTAGCACACACACACACACACACACACACACACACACACACAGATACATACACACAGTAAGTGTAAAATTAGCAACAAGAGTGAAAGAGGACGGCTGACAGTGACATCCGCTCAGCATAATCAGACCACTTCTTGGTGGTAATGTTGTAAAAGTAACATCTGACCGCTGCATGTTATTTTAAATATGAACCAGAAGAAGAAGACGGGTCAAATTCTGAAGCCTCGATTTGCCTGCAGGGCTACGAGAGTTTCATGTTTTACATTTTATGTCTACATTTCACAACATAGAGACCAAAATTAATTTCTTCCAAAAGATATTCTAGTAACACTTTATATCAAGATGTCTGTAAAAAACATTAGTTAGTATAAAGCCCTTATAAGATGTTTATTAACATTGTGTTAATAAGACTATATGTGTTTATAATAGCACAATAAACATGTTTCTTGTTAGATTATAAGACACATATAAACACTTAAAAAAAAACTTGTTTACAGTTTATAGACTGCTTGAGAATGTTAAGTACTTATAAATGTGTTATAATTTAACAAGAAACTTTAATATACTCTTATAACACTTATAAAGTCTTATTAACACTTTAATGTTAATAAGCATCTTATTATCTATGAACCAATGCTTATTACACACACCTTAAAATAAAGTGTTATAGATTTATGTTCTAGATTTTCTTTTATACATGTTTTTGCACAATGCAAGTTTGTTGCCAATACCATTTTGAGGCCTTCATGAGACGCTGAGGTCGATTTTCTGTCGTTTAGTTTCTCATTTAATTGGTTTAAATTCTGTTTACTCATGAACGACTCAGCTGCTGAGCGACAAGCACATTAAGATGGAAACAGTACTTGAAGACGAGCTTGATCCACTTTTGCTTTTAGTGGAAAATGTGGTCTGTAGCACCAAAACCTGATTTAATGACTGTTAACAGAGGACATACTGCACATCCAACACTACGGTTCCCCTTTTTTGGCTCATGGGTCCTTAAAATAAAGCAGCCACAGATTTGTCCTGCTGAGGTTGTTCCACCTGAAACATTTTGGGGGCCTTAACATGTGAAAAGATCCCGTAAAGATGAAAAACATTTGGAATTCAAAGTGCTACTGATCCAGACCACCTTCATATTCACTCGCTTTTTTTTTCTATGCAAAGTCAGACTTGCTGTGAGGGATGCGGTGGTCCTTTTACTGTTAGATGTGCCTTGATTGTGCTGCCTCCTGCTGGTGTGAACACAGTGGTGCGTTCACGAGCTGCTGGCTGAATCTGAAAATCAACTCATTTGTCTTTTTTTCCTCCATCATCTTTTGAAACAAACAAATGGACAAACTGTAGTAAGAAGAAAGCATCTGTCTTTATATTCGGTTTGTCTCCAGAGTGTAATGTGACACAGTGCTCTTTTGTGAACATTTAGACTTCTAGAAACTGTTAATGACGCCGTGGTGCCACCTTGCATTTCTTTCCATCACGGTGAAGAAACTGGAGCTTCAGCATGAATCCAGTTTCTGTCTGTGATTGAAAACCTAAACAAGTTCAATCAGACTGATGAAGGACCTGATGGACATTCTTCTGTCTGCAGGCTGAAGACAGATGAAAGAAACTTTGTCTCACTGTTTAATTACGTCTTTACCTGCTGCTTCTTTACTGTTGTCGTCTTGTGTGTTTAAATGTTTATTATGGTGAAGGGAAAACTGTTATTTTTTTTCTTGCACACTGAAGATTGAATGATTGAGTCTTTATTCACAGAGATATCTATTTTTCCATTAGACAAATGTCTGTAATTTTTTCTATTATCAAAAATCAAACATTCTGCTGGAGTGTTTTGGATTGAAAAATAAATATGATGACAAAGAACCTGTCTGGTGACGTGTTGCTTTGTGATTTCTGGCTCCAAACACAAGAGCAGTTATAATCATGCTCACTGAATTCAAAGGTATTGTTTTTCACTGTGGGGAGGAGGTTCTCTTCTGTCATGTTGCAAGAGCAAAGTCAAAATATTTGAATATTTTCAAGTACAGAAAGGTAGTTGTGTGCAAAATTCCTGTCTTATTTAGGCCAGGAACAGGATGACAGATTCAGTGGACTGAGAGAAGACAATAAACTTCCTGAAGCTTTAGTCAAGAATTAATTTTCCTTCACAGAATCTATTATCCTGTATGTGGCCTAAATAGCAGAGACGAGATGCACACAGTTACCTTCTGTATAAACTCAAAGAAAAAATTATCAAGCATAATCATGTTTGGCTCATTAAACCGTGACAGACATGAATGAATTCACCCTCCCACCCAGCAGGACCTCCATCACCTCCACCCACCAACCCCTCTGAGAATCCTGCTGCTTTACTTTAAAGGGTAATTCTGGCATTTTCAAAACTCAGCTTCTGCCTCAATCAGATCGTGTGTTTGCGTTGTTGTGTGACTTAAACGTGTTAGTTTGGATCTGAACTAACTGCTTAAAACACCCAAGTCACATAATAACAAACTAAATGATCAAGAGATACTAAAAATAACAACCTGAGCCTGTCAGTGACAAAACAAGCACTTTTAGTGGGCATATTTTCGTTGCAGTCATTGACTTACTGGACCAAATCCTGGACCTTTTGTCCCCATTAGTCATTTAGATCAGTCATTCCCAAAGGCTGGGTCGTGACCCACAAGTGGGTCACAGCGGACATTTTATTTGGGTCACCAAATAAATAAAAGACAGGAAGAAACTCTGGAAATTTAAGATTTATATCAACAGTACATGTTTTATAAAGCATTTAAAAAGTTTTTATTGTATAAGTAATGAAAAAATGAGTCTGTTGAGTGCTCTTATTTTATCTCATTTACGAAATGTCCTATATTGCTTTCCTGATTAAAATTAAATCAATTAAAATAAAAAGTAGATGGCCTGTTAAATCAGTCCAAATGCATTTAAATGTGTACAGTACATGTTTTCAATAACAAATGTCAGGATAATATAAGATGATGTGGAAATCATCAGCAGTAAAAATGGTCAGGAACGCTGAATTACACACAAATTAAGTGGGCTGCAACAGTTTGTCATTATTAAAGTTTGGGAAACACTGACACATGTTAAAAAAAAGGGCCTAGGTTTAAAAAATACCAGAAATCTACTATTTATAATGGTATACTAGAATCAGAACTCTCATGTGCTGCTGTTGATTCAAAAGTGAACCTGAGCTTCAGTATTTTGTTGACGCTGTCCAACCCGTCACAGCAGAAACAGACTCTCTTCTATAAAACACTGCAGCATGTTAAAACATTACAGGAAACCACAGCAGGTCATCTGTAATGCAGCTTAGATTTTCTTAAAGCACAACTGTTCTGCAGTCTAACAGTGAAACAAGTTATTCTGATGAAGTGTTAATGTGGTGTTATACTGCACTGTATGTACTGTACCACTGCATCATGACAGAAAACAAGTAAATGTCAGATCAGACTCTTTGGGCGGATACTTAATATTAAATGATATTATATAAAAGTGTACTAACAATGACCAGAGGTCATCTATGAGCTTAATGTCAGACATAGTTTGTTTTCTATCAGGCTCCATCTTTAAATGACTGATAACAAAAGACTCACGTTAAAGGATCAGACTGCTGGGATTCTGTATTTAACAAATCTCATGAAAAGACCAAAACCAACACCATTTATTGTTAGTTTACTTCCCTCACCTGTTTAAGACTAATTGTTTAGGGTAACACTTTATTTTATTTTACAAAACCTGTCACCATCTTTTTGAATGTTCAAGTTAAGTTAAAGAAGTTAATTACATCTTTTTTAAAATGCAAAAATGGTATTATTTTAAATGCCTTTATAGCAAATAATCATGGTCTTCAATATGTCATAGCAGGAGGCCTGGTGTGCTGCAGTGGCTGCAGAATTAAGAGCATAAAAGCCCCCAAAATATCCTAAATAAAATACCATAGCAGGCTTAATTATCAAACTAAAAGAAACACTTTATAGACGACACTATACTGTCATATGTGGTTGGTTTTGACAGTGGCTGTCATGAGAGCATTATGAATGTTTTTCTTAATGTCAACTACAGACATACATTTTGAGCTTTTCATAAAAATTTTATTACTGTCAAATTATTTTACAACAGTGTCATGAATGGTTCCCTGTTCCTCAACTACAGTGGTAAAATTTGGACTTCCTGTCATGTTACTGTCACACACACTCCTTCAGATAAAGTGTTACCATCTTTAACAAAAGCTCACAAATATGTAGCTTCAGCTTTAAATAAAAGACTCAGTAGTTTCCTGAAAACAGCTGCTAGATTTTGGCCAATGTTACTCAAACAGGAGGAAGCAGTGCATTTGTTGGGGACTATTTTCAGCAGCGGATTAATATACAGTTGGCGCTTTAATGCATATTACAGCAGCAGGCCCATGCATGTGGGACAGACTTGAAATAAAGTCCAGTGTGTTCATCATGACGAAGAAACATGTCAACCAGTACAACAGTGTGGCTCAGTAATATGTCTTTAAAGGGACAGTTCAGCCCAAATAAAAAAACAAACAAACATATTTTTCCCCTGGCCTGTAGTGCTCTTTATCCAACTTTTCATTAGAGAGAAAGTTGCTCACACATGAAATTGCTCATAAAAGGTGTGTGGATTATCTTGAGCAGTGGTGCCCAACCCTGGTCCTCAGGGTCCACTGTCCTGCATGTTTTAGATGTTTCCCTGCTCCAACACACCTGATTCAAATGATCAGGTTGTTATCAGGCTTCTGCAGAGGCTTGATGACGAGCTGATCATGTGAATCACCACTGATCTTGACTAACTGGGTCATGATTTCTGGAAAGAGACAGTGCTGTTCAATTTTTCAAAATGGATTTTATTTTTTTTTTTTGGAGGTCCATTATACTGGAGAGAAGGCAGACATCTCTATGGCTGATAGCTCAAAAACTCTTAACTCACACTAAAACTATGTAGATGGATAAATAACACCACAGGCCTGAGGAAGGATATGCATTTTTGATTTTGGGGATTTCATACAACAATGGAACTACTTGTTAAATCATTGTTGGTTTTGGCCTTTTCATTTGATTTAGTTACTAAAAACAGAAAAACACCAGACTGATCCTTTAACATCCTCCTGAGGAAAAGCTGCTAACGGGGATCCAAATAAACAAAGGCCACAATGTAACTATGGTACTGCTTGCAAAGTTTAATACATCACTATACAGTTGTCTTAACGCAACAAAAGTAAACCATTAAAAAATGAAATCAGAGGTACAATAACACACTCAGCATTTTGTACATATATGCCCCAAGCATCCACGTGACTTGTTAGAACTCAGGTTTGTGTTAAATATATATACTGTGTATTTATATATTTCAATATAGTCATGACGTCTGTACAGAGGGAATCAGGCTACAAATCATAACTTTATTAGTTCTTTTTTTAATATATCAATAACAGGCCACTGTGGAAATGTAGACATCGTACAGTCAAGTCTTGTGTGTAGCCCATTCAAAAGGCTTAAAGCAACATGTTACATGCTTTGGCTGTAAAACAAACTTCTCGCAGTAATAATAATAATAATAATAATAATAATAATGGTTTAAATCTGAATAATATACACACATACACAGAAAATTGTACATAGCATCGTGTGCTTGATATCCTGCCAGATTTTTTTTGCTTCCAGATCTAGCGAGATAGCTTCACATTTTCTGTTTCTGCGACCGCTGACAAAAGAGGAAGGTGGAGCGATAATGTCACCTCTCAACTCTCGGTGAGAATTTTCCCAAAAAAAACTCTGCAACCAAGGCCAGTACTTCTTAGACCGACCATTTCAAACGCCTCCAAGAGTCGAGGAGGTGACATTTTACAAACAGCAGCATGTGGAGGAAAAAAAAAAAAAGAGAAAAGAGAGACAAGAAAGCAAACGTGGCTACATGCTACAGCTACAGCAGCCAGTGAAGAAGACGACACATCCTCGTCCGTAGCGGTAAAGGCAGCGAAATAACAATGAAGAAGTAAAAACCAGGAAGAGGACAAAATGTCATGGGTGCCTGATTGCCACATCTGGAACAGGAATGCCAGTTTTTTTTAAGAGTCATGGGGGGAAAAATGGAAGACAAAGCAAAGCAAAATACCCTCATTCAGGACCTCGATTTTTTAATTAAGTCTCTTTAAAACGCAGCAACTCTTGGCTCATGGTTTTTATCCTCTCCCATCACTCAGTTTCACAATGGCACAGTGTGCTCTCTCATTCAGAAACACTCTTCAGCATCAAGCTTCTTTTATTCAAGTAAAATACCAGACAGCCAAGGCTCTCTTTGTTTATTTCACAGGCTGTAGCAAAGCACTGACCTGTGTTATAATCATAATAATCATTATTATTACAATGAGATTCATAATATTGAGACAAAAAGAAAGATGTTGGAGGTGAGATGTAAACAAAGACTGCTCTGATTTCCCCAGGAAGCACGATTGGACCCAAACGGTGAGTTTGACTTTCATTCACAGTTACAATCTGCAGCAAAGCAAAGAGTTTCGTGGTAATTTGGTAAATAAAACCTTTATTTCTTGTCATCCAGATTGAATGTAGGGCCGTGTGGAGGAAAAAAAAAAGAGGATGATTTGTGTAATTTTCTCTCGTCGGTGGGGTCAGCAGTCGCCTTCGTGGGACAAAAGACGCTCGGGTCGGCATGAAAACATGGAATGAACAGAAAATAATAAGAAGCTAAGGAATCATAATATCAACAAACCTTCAGCATCACACTTACTGTAATATTCTGATGGTATTAAACTCTGCACGTGCAATTTTGGAGAGAAATCAGAATACAGCGCTGGCCTGAACCGATAAAGGGGGAAACTGATCAGAGATCTGCACTATATTAAAGGAGGAGAACACTGGAACAGGGTGTTAGTGGTTTTTAGAGTGTGTGTGTGTGTGTGTGTGTGTGTGTGTGTGTGTCCTGGCCTGTGTGGGTTAATGTCTAAAGCGTGACACAAGCAGCTCTGTACACAATGAGTCTGAGATCATTAAGAACAATTCAAGTAAGGCAACATGTTGACATGAGATGACGGAATGGATGCTGTATGTTTTTTTTATTTATTTATTTATATTTAAATTGTGTCATTTGCAGTGATGTGACTTCACCTCCGTCATGGAAAAAGTGGAGCACTGTGGGTAAAGCTCCACTCTGAAACCTACAGTTCAGCCTCTGTGAGTAAAACGACCTCGAACGCGTCAAAACACCAAAGCACGAGTTTGATTTTGGTGGTGGAAAAACTCCGATAAATTCTACAGAAAGTGAATGAACTTTTGTGTGTGGAGGCGGCGGCTGTGTTGAGCTGCGACACCTTCACATACAGCCACCTGACCTTCGTCCCGCCGCGCGGCTCCAGCAGTCTGACCTCCGGAGGTGATTCGTATGTAAACTTTGTCACTCGATGTTCGCTGCGTGGTTCAGTGCGAGTGATTGGCGAAGGAAAGTACCAGCACGTGTAGTGGAAGAAGTGGCAAAGCTGTCGTGGTTGGCAGTTTTACTGACATTCAGTATGTGAATATTTGTGTGTTTGTGGACAGAATTTGGCAGAAAGCGTACAACCAGTGATTTCTAGTTCAAAAGAATCCTCCTGGTCGGCGTGTTTACGCGGCGTCGCCCCTCCCAGACCAGATTGTCCGTTCGTTAGTTGTAGTGCAGGATGGTACAGCGATTATATCAGTAGTGCTACAGTTAGCCGCAGGAGAGCTGGGCTTTGCAGTTTTTCCAGCCATCTTTGACCTCGTCCTAAAATGCAGCGACGATCTCGAGTCTGCTTTACGTTTTTCAGGCTGATTGAGACGGCAGAGTGGTTATCCAGCTGATCCCCATGGATGAGGAGGGTGGAAGAGGGTTCATGGCACCGATTTTTCATTTCATTCAGTCCTTTCTGCATCCGTGTCCTGCTGAGGTCGAAAGAGGAACTTTGACCGCTCCGTGTGTTTACCTGCGTCCATGACCGGATGAGATGGGGGAAGCTCCCGTTGGGTTTGTGTAACTGCACCTTTCTTTACTCATCACACTCATCTGCAGAGACACTGAGGGAGAACAGAAACATTATGAAGTCGCATCCAAAACCAGAACCTGCTCACTCTCCTGATCAAAGGTGACGTTCTCCTGCAGGCGCGGTTTGATTGAGGGGGATTATGGGGGAAAAAAGGCAGAACAATGTGGAGTTTGGGGCAGCAGGAGCAGTACAGACTAAGACATGGAGGTAAAGGACAAACTGTGGGCAGTGCTGGGGGCACAGTGCAGCTCTGGACAAGGGTACAGCAGATTGAAAATCGTCCCCCCAGACAACATGAATGATCCTCCTCTGCAGCTCGAGGCAGATGAGAAGGTAGAAGAGAAGGAGGAAGAGAGCAGGGAACAGTGCAGAGGTGTGTTGGGGAACGGTGAGGAGGCACTTACTTGTCCTCTGTGTGCTCAGTGATGCCAGCGGCGGCCAGCGCGGCTCGGTACTGCAGCAGCACACCTCGAACGCTCTTCACGAAGCCCTTGGAGAGCGGGAAGAGTGGGAAGCCAATGTCCGGGTAGCCGCTGCCCTCTGGGAGGAAGCTCCGGTAGCTCTTTCTCCGTTTCTTTGGTCGCACTACCGGCTGGCTTCCCGTGGAGCCCACCGCTCCTCCGCCGACCGCGGCCGAACTTGATTCTGACGTCCCGCCGCGGACTACGGAGGCCTGGCCACCCAGAGAGGCGCTCCCCTGGGTGCTGTCGCAGTCTGAGTTGTGGCTCAGCTCCTGCTGAGAGGCCGCTGTTGTGGAGGGACTCAGCCCTGAATCCTCCAGCTCCTCCTCCATAATACTGCTCACTCCCGCGACGCCCTCCTCCCCGGGCTTACTGGGGCTGCTGTGGGCCACCGCCACGGGGCCCGATCCCAGCGGCAGCTGCTCGTCCAGGGGCTCCACGGACGAGGGCCGGTCTTTTGAGTGATGAGCCCTGGAGGACATGTGAGCCGCCTGCCCCCTCTCGGCGGCGTCGTTCAGCTCCAGCCACACGTCCAGACGGTGGACGAGCCGCCAGCCGTTGGAGGCAAAGTGCTCCTGGATCTCCTGCTTGAAGACCTCCACGGGATTCTGCAGGAGCTGCGTCATGGACTGCACCATCTTGATCAAGGCCATCTCATTGTAGCAGCGGCTGTTCTCGTAGCCCTCCTGTAGGCCTCGGTCGCTGTCGAAGCCGGCCTCGTTGTAGTAAGGCTCATTGACGAGGATAAGGCCTGCAGGAAGACGTGAGTTTGAAGACATTATAAGACGGCTTTTCAAAGCAAAATGTTACTCTTAAAACTACTAGGAGGAGTTTTAACTGGTTATAGAACAGCCTCAGCTTAATGCTGGTGCCTCTATATGACTTATATAAGTTAATGAGACCATGAGCATATTTCTGTATATTTACATACGTATGACAATTTAGCTCAAGACTTTTTAGTCCTCAGTCACCACTATGCTGATGACACCAACATTTACATCATTAATTACACACAAATCACACTCCAGCCACCGTAAGCTGAGCTCTTCTGGATGTACAGAGTGTTCTTTAGTTGTAACAGGTGTAAAGTGTGACGCTGTATCTCAGTGTTACCGTCTCCGGTCTGCTATGTCCAGGTTTGAGCTTTTTCAGAGTGCTGCAAGTAAATTATATCTGCTCTCTTTAGTTTCTGATTTTTTGAAAAATTTGGTTTGTT
The DNA here is from genome assembly GCF_056507025.1 of Lutjanus erythropterus. Classification (NCBI taxonomy): domain Eukaryota; kingdom Metazoa; phylum Chordata; class Actinopteri; order Lutjaniformes; family Lutjanidae; genus Lutjanus; species Lutjanus erythropterus. The sequence continues at coordinate 41,421,636 of NC_139319.1, read as the reverse complement.
GACTGGCTTCTCTGCTGCACTTTTATTTCCTTTGTTGTATGTGCGGCACTTATTACTAGAGGTGTAAATCACCAATCACCTTCCAAGTTTAATAACAATACCAATATTATCCAATACTTTGGATGATGATGAATGAATGATATTTTGCTGAAGGTTTGCTGATATCACAAAGTCTGCTACAATGTAATTTTGATTCAATTCAGGGGTCTGCAATTGATGTGTGTGTGTTAAATGGACATATGTCAACTTACAAAAAGACAATTAATTATGATTCTACAATTTTATGACGTTTGTGACACAGCCATGGCATGGGACTTTCAAAATAAAAGTGTATCTTAAAGATGCTGATATAGATCAATATTTTCTTTTTGCATTGCATATTGGAGCATTAGACATCTAATTAGTATATTGATCCAGACTGATGTATCATTACACCCCTACTTATCACAACAGTAACTGCACTAAAACTATTTTAGTCTATCATTATTTTGTCCATCTGTATTTTATTTCATTTGATGAAAACTTTATCACTTTGTTTTTGTTGTCTTAAATGCTTTTCTTCGCAAAAACTGAGACTGGGAGAACTGTTGTAAAACCAGTCAGATGAACAAACAGCACCAGCAGGTCCAGGGTGGTATTTGACTGTGAGGTGGAGGACAATTTGACCAAAATCTAATGAGGAGATGACACTCTGCACACTGCACTTCAATGAACACTGCATTGTACACTTTGAATACACAAATTACGAAGCATCAAGTGGGAGCCAGTTAGATCCTGATTTGATTCAATAAAATAAGTGAATTTCAATCTGGAGTCAATTTGTCTGACAGGACGGACTGCAGATGTGTTCATGCAGGTGGTGTAACGTCTGTGTGAGGCAGATACAGAGAGCTGAATGACTGTGCGACATTACTCTTGGAGCCCTTCTGAGCAAATGAACACATGAATAAAACATTTTTGTGCTGCAGAGAAGAGAGGGGAAAGCGTGTGTGTGTGTGTGTGTGTGTGTGTGTGTGTGTGTGTGTGTGTGTGCGCACTAACCTTGTATGGAGATAAGGACTTGCAGTAGGCTGGACTTGCTGGTCCATCTCTCGGTGCCCTGTGAATCACATCACCACAAAAGATAAAAAAATCATCTCTAATTCTTGAGAAAAGCACAGAGAAGCCAGAGTTTTACAACTGATTCACTCTGTATGCTCTGTCCTGTAGATGGCGCAGTGTCTGTCACTGCAATAGTGTCTGTAACGTAGTGCAATTTTATCTTCGAAGTCCACTTAAAGTGTCACGTATCTGCTGACATGTTAATGAAGTGATGTTACTTCAGCTGCAGGTGTGGTGCGAAGCTTTTACAGACATGATGTCCTGCATCTAATGATTATGTTATTTATCCATTAATGTTGTATTTCAAACTAGTTTTGTTATTTTTAGCCTAGAAAATGACCAAAGATTCTGAAAAATCACAATTCTCAAGAGTCGAAGTCTTCAAATGTCAGCAGCTGCACATGTAGAGCAGCGACCAGCAGATCCTTCAAACTTCGCTACTTTTCTCCTTTAATCTGTTGTTCTTTGGCTTTATTACTGAAACATACTACAAAAATACTCTTGTAGGAATTGAAAAATGAAGATTTGAGGTTTGAATTAAAGAGCAGCTGAGCTTGAGACAATCAAAAATGCAGTCTGCATCTTTCAGATATGCAGTCGGATCAGCTGGATGCACCACCACGGGTGACGGCCTCAGGTGGAGGGGAGGAGAGCGGATTAGAGCCATGATACAGCTGGGACCTGAGGCTGCCCCTGGATCATGTCCACCCACGCCTCCGAGCTGAGAAGACGCAACACACACAACTCCAGCAGGACGAGGGGAGGAGGACTCTGTGTTCTTACATCAATGATGCTTCATGCTGATGAACAATGCTCGCCAGATGTTAAACTTTTAATGTGAAGATGTCGACCATATTATCATCAGCATCTTGTTTCTGCACTGGATGTATATTTTGTTTAAGATTTTCAACCTATTCCATTCTGAATTTAATTATCATCTGTTTTGTTTGTGTGTATGATGAAAGAACTACAACTCTTAGTTTGTTGTACAACTGTGTTGTATATTGATAATACAGCCTAAAACCCAAAAAAATTCTGTTAACAATGATAGAAAGCAGAGACTGTCAGATCTTGATTAGTTTTTGGTGCAGCACCCTCCTATTGTGCTACATTCAGTAAACACAAAATTGTTTTCATGACGTAACACAGATTCAGTGTGGACAGAGTGTGTCTGATGGTTTGTGATGTGACGCCATCTTCAGTTCAGACATGGTGTTATTTATTTATTATATAACAAAAACAAGAACGATGAAATCTGCAAAACTGACAAAACTTAACCTTTCCAGTTCCATTTATGTTTCTGGACAAATGAGATCATAATTCTTAATTAAATCTAGTTCAACAAAGCAGACGCAAGTCAACATTTGCTCCTTAAAATACTGAACTGTCACACAGAAACTCCATAAGACACTGTACCTGTTCATACATAAACCTGTAAAACTCACCTTTCCGATCCAGGTGCCCAGCAGACTGACGCACACCTTGCCGTTGTCGTACAGGTTGGGATTGAGGCGGCCGCTGCACTGCGACAGGTAGCGAAACAGAGGTGGCACAGCTGGGTAGATGTTTGGCAGCTGGATGTCGAACAGGAACAGACCGTCCTCGTAGGGCGTACGAGTCGGCCCTTTGATCAGAGCGGAGAACAGGTCCTGTGTCGAAGAACGCAGAGAACTTAAAGACGTGTTTTTGATGTATGCAGTCGGTGTAGTTTAAAGGAGACTGCAGGAGAATCTGATGAGAGAATAAAGCTGTACATCATCATCAGGACTGGTTTCCATCTTCACCCTCCATCTAAAGCTTGTTACTGATGAGTTTTGAAATATTAATACTCCCTTTCCCATGAACCCATGCTGCTTTTTTTACACACAGAATGCTACTACTTCTCTTTGTTGCCGCTCCCTGCTGCTGCTGTTGTTTTGAAACTCAAGAAAAATACTCAGAATTGCCAAAATATAGGCTCAGAAAAAAATAAATAAGGTTCTGAGCTTGTGAAAGGATGTTCTGTGGTTGTGTACCACCTTTATCTGTGAAAAACTGAAAAATGTTGGGCCCTGCTTTTACAACCACAAGCAGGTTGTAAATATGTGTGTGTGTGTATTTCTGTGAGTTTCTGTTAAGTCTGTTACGTCGACTCAGAATCACCTCTACAAATATCTTGCAGTTTCTGTAAAATTTTGATTAACTGTTCAGCTGTAATGTTTGTTTACAGGTTCAAAAAGGGTGATTTAAAATTTAATATTTTAAATGATTTCATTTCTCAAGCTCCAAATCTTACTGACCTGTATTTCAGACCACGGATATTCACCCTTTGTACAGTGATCATGCAGTGAATTCTGACCAGACTAAGACTGTAGTTGTGTGTAGTTGATTGTGACCTCTGGTTCCTTGTTTTGTTCAGATGTACAGAGGTGATGATTGTGGGTTTTATGGTGAGATTAAGGAGGAAACCCACCATGCGATCCTCAAATGTTTTGACCATGATGCCGTCGGGCAGTGATGTTGCCAGCAGAGCCATTTCCTTCCTCACTGTGCTGAAGAACTTCTTTGCCTCAGCCGGCTGAAACTCCATCTTCTTAAACGAGTGTGTGTCTGAAAGAAAAAAAAAAGAGAGAGAAAGAGAGACAGAGAGAGAGAGAGGACGGAGGGATGGAGATTAAATAGCTACACAGAAAGTTTACAAATACAACTTGGCTTGTGTGGGCAGGGAATTCATCAAGCTAAAGGATGTGTGTGTGAGTGTGTGTGTGAGTGTGACAGACAAGTGTGATTACAGAATGGAAATGGGAGGCAGCTACTGTCACTCACAGTAATGGAGAAATATGAGTGAAAACTATCTACACAATATAAGACATGCAGCAGTTTAACAGCAGACAGGTCGACTCTGACATAAACACCACTGAGATTTGAAGCTCCATGTGTGTATTTGATTCTCAGCGATGTGCTCACACTTTACTACAAACTGGAGCCACACAATGAATCCAGTATTAATGTCAATTAGATTTTTGCTTCCCACAATTAAATGAACACGACAGACTGAGATAATGACATTTAAAATTTGTTTTTCCGCTCACAGAAACTCTGTTGCATATAAAATCAAGTGCTTTCTAAACTAACAGACAGACCCCTGCAGCTGCAGCCTGTAAAAAAAGACTTCCTGGATGTTGCGGCTGCACCAGAGAGCAGACGGGCTAAATGAAAATCAAATGTCTGGAGCAGAAAGCAAAGAGTGAATCCATCAAAACGGATCATCATCTGTTGTTTGAAAGTTTTTCAGATGCAGGACGAGTCATGTTAAAGGGATAGTTCTGACTGAAGTTCAGAACAAAACACTGCTGGAGTTTCACAGGAAAACGGTGCTGCAGAATTAAGTGACTGGTGACCAGTTTTCAAATGTAAAAAACTACTAATTTATTTAATCACCTGAAAAAACACTATAAAGTGCAGTATGATGAATGTCTGAAGAACAGGCGATCCTGGATAATAAATATGGCTTTTCTGTTAGGTAAAACATTTACATTTAACACTCAATCAAGGAATAATCTGCATTTCAACATTTCAGTTTCTAATTGCACTGGTGTTGTAAATGTAAATTCATCATTCTTTCAATTTTGTGCTATGTGTATCATTTGGTTGTATTAATTAAACAACTTTAAAATAATAACATAATAATAATAACAATGCCGCTAACTTTACCTCACTGAATTCCATTTATTTGTAGGAGCTGCACTGTGAAAAAGGACCATCTGATTCTGATGCACAGATTTGTACATCAGCAGAAATGCAGCACAACACTGAAGTTAAAGCACTGCTCTGTTTACTTAAATCTGAAAGTGAAATGTAAAATCTTTTGTCACTAAAATCAATGAATAATCATGATCTGAGTATTGATCAAAATAATCTGGATGATCATTTTGTCCATTAATGTGCAGCCCTGCTATAAGTCTGTTTGATATCAGCTGCTGCAACACAACACAGATCATCTGGTTTCCTGAGAGCAGCTGGATGTCTGTACAGTTCAGACATATCTGGTTTGTTTGATTGTGTTTTTCATTCATCAAATTAAAGTTGAGACTGTCAAAGACTTTTAGGAGGGATGAGACAACGACAGGTTAAAATTAATCCAGATGAGACTGATGAAGGGAAGGTTCAAAGAACTGATGAGCGAAGGGAGAGAAAGAGAAAGAGGAAAAGAAGGAAATAAAGAAGGAAATAAAGAAGGAAACTGTTCATAATGTGCCTCTGTTCCTCACCTGGTGCCCACTCCAGCACAGAGAACACCTCTCCTTTGGCACTGGTGAAGGTGACGCCAGGTTTGCCACCGCTCTGTTGGCACAGTACTGGTGTGTCACTGAGGAACTCACTGGGCCACTCTTGTCCTCCCACCGGTGTCTGTGGCTCCTGCTGTGGCTTCTCCTCTCCAGCTCTCTCTGCCTGAACCGTGACACACCAGCAGCTTAGACACCACTGAGACTGAAAATGTCCAAATGTTGCACCTGTTCACCACATCATCCATTTGGACGGCACAAAGACGTTGCAGACACCTACCTCTGTCCCTGCTCCACCACTGCCCCCTGCCTCCACCACAGCCTCCATCTTCTCCTCCTCCACGATGGCCACGTTGTCCAGCGTCTTCCTCAGGTTCTCCTGCAGCTTCTTGATGTCGTCCAGGAAGCGTTTCTCCTTGGTCGGCTTCTCGGGGGCCGTGGGCGTCACCGAAGTGGCCACGTGAGTGGTGGAAGCGGGCTCGGCAGAGGTCGGGGAGGTTGGAGAACCTCCGGTCCAGAGCTGCTCCACTGTCATGTTCTTCAGGCTCTCCAGGATCTTCAAGGCCTCTTTTAACTCCCTGAAGCCCCGCGAGGCGCCGTCTTTACTGGGCTTCTCTGCTCCATTGACGGCTCCTGGAGTGGTTCCTAAGAAGGCAGAGTTCATAAGTGTGTAAGTATAGATAGTAGGGCAGACTTGGCTGTCCTAAATGTATATTTAACAATCACTTTTGTTGTTTTTTTACAGTGCAGTGTGCCACGCTAAATGTCATGATCCTTTCCATAAAGTTGTCAGACACTAACAAGAACAATCTGAGCCAGCTGGTGACAAAAACAAGCACAAACAACAAGTGTCACCTTCTCTGTTCTCTGGACGAGGTGCAAGACAAGAGCATCACGCTGCTCTGTTTCACTCTTCTCTGCTTCAGTCACAGTTAGTTTGGTGGTTTGTGGTGATTTAGAGAGTCAGTTTGTAAAGTTTACAGCCTGTCATGCTCCTGCACCGCTCTGTGTGCAATGATGCAGATAAAACAAGTCAGCTGACAGCTCATGTGGTCCAGAGGATATTTTTTAATAAGTGCACCAGCTAAAATAAAGATATATTTATGATTCTCTTTCATCCCTCACTGAAATGTTCTCCCTCTGCATGTTTGTAGATTCTGATTTATCCTGTAACTGTGATGCACACTGACTGACAAGAAAAATCCTAGTAATAAAAGTTATTTACTGTTTTGCATCACATTCAGAATCACTTTAAATCATTCAGTGTTTTTGGTTCTGAGGACTGAGAGGAACTGTCCACTGGGGATCCTGGGTTCCAACAAGAACTACATACCTTTGAGAGCTTGTCTTCTGTTTACACTTACACTGTCAATATGAATCCTGAACAGATTGTATATCACGACATAGCCTAAAAATATTGAGATATTATTTAAAAGCCATATCAGAAAGCCCTAATACAAGACTCAGAAGTGTATCGATTAACTATATATCATTTTAGATTTTGTATATCTTTATATCATGATATGGAATAAGTCTTTTTTCAAGCTGTAGTCGAGCAAAGTGATGTCATTTTCTGAACTTCACAGACTGTTCTATTATTTTTATTCATTGAATTCAGTCATTATATCTACATTACTGATGATTATTTATCAAAACTCTCATTGTGTTAATTCGGGATGTTACTGATTAATAATCACTAAGTGATTAATCACTGTTAAAAGTTTTACTGATTAAATATGTATTAATCACTAATTAACCAATAGTCTAGAAGTGGCAGTAATTGAGCCTAATTTGAAATTTCAATGCACAAAATGTGCAACCATAGTGTTAATATTTAGTGTAAACACCAACAGTCACCCTGTTGTAATGTTGATATCATTACATCATCGTATTTGGTCAAAAATACTGCCATATCTTATTTTGTCCATATTTCCCGGCAACAATACAACCAACTTATTTTATCACCTGGATCACTTACACTCTTTACACAATATGTCACAACCTATATGATCAATCATTATTGATATCTACTGATATAAAACTTATCTTTCAGCTCTCTCACCCAGGTTATTTTGGTCCTCTGGAACAAACTGACTGACCTGAGATCTGTGATGATCTTCCAGTTTTCTGTGTGTGATCTTCTCATATTTCTGTGTTTTCTGTGATATCTGCGTGTGTCTGTGGGGTTTTTCAATGTCTTTGTGTTCTTTTCTTCTTTTGGAGCTGTTGCATTTTCTTATTTTTCTCCATAAAATGTTCTTTCAGTTTAGAGCAGGGATATTCAATTACAAATTCAATCGGGACAGATTGTAAAACCAAGAAATTTAGCTGGGCCAGACATTTTCAGTGGTTGATAAGCCACAAATTTTAAACCAACACAAATTAATGTAATGAAAAACAAACAATACTTATTCATTGTTTCCCTTTTCAATTTGGTCACATCTGATACGAGCACATCAAAAAGTGCACTAAAAACAAAAGAGCTGTAACTTAACAGAACCCGAGGAAGCAGCAATTCAATTTTTTCTCACTTTTGAAAAAAAAAAAACATATTGGTCACATCTGACCCTGGCACATCTAAAAGTGCAGGGCTACAATTCATCATTTATCACCTCATCCATGACGGCCAACATGCAGTCTTTCACAGTTTGTGAGTCTGTGAATGGCCTTTTTTTCTTGCCAGGATCCAGAACAGACAGAGGGAAGCTGCTGCAGCTCTCTGTTGGGCTGTGCATGAACGCATCATCGTAGTACAGCTCCGGTTGTAAGATACAATCACACTCTGCACTTTTGCAGTCCTCTCCTGTGATCCATCAGGAAAGTTTCTCTGGAAACTTTGGTGTTTCTCAATGTGGTGCTTCTGAAGATTGTGATCTTTAAACACTGCAATGGACTTGCAAATTAAACACATTGGTGTGGCGCTTGGATTTGGCAGCAGAATAAAATATAAAGTATCTGTCAGTCCAGGCAGAGTTACACCGACAGTTTTCATTCTCAATTTTGCGTTTCAGGGCTAAGAAAGAATTGTTTTTAGAGGTTGTATTACAGGACTACTACTACTACTGTTACCACTAGTACACACACATTTTCACAACAACGTTGAGTGCTGCGAGGCTACGCAGAGTGTTGCATTCATGATCTGAACTACTGCAGGAATTTCTGTAGAAATTTCTGTCTGTGGGCTCGCAGAACACGCTTTTCTCAGTTTTTCTCAGCTTTTCTGGTTGGGCCACGGCCTGGGCCACTCAGGGACTGATTCTGGGCCGCACGTGGCCCACGGGCCGCCACCTGAATGGGCCTGGTTTAGAGAATCAATTGAGAATCATTTGTGTTATATAAATACATTCCCTTGCCTAAAGATACAGACTTCTTTGTAACATTTTGTAACAGTTTTAAGTAGGACAAAAAGTTATGATCCTTTTGTCCTACAGAGGACAAACTATCACGAGTGGCACCACATGATCTGTGGAGTCGACTTGTCCCTCGAAACAAACAATAATATCAATCTTACAGATCTAAGCTCCCCACCTCCTCCAGAAGCAGGACTGGCCACAGCCACAGACGCCTCTCCCTCCTCTCCAGGGACCCCTTTGGTGGGGCTGGTGACCCCGGCTTTGCCGCCCTCTTGAGGGGGGATGATGAATGTGGAGGAGCCGGTGGGCGTTGGGGTCGGGGTTGCCGTGTCGGTGGCGTCTGCATTGTTGACGTGGCTGTCGTCCTCAGTGGTGAGACCGTTGTCCGTCTCCCAGCTGTCGCTCTCGTCCTCCCACTCCTCAGTGGACAGGACGCTGCTCGTCTCCTCCACAGAGTCGTAGTCGGTCTCCTCGATCTCAGACTCCACGTTGTAGAGGTGCTGCGTGTGTGTGATTATCAGAAAAGAGACGTCTCACCCACCAATCTCAGAAATAACAGTTAACCTCAGCAAAGAGAACCACCTACCTGTGGCAGGACGATGGTCATGGAGTTATCCGCCCACACCACCTCCACTTTGCTGCTCACGTCCACCCTGGACACCTGGCCCACCGACGTCTGAGGGAAGGAGGATGCACAGAAGCAACCATTATCAACAACCAGCTACATGAAAGACACAATATGAAAGTAAGACTGAAAGGGTTAAAGAGGCTTTAAGAACACTAAGCCTCATGCAAGGACATTTTCTTGCTATTATCTTACATTTTTCGGGCAAACATGCCATGTCAGATTCAGCAAATGCTCGAGAAAACTGTGCAAGCAATCTGCTTGTGCATATCTGAGTGTGTATGCATGAGACTTGTAAATTAGCACAACTAACCCCGATAATATATATTCTAAAGCTACCCTTCCTGCCACATGTCAGAAAGTGTTCTTTCATGAAAATGGCATCAAAATGAAGAGGAAGACCTTTATGAGTTTGGAGATTGAAGTCCTGGTTTCAAAGATCAATAAAGGAAAGCTAATGATTTTAACAGCGTCAGCAGTGGAATTAACGGACCTGCTAAAGCCAAGAAATGGGAAAATTAGTGCTGTTAATTAATTCCCTGAGGGTTGGACTGCCACTGAAATAAAGAAGAAATGTCTCAATATGAAAGTGGCTTCAAAGACGTCTTGCCACAGCAAAGTGATCCATAACTGCAAGGGGGAGGAGGGGAAGTCTCCGTCACAGAGGTGGAGAATAGAAGAGGTGACGTTCACTGTCAGGAGCTGTAACAGAGGATGTTCCCCTGAGCAGGAGGAAACACCTGACAGCAGGGAATCATCTACTTACACTTTGATGATAGGCTTTATGTGTAAATGTGCAATTATATTATAATTTGAAATGCAGTCAAACAGGATAATGTTGACATGATTATGAAGTGTCATTTATTTTTCAAGCTCAAAATGTCCTCAAACTAATGAAACACACAATCATTAGTGGAAAACTTCACTTGATAACAGCAGACTAACAAACTACTTCAAAATGCAAAATATGCAGTAAATTCTGATCTAGTTAACAGAAGATTTTACTGCAAAAAGAAACTAGTTTGAACATCAGACTGCTCACAACAAGGTGTGTGGATTATCTTGAGCCACTGGATCATGATTTCTGGAGAAAAACCCTTGTTTTCAATTTTTTCAAATGTGTTTTTTTGGTGCTTTGAACACCACAGGCTGAGTGTCATCTAGTCTCATTATAAAAGGCAGACATCTCTGTTATTGATATCAACAAACTCACACCAAAACTATCTGGATGTATAGACAGCACTACAGGCAAGGTGAAAAATATGTATTTTGGATTTTGAGGTGAACTGTCCCTTTAAGAATGAATCTTAAGTGGTTCTTGCCTTCGGCCCATTTTGTGTTGTAAACTTCTGACTTTTAAAAATACCTTTATTAAACAAACCGAGCAGAGTGCATGAACAGAATAAGAAAACCAAACAAAAACAGACTCATAATGACCGTAACACAACGTTTCACAAATCAAAAAGAAAGCAATGATTCCTCCCAACAGAGCACAGGAGCTATTCCACTGTCCAGACCGCTCTGAAAGCAGCAGACAGTGTTATACATGGTGTGATAGAGAGCATGTTCACCCCTCAGACGAGCTGCAAACAGTCCCTTCATAACCTCAACACCATCTGTACATCCTGCACCTCCAGCCTCATTTTTCCTGGAGGTCCAGAGGGCGAGCAAACGTCGAGGGCATAACGTTTTAGAGTTTAATTAAAAGATAAATAAAACAAGGCTGCAATGTAACAGACATTCAGCCGGAGTGAATGAGACGAGTGACGAGAAGAAGACAACACTGTGAGTCAGTGAGAGGAGGCGGGGTCATGTGGGCTCTGCAGACGTGTGTCAGTGAGTATTGAAAGCATGTAAAATATTCTGTCAATATTTACTGATAAATCAATACGCTGAACATATTACTAATTTACTTAAATTACAGTTTTCAATTACACACAAACATTTACCTACGATTGATGGAGATTCTGCAACACTATTCTCCTGTGACGCAAGGGTCAGCAGCTAATGACTGAATAACTGTCATTTTTGGGTGAACTATCCCTTTAAGATACTTTTTCTAATCTCTTAAGATCACATAGTTCATTTTCTGCTCAATTTGTTCATTACATACCAACTCTACATTTCAAAAATGCCAAAACGCTTCATGTTAATTGACTGCATATTCTGTAAAAACAACATGAATTGTGTTAATCAGGGCTGAACAATATTAAAGAAAAACCTAATTGCAATTATTTTAACAACACTGCAAATGCTATATGATTTGCGATATCAGAGGAAATGATCATTTTTACATCATTATTCTCATTTTCACTGAAAAGCACATTAAAATAATTATGGTGTGTTATTTTATGCACTAAACAAAGATGTTTTGTGAAGTCTAGAGAATGATGTGTTGGCCAGGACGCCTCCGCAGCAACACAATATTTCATTTAAAATGGTATTTTGACACATATTTTGCCTTCAACAAATATTGTGCATCTTGTGATTTGAAAATTGCAGCAGACCATACTGGGATTTTGAGAAAATTTAGGCTCAATTGCTCAGTTTAATGATGTGATCCACAACGGACAAACATTGTAATAATTATGTTTAGACTTTTGAAAATGTAACTACAGATTGGACAAAAGGATGTTAGTGAATTATACCATAAAATAAAAAATATTATATCACCAGATCATAATATCAATGTAGCGAGTTTAGCCACTGCAAACATAAAATTCAAAAGTCTAGTAAAGGTTGTAAATCTCTGACACCTTTGTGATTTTGATAAATATAAATAAAAATAAAAATAAACTATGACACTTGTGGACACGGGGAGCAATACGCTGCATTTGATTTTCTTTAAGCCTTATCAGTGGAGCTGACACATGGAACAGTTTTTAGTTGCTTTAAAAAGCCATGAGGGCATTAAAATGAGAGTAGTTTATCTCTGCAGGGACATAAATGTGCTTTACCAGTTGGATTATGAAATAGTTTCTAAGGCGAAGTTGACATTTTGTCCTGAGGGTGGTGCAGGAGAGAGGGTTTATTTTAGGGCGGCATGACTGAGTCTCCAGTCTGTTTGCTGATAATCTAGATATCTGTGTGCAGAGAAAAATATTATACACTCAGATAACATTTAAATAAACCGAAAATGTATGCAGTGCTGCAGAGCTGCAACTAACCATTATTTTCATAGCTGATTAATCTGTCAGTCACTTTCACGATGGATCCAATTAGTTGTTTGATCTAAAAAAGGTCAGAAAATGGTGAAAAATGTCAATGAGTGTTTTCCAAATCCCAAGATGATGTCCTCAAATGTCTTGTTTTGTCCACAACTCAAAGATATTCAGTTTACTGTCAGAGAGAAGTAAAGAAACCTCTACAGTGCTGCACTAAATCCTCCCTTCATGCAGACTATAATGTTCAGTGTTTGTTGTAACTGTTAAGGAGGTGTTGATTTACCTGTGTGATCATGTTGGAGGCTGTGGTTTGCAGTGCTGCTGTTATTTTGAGAGGTGTTTCTTATGTTTTGCCCACCTTGTGTATGTCAGTGAGAGCAGACTAAATATAGGAGCAGCTTCGGTGGAGCGCACGAGAAAGAGAGAAACAGGTGAAAGAAAAAGGTTTTTAACTGTTCGCACCTCGTTCTCGCAGTCGTTCTGCCCGTTCTCTGAGTTCCATATTCTGATGACGATGTCGGTGGTGCGGAAGTGGAAATCTGGGTGATCTGCAATGTCGTACACGCTGACATCCTCCTCCAAACCAATGACCTGGATTAAAGCAAGGAAGAACAGTAGGCCCATTTATTTCTACTAGAGAGCTGAAGAAACATACACAAGAGCCTGGTATCACAGAGGGATGCACGATTATATCAGGGCTGATAAATTATCAGCTGATATTGGCTATCACAGCTAAAGATCAGCTGTGATAATATCTGATCTGACAGATTATGTCAAAGCATTTAATTTTCATTAAAGCCAAGAAAAGTCAAAATATGTTCACCAGGTTTTTAATGAACTAAAAAACTAAGTGAACTTTTGAAGAGTCAGAAGTGTTGTTTGTTTTTGTTGTCACAGTGATGTCAGTCAGATTTGGAATATTATAGTTAGTTATAGTATATATCAGCCAATACCAATAACAGTTATCTATTATTGGTATTGGTTGAAAAAATCCATATTGTCCATATCTAGTATCACATTGCAAGACCATCTGCTAACAGTGTATGAAAAAAGGTTTTTAAAGTGAACAAAAACTGAACTAAAAACTGCAATGTGGTGTGAAAAAACATTTTAGTTGACTAAAAATAAATATAAGAAAAAAACTAAAACTTCCCACAATATTGTGCACTTACAAAACTAACTGTAGTAAAGTAAAATGTTAAAAAAAAAATGCAGGAGATATGTTCAGTTTTAGTCGTTGTTAATTTGGTCAAATCTGTCAACACAACAAGCACGAGGAGGCATCAGTGAATATGTCTTACCCCTGACAAAAACCGTGCGTGCGTGCGTGCGTGCGTGCGTGCGTGCGTGCGTGCGTGCGTGCGTGCGTGTGCGTGCGTGCGTGTGTGTGTGTGTGTGTGTGCGTGTGTGTGTGTGTGTGTGTGTGTCAAACACTGTCATCTTGTTTCCCTGACTGACCTCCACATCGTCACTGCTGGAGTTGAGTTTGATCCACTTGACGACACACGTTCTGCCCTTGTGATCACCAGACTGGATCACACCGTACACTCCGGGGTCCTGAAGGGCTTGAGCTGAGAGAACACACACACACACACACACACACACACACACAGTTTAGAGTGCAAAACACAGTACACAAAATACAAAACTCTAAAGGCAAACATCTACAATAAAAAATGTATTTGTCTGGAAGAAAATGGAATCTAGTTGTGTGTAACATCAGAGCCTTAAAGCACATCTCTGGATGTTCAGTCTGTTTCGTCTCATACACACTAACTTGGCACAGTTTTAGCAAATGACCCAGATACTGTGGGTGCTGTGTGGCAGAGTGGTCTATATAAAAAATCTCAGTCCACAGGGACAGAAATCTGACACACACTGCGTCTTCACTGGTCTGAAACAAAGTCAACTAGAACAAAGTGAAAAAAACAAAACAAAACAAAACAACTAAATTCATCATCAAGACAAATATTTAATTTGATTTCCCTCACGTCGTTTGTCTACAACGAAGTCCCCGGGACAAAACTCGTGGCTGTCCAGGTGCTGGATGGGGATGAGGTCGTTTGATCGGATCCCCTTCTCCACCCGCCCGTCCTTCCACATCACGTCAGCTGTCGTCTTTGTGGACACAACTTCCACTGCAACCCTGTACACACACACGCACACACACACACACACACACACACACACACACACACACACACACACACACACACACACACACACACACACACACACACACACACACACACACACACACACACACACGGGTTAGACTCACATATGGCTACAACAAACAGCTTTGCTCAGTGTGATTTGTGTTGTTCTGGTATGAAGAAGGTTTCATAGATGGTTTAGAGACTCAAAACTTAAAAACTCTGAAAACTGAATTTTATTACATAGAGAAACATTTCTCTCTTGTGGTTTTCTACATTTCCCTCTTCACAAAAAAAGCTACAGTACAAGAATATATTTCTGCTGCAGTTTTGTCAAGGGCTGGGAAATTCATCAATGTTATACTGATATTGCCATATGATTCTAGATACAGTGATATGGATATGAATGAACAGCTTAAATGTGAATATTTTCTACTTTCTTTACTTCTTTATGACAGTAAATTGAATATCTTTGGGTTGTGGACAAAACACAACATTTGAGAACATTATTTTGGTCTCCGGGAAACACTGATCAATATTTTCTGATATTTTATGGACCAAACAACTAGAGAAAATGATCAACAATAGAAAAAACCCTACCGTCTAGTAGTTATTTTTTAACTAATTAGTGCTGTACTAAAGTATTAAAGTGAGCATGATTATTTGGGGCATAATTTAGAAGTAAAGTCAGAACTAAGGCAAATGATCTTTGAAGTCAACAATCAAAGACTGAGTTGGCGTGAGACTCTTGGCGTTGTAGCACCACAGAAAACTGGATCAATACTGAACTATCAGATCAATAAATTAGGTCTCTACTGGATTAGTTGGTTGTGAAATGGTTGCTTTACCATCAGTGAGCAGAATTCTGTGACATTTCATGATTTATCTACCCAAGGGGCATTTAACTACTGTTACTCAGCGTTATGTTGTAACTTACTGGAATCTTCTTGTTGCAGCTGCTTGTATTTTAGTAATGCAAAGATCAGAACTTAGTTATAGTTTACATCAGGGCTGCATGATTTGGTAAAACAGTAATTTTGCAATTATTTTGATTGAAATTGTGACACGCAATACAATTAGTGAAAATGATCAGTTTTGCATTAAAATTTTAACATTCACTGAGAAAAAAAACCTATTAAAATCACGTCTTCAAGTCTGAAACAAACAAACATGTTTTCTTTCATCTGGAGAACAACATTTGTTTTCTCACACATTTTTCCTTTTTCAAAAAAAAGCTATTTGGTTCTGGTTCTACACTTTGGATATTGCACTTGGCCATATTGCGATTTCATAGCGATTAACTGTACAACAGCTGGGGCAACAGGCTGCGGGATTTTACCACCCCATCCCTGATAACATCTGATAAAACCAAAAAAGCCACAAAATCACAGATTCATTATGAGACAGGAGGAGAAGCCCACCAATTTTACACATCAATATCTGCATGTAGGAGTTGGGGTGTACTACTGCATGTGACAAAAGCCACATAAAGCCTTATATCGCTGAGTGAAATCTGATAAATTACCTCAAGTGACATCACTTTGAACTGTTTCTCATCTCTGCTTGAGGCTAGGAGCTGGAGGCTACATTAGCCGCTATTAGCATGACACAACTGCAGCATTTGGGCTGCACTGTGGGCAAAACAGGCACCATGTTCTGACAGGGAAAAAGAAGGTGTCGAACAAAAGAGACGATATCTCTTGTCCTCCTGCATGGATTTTTAAAAGGAGTCTCACCAGGTTGTAGGAATTCAATGCTGAATTAGTGGAGTACTGTAGTCCTTAATTGCTCTGTCATTTAAGTGTACAAATCATTTTACTTACTCTCAGATTGATCCCTCTTTAATTATTCAACACAAAAAATAAGAAAATAAAGGAATGCAATTGTTTGTTTATGTGGGCACACACACACACATGCACTGGCCATTTGCAGGTGACTGGTACGCTGGGAACAAGACTAATATAATATGAATTCTAGTAAAGTGACACATTCAGGTTGAGGACAGTATCCTCTGTGTACTATGCAGCCAGAAATTGCTAATTGGCAAAAACAGACTGTAAAAATAAAACTCAAACATCTCATAACTGAACACGAAAGACTGAATCTAAACAAATTGGTGCCACAGTGTCACACTTGAAGGCTTTTGTTTTGAAATACATGTGAAATGGCAAAGAACAGAGAATCTGCAGCGTTGTGGTTGTGTGTGTCTGATTAAGTACAAAAAAAAAAAAAACAGCAAGAGAGAGTGTGTGAGCTGTGTTTTGTAAGCTGAGGAGGAGTGTGACAGTGTGCCGTTGAGGAAATGACACCATCGGTAGTCAAAGACGTTCTGTGTGTCGAGCTCCGGTGTCACCGGCAGACAGATCGAGACATGAGCCCTTTGACAAACAACAAAGACGACGGAGAGACACACAGAAACAGTGTTGTCAGTTTTTTCCAGCGTTAGCAGCTGTTGGTCCCTTTTACAGTCGGTAACAGATGATGTCATCGGTCGCACATCCCGATACAGTTGTGGTGGGAAACTAAATGTGCAGGAAGCGTCGCCACCAGACCCATCAGTCTTATAGATTTGTTAAATGTCAGAACACTTTAGTCGGTCCAAAGACTGTAAAAAACCAGGCAGTGGATCGATCAGTGGTCAACACAGGGGTCTGATGAGTCACTACATCTACACAAAAGATGACCAGTAGATGGACAGACATGCTGCTTGTAAGAAATAAAGAGGACATGCAGATATGTGAAGTAACTAAGTACAAATACTTTGTTACTATACTAAATTTTTCAGGTAGCTGTACTTGACATGAGTATGTCTTTTTCTGACAACTTTTTACTTTTACTTCCTATAACACAAACATCTGTCCTCCTTTAACAAGACACAATGTCAAAAGATGTAACAAGACGAAAAACAACAGATGTATAACAAGTTATAACAAACAAACAAACGAAAACTATGTAACGACGTAAGACAAAAACAATTTGAATGTGTAACAAGACAGAACAAGGTATAACAAGACAAAAATTATGTTTAAAAAAAGACAAAAACAACGTAAAAAGATGTACAAAGATGAAAACTATTTAAAAAGACTAAAATGACCAAAACAGCAGCATAGAAGACCTAACAAGATGGAAAAAAACATAAATGTGTAATGAGACAAGGCATAACAAGAGGAAAATTATGTAAAAAACAGAGGACAAAAACAATGTTATAGATGAAAGACGGAAATTATGTAAAAGATGTAACAAGACAAAAAGAATGTAACAAGAAGAAAATGACAGAATACATAAAAGATGAAAACAACATTAAGACAAAAACAATTCAATACATAACGAGACAAAAACATTGAAACAAGACAAAAACATGATAAAAAACAGGTCAAAGTTGTAACAAGATGAAACAGACAGAAGGACACTCGACCACAGAGAAATGCTGAGGTTCAGTTCACTTTGCAAACAAACAGCTGGTAGAAATGACGGCTTTTTACTTTTATACTACAACATTTATAGTATTTATTTATCTTAGAAGATTTCAGAGCCTGAAGTTTTTAACTTTTACTTGAGTAAAGAAGTTAAATCAGTACTTCTACTTCTATTGGAGTCTTTTTTACACAGGTATCGGTTCTTCTCTGAGGATATGAGTGGATCAAGGTAGAAATGGATGAAACATGAAACAGAACGACAGAAGAATAAACGAAAGAAACAAAGAAGCAGCACAAGACGACTACATGTGGCAGCGATGGCGTGCAGCGTGCAGAGAGGAGGAGGAGAAAGACAAAAACAGAGGAGTCTGTGACCCACCGGTCTCCAGGCTTGAACTCGCGGGAGAACTTGGTCCTCTTCTTCTTGTGCTTCCTCTTCAGGTTACGGATGGACAGCGGGATGCTCTTCTTCCGATTGGTTCCCAGACCGCCGCTCTGAGAGGAGGCTGTGGAGCTGGCCGATGACGTCAGAGAGCTGCAACCATGGTTACAGTCAATTATTTACACACAATAAAACTGTAGACAAACACATACATGGGATCAGTTCCTGTTTTGATTATTTGATTCCTGTTATTAATTGATTATTAATCGATTATTAAATTAATTAGTCATTTTTCAAGGAAACAAAGTAAGAATTCTCAGGCTCCAGCTTCTTACATGTAAATACTTTTTGGTTTCTTTACTACTTTATGACAGTAAACTCAATATCTTTGGGTTGTGGACAAAACAAGACATTTGAGGACGTCATATTGGGCTTTGGACAACGCTGATAGACATTTGTCACCATTTTCTGACATAAACCATGCAACTAATCAGTTAATTGAGAAAATAATGGACAGATGAAAATAATCCTTAGTTACAGCCCTAGAATCAACAGAAACAGACTCTGAACAAAATCTGAACATTTAATCTTTTTTGGCAGAGTTACTGAATCAGATCAGAGTGGCACAACGTTGATATTAAATTAAAAATCAATCAAAATGAGCGTTCAATTTCAATTATTAAATTGAATGGCAGAATCTGAAATGAAATCTAAATATCACCAGTGGCTGGTCTCAAGTCTCCTTTGACCGATTATTGAAGCCAACCCCAAAAAGTCTAAAAGGAAAATATAAAATTTAACAGGCAGAAATGTCTCTTTGAGAGTAAAGGTTGCTGACCTCGGTTCTACATAGTTTTGGTGTGAGTTGCAGAGTTTTGGACATATCAGTCATAGAGATGTCTGCTTTCTCTCCAGTATAATGGAATTAAATGGCACTCAGCTTGTGGAGCTCAAAGTGGCAAAAAAATACATTTGGAAAATCCAGCGGCAACGTCTCTTTCCAGAAATCATGACCTGGTTACTCAAGATAATCCACACACCTTACCATGAGCAGCTTCATGTAGGAACTACTTTCTTTCTACAGTAGAATCCACTGGAACTACTTTCTTTCTACTAGGAAGAGTAGTTCATTATACTAGAGAGACGGCAGACATCTCCACAGCTCATGTCTCCAAAACTCAGCACTACAGGTCAGAGGAATGACATGAAGTTTCGATTTTGGGTTGTACTGTCCCTTTAACAGCAGACATCTTTTAGTCTGAACATCAGCCTGAATGAACACATCCAGGATGAACTGTAGACAACAATACAAACAACAGTAACAGTAAAATGCATAGCAATGAATACTGCCTTTATGAAGCTTTTTAAGGTGGACTTTTTATTGAGGTGCAGTTTGAGAGATGATGATTCAGCTCTGTGGTCATACGAGGCTCCGACTGTAACTTTCAGAAAAAGCTGCGAGGAGGCTCTCAGCCAGCTTCAGCCTTCAGCTGCCAAACTGACAAAACACATTTCCATCACTTAAATTCCAGAGGATAATTAACCTGTTTAAATGGAGCCCATATTTCAGTAATAAAGTGTAATTAAATATAAATCTAATTAAAGAGTGTGTGACCGTCTGTCTCATATCTCCCTCTCTCTCTCTCTCTCCGGCACACACAGACACACACATGAAATGATTCATTAACAAACAAGTGGCTCAGCTTCATTAATAATGCAAATCAGACTTAACCAAGAAAAATCAACAGTGAGAGATGAACATTATTAGATTTAAACTGCACATCTGTGAGATAATGTGACAATGTTCAATTATAACAGCTGGAATAATGAGCCACAGCTACTGCAGGCCTGGAGAAGAGACGGTGATCAAACGCTTTCATTCACTTTAACAAATGTGAAGAAGTAAATCAGTCCAACACATTCACACAGACAAAACAACAACAGATGTGGCTGCAGATGTTGACCCACACAACTGGTCCTATGAAGCTCTGCATTATATTACAAAGAGCTGACATGATAAGTCTGTTAATCAATCAGCTGATCAACACAACATGTACTGGAAGATATTTTGCACAGTGTGTCAGTCATTTTTCAAGAAAAGAAAATGCCAGAATTTGTTTCTTTGATGCTTTTCTTCATCATAGGATAAAGTGAATATCTTTGAATTTTTCAGCTGGTTAAAAACAAAACTTTAATATGTCACTTTTAGGGAAATTAGAATTAAATGACCAATACTTTCTGACATTTAATAGACAAAAAACTGAGACTTAATAATAAAAAATAGCTTGCAGTGGTCCAAATTCTTTTGAATAAACTTTGTCATTTTGTCTATTCAAACATCTTTTATATATATTCCACTCTAAAACAACACTATGGCCTCAAATATTAGCAGGCTTGAATGAATTACAACTGCAACAATGAATCAGCTAATCAATACTAAAAATATTTTGATAATCAATTTGAGTCATTTTTTTGAACAGAAAAAACTCCAAAATTCAGATTTCAGCTTCTTAAATGTGAATATCTTCTGGTTTCTTTACTCCTCTCTGACAGTAAACTGAGTATCTTAGAGCTGTGGACAAAACCAGACATTTGAGGACGTCATCTTGGACTTTGGGAAACACTGATCAACATTTTTGACCAAATCAACAGATCAATCAAATATGAAAATAATTGTTAGCAGCCTTAATCGATCCCTTTAAGCATCATGACTATATATATAACCCAGGCTTTGTCCATTACCTCGATGCTAACTAATGGGAATTCCCTTTAATGTGCTAACAGACATTAGCATCACAATATTATCTTAAACCAATAATGATTATTTGCAGCTCTTGAATCAACAGAAACAGACTCTGCCACAAAAACTTTCTCTGAAGATTAAATGTTCAGATTTTGTTCAGACTCACTGAATCAGATCACATTAGAGGCGCTGCAATCTCAATATTAAATCAAAAATCAATCAAAATAAGCTTGAATTTGGAGAATCATAACATCCATAAATCACGGTACGTTTTACAGAGGTTCAAACAAACGACCAGATATTTAATATCATCAGACCTGGTATCGTCGGTGTCTTCTGCAGCCTCGTCGTCAGCGTCCTGCTCCCCGTGTTCAGCCGAGGTGTCGTTGGTGTTCTGGGAGTCCGGAGGGTTCTGCGTGGGAACCACGGGGCCGTTGTTGTTGGAATGAGACGAGTCTGTCTGCTCTGATTTGTGCTCGCCTGGTGAAAGATAAACCAGAGGAGGACGAGGTAGGATTCTGTTTAACATATGGATGGATAATCTTAAAAAAAAAAAAAAACAGGAGATAAAAAGGTTTATACATGTAAAACACAAAATTATTCAGAAGTTAAAATTATGTGTTATACATAATCAGTCTCTGTGCTGAATTAATGAGATTCATTGAAACAAATTAAAGAGTACTTCAGGCTTTTATTTTGCTAGGGCTTCACAGAGAGTCAGTCTCAGCGTGCAGACAGATATATTTCTCAACTCAAGTGTGCTGCACTTCAGCACAATTTCCAATTAGTCCGTTCCCTCTGTGCCGAGCCGTGGTGGTGGAAAGGACTGCCTCACGTCTCACAGGAACCTTAAATCATTCTGACTCTGCTCTGCATGGAGACACTTAGTTCTCAGCTGCTTTAGAGGAGACGTAAGCAAAAAATAAAGCTCACTTTTCTGACAATGACAAATGAGTAAGCACTTTGAGATAGAGAGTGTGAGTGAGTGTGAGTAAGAAATCCAAACTCATCTACACTCACTTCTGTTTCACAGCTTATAGTAAAGTACTGTGCTGGTGACTTGTTAAAACGGCTGTTGATCCTGTTTTTGACTGATAATTAAGTGTGATGACCACTGCAGCAGTAGTTGGACCAGAGAGATTTAAAAGGTCAAGCCTCAGCAAAAAACAGTTTAAACTACCAAGACAATACTGAATTTTTGAAACAGATCATTTAAAAAGTTAAAAGAATCTCAATTCAAAAAAGTTGGCAACAATATATTGTTTGATCTTATTATTCAGCTGAAGGAAAAAAAATGCAAGTCTCCTTCAAACACTCTCCAAGGCTCGGTGGAAGATCTGTATAGAATTAAAATTCCTTTATTTTACATGACAAAAAGAATTAAAAATGACCAGCGTGCATCGAACAACACAGGTCCTCATCAGGGTCAGACAGGAGGAATTTGCACACCTCAGCTGTGTTCCACTAATGAGTAGAGTGGGAGGGTAGTTCTCTGTCAAGGTGCAAGCCGATTGGCCAAACACCAAGAGATCCATCAAAGTGAAAAAAGGGGGGTGGGGGACAAAAGGAAGAGTAAGAGAAATATATTAAATAAAATAAGAGAAAAGAACAAAAAGGAAAAACAAAAAGGAGAGAAAAAAGAAAAGGTGGGGGGTCAAAACATGAAATAAAATAACTAGGAAATAGTAGGAAAATAAAATAAAATAATAGGACAAAAGAGAGCAAGAGGAGTAAAAAACAGGAGAGGGAGGGGAATGGAAGGAAGTGAAAAAAAGAGGGGTGAGACGATCCCTTAAATTTGGCTATTAAAGTGTCGACATGGGACATTTTACACTTAAAATACAGCACACAAGAGCTACAGCTAATATGAGAGCAGCAGTAAATGAAGTAATGTGTGGTGAGTGCATCCCTGTACAACACAGTGATTCATTATTAATAGTTCAAACGCCCTGTCACCAATGAAATGTTTATTACTGTTTATGTGATTAAAGTTATAAGAGCACTTTTCCAAATATTAATTATGTCA